>NW_021620703.1:3198611-3211557 GCF_004785775.1 Grammomys surdaster | reverse complement strand
ATCCAGTTATGTCATTAGAGATGGTCAGAGTGGATATACTATCTTTGTTTGCATAGGCATTGATGAATTGGACCATCTGATTCTAAGCACTCTTGATACTACATGATCTCCGTTACTCACATTATGAACAAACTTGTCCCCACACAGTGCAGATCTGAAGACAGACAAACATTCAAATCATCCTTATGCTTATGATTTTACTTTTCCCAGGAACCACAAGTGGAAGCAGTGGGCTGCATGTGCATTCTTCACTTGGACTCTCCCCGGAGTTAGGAGATAAGCCCACAGTCCAGGGTCCACAAGCAGATGCATCTGGTACACATTTGCAGAATGTAGATAGTAACAGTTCATCTACAGTCTCTCCAACCTCCAATGAAGGAGGTATCTTGACTTGCATTCCTTTGCATGGATAGCCTGTCTATAACATTTATTGTGTTTTCAAGTTCCTATGGAGTAATCGTGTGCTCTCATTGTGTGGTTGTTGATGTGTTTAAAATAGAAGCAAGGTTGAAATGAATTTCAGATTTGAACTTTGAATCACTTTGGATTAGTGAGAATTAATCAGTAATGTTAAATTGAATGGCTCTCCATAATTCAGTTACAGTCCTTAGAGTGTTGATGTTTCTCTCCACACACCCAAATATTTGTGGTGATGTTATTGAAATTTGACTGTCTTAGATTGTCAGTCCTGAGCCTCATCAGGGTGCATCCCTAAGATGAAGAGAGAAATAAGGGAACAGGACAATATAATATTGGAAAAGGAGAGATGCCTGAAGAGGATCAGACTATCTGCCTCAGCAGTGTGAACCAGCGAGATGTAAATTCAGTCAATAGTTTAGGTCATTACATTTCTCTGAATGGGGTGAGTTTCATGTATTTCATTTGGTCATTGCTGAAGAAAGGGCAGAGCTGATTTGAACTTGCAATTTCTGTGTCAAGTTCATGCTGTGACAATAGCCAGTGATAAAAGGACCTGGGATCTTTGCTCAGTTCTGGTGTTGACAAGAGGCTTAATTTCACCTAGAACCTTTTGGACTCTAATTGATACTGATATGGTGAAATGGCTAACTTTATCTCATTTTGACTTTCTGAGACAAGACCATTATGTTCAATTTGGGTGATAAAAAAGATAGAAGGCTGAATCTTATTTAGATGTTGTTCTTTGTTCCCAGTCAGTTTTTGTGGGAACATGGAGAATTGGTGGAAAAGGGAGAGAATAGTTTATGTATTATCATGTGGTCTGTTAACGACTTCAATTTTCCTCAATACAAAGTATGAATATTGAACTTCTGTCCTATAATCTAATGAAATTCCTTTCCCTCCTACAGCTGACCAGCTTAGTGACCATTCACGTAAACTCCTTGAAGATTTGCAAGAAATGTTAAAATCGTTCTCAAGTGACACCAGTGGCACAGGTAGTCAAGTGTCAGTGTGTAGTAGTCAAACCTGAATTGTGTTGAGATTCAAAACTCTTGTTTGTTGGCAGATGAATATTATCTAATTGAAAAGTCTAGGTGCATTTTTTAGAAGGCTATTAAGAACAAGAGAAGACATCTGATATGTCATGAATCTGGGTCCAACTGTATGCTGACATTGATTATAGTGCAAGTGAAAGAATATTTTTTTTTTGGCACTGAAGACTGTGGTTGTGTTTCCTGTTAGATACTTTATGATCATGTATTTTTGATCATATTTTCATAATACAGTCAGTCAAAAACCTCCTGATATTCAGGCTGAACTTTGAGTGAATGAAGGCATTCATCTTGAGGCTTCACAGAACTTATCATTATGAACAGGAGAAAGGCACTCTAGTTGTGAAGTCTTCTGGCATTGGACACAAGAATGTCAGTGGTGACACTGTGGCATCCCCTCTCTATTAACTTCTGAAAATTATCAATAGGCTCAAAATTACTCCTCATCATCATCTTTCTTCTCCTGCTCCTCTTATTCTTCCTCTCCTCTTTCTCCTTTTTTACCTTTATCTCCTCCTCCACCCTCTCCTCCTCCTCTATTTACTGCTTCTCCTCTTTCTCCTCCCCTCCCTCTTTCTCCTTCTCCTCTTTCTCCTCCTCCTCTTTCTCCTGCTCTTCATTCTCATTCTCCTTTTCCTCCTTCTCTTCCTCTTTCTCCTCTTCCTTATCTTCCTATTCCTCTTCATCTTCCACCTTTATTTATCTCATGTTTTAATTTCCTATAAAAGGGAGGGAATTATGTTTTCTTTACAGTTTATCAATTAAAAAGGGTAGCCTGGATAGTTTCCTTGATTGTACAGACCATAATGAAAATGGACCACATGATTCCCAGGGCACTTGATGGCTTATGATCTCTAGGAATCAAGTTATGAACATACTACTGTCCACATTATGCAGTTCTCATGAGGATGCCCAAGCTGTCATCCTTATGGTTTTGATTTTAACTTTGTTAGTTGTTCCAAGAGAAAACTGTAGGCTGCATCTTTCAGTTGGGGTCTCCACATTCTGGACACTCTGGGACATTACAGGGTCAATAAACAGCTGGATGTGTCGGGAATAGCTAGATTAAAGTGATCAGCAATCAGTCTACAGTCTGGATCCTCCAATGATGGAAACAAGAGTGTCACAATCTGACCTGCCTTCAAGTCTGTGCATGTCCTGCTTTCAGCATGCATTTTGATTTTTAATTCCTTGTTGAAGAAATTCTTAGCCTCATTAACTAGTTCTATATGTGTTATAGAATGTCAGAAAAGTTGACATTACATTCAAATCTAGATTTTGGATCACATTGATTTGGTAATGATGAATTTGTAAAGTTAAATTAAATGGCTCTGTTAATTCATGTATAGACCTCAGAATGTTGATCCTCCCTTCCTCAGACCAGAGTCTGTGCATTGATAGGAAATGAAACTTTACTGTCATAAAACAGAAACCCTAAAATATGTAAATGTGCAAGCACAAGTTGAAGAGAGTGACAAAAAATAGTTCTAATAGGATTTTAAAAAGGAGAGATCCCTGGAGGACACTAGGCAGTGAGGCTAAGCAAGTGAACACCTTATTTCTCAATTGAGTCAATATTTTAAAACATTCATTTCTCTGAAAGTGAAAGACCTCTGGTTATTTAATTGTCGAGTGTTATCAGAAGGGTTGAGCTAGATTAACTCTTGAAATTTGTAGTTGAAATTCATCCTCTGATAGTATCCTGTTGTGAAATATTCTTGGGAATCTATGCTCAGGGCATAGGTTCAAGAAAGACAAAGAACCAAGGCAGTATGGAGTCTGAGAGCTGTACTTTTTGTCAAGTCAGTGTTTGTAAGAACAAAGAACCATGGCCTGAAAGGGAGTAGATTGTGTTGTGACAGGTGGTTAGGAGCAGATTGTCTATTTGTTGAATGAATAGCAAATGTTTGACCAGTGTTCTCATGATAACATTTTAGCTTCTCCAGCTGTCAAGCCTCTTGAAGAGGGAATGAAAAACTTGATAAGAGGTTTATAAGACGAATTTGGAATGACAAGTCCTAGTGCCAGTGTCTCAGGTAGTCAAGAGTCACTCACTGTGTGGCAGTGAAAGCTGACCTTCCAAATTCTTGCTTTATTGGCAGCTGTTGTGTTGTGTTGTGTTGTGTTGTGTTGTGTTTGGTTTGGTTTGGTTTGGATTTTTTCCAATTGTAGAGTCTGATGCCTTGGTAGAGGACTGGTAAAGTGCAGGGCAGTGTCGTGGTTGGGCAATGGGCTGGGTCAAACCCATTGCTACCATTGATAGTAGTGAACATGGTAGAAGATTTTTCTGATTAGCTAAAACCTGGATGTTTCTTGTCAGATATTTTATGAAGAGGTGTCTTTTGATCACCTTTGCCAAATACAGTCTGCCAACGACTGTGAAATAGTCTAGCTGAACTGTGAGTGGAAGAAGGAATTCCAAGCACAGCACTTGATGAAAGAATTTTGTGACTTGGCCTGATTAGTAGATTGACTTCTTTTGGAACTGGACCCATGACTTTCAGCAATAGGGCTTAGGGTATAACCACTGCACTATGCTGTGTCCTCCTTAAGATTTGAAAGAGATTCAAACCTCATTGTCTTTAACTTGGATTTTCATTTTCTACAAGTCGGAGAGAATTTATTTCTCCAGTTTTTGCCCTTAGAAACAGTTAGATTGGTTATATTGTCTTTGTTTGTATAGACCTTGATGAATTGTACCATTTGATTTTAAGCATTCTTGATACCACATGGTCTCCACTCATCACACCATTAACAAATTATGCTCAGGGCATAGGTTCAAGAAAGACAAAGAACCAAGGCAGTATGAAGCTTGAGAGCTATACTTTTTGTCAAGTCAGTGTTTGTAAGAACAAAGAACCATGGCCTGAAAGGGAGTAGATTGTGTTGTGACAGGTGGTTAGTGTTCTCATGATAACATTTTAGCTTCTCCAGGAGTCAAGCTTCTTGAAGAGGGAATGAAAAACTTGATAAGAGGTTTATAAGACGAATTTGGAATGACAAGTCCTAGTGCCAGTGTCTCAGGTAGTCAAGAGTCACTCACTGTGTGGCAGTGAAAGCTGACCTTCCAAATTCTTGCTTTATTGGCAGCTGTTGTGTTGTGTTGTGTTGTGTTGTGTTTGGTTTGGTTTGGTTTGGATTTTTTCCAGTTGTAGAGTCTGATGCCTTGGTAGAGGATTGGTAAAGTGCAGTACAGTGTCGGGGTCGGTCAATAGTCTGGGTCAAAGCCCATTGCTACCATTGATAGTAGTGAACATGGTAGAAGATTTTTCTGATTAGCTAAAACCTGGATGTTTCTTGTCAGATATTTTATGAAGAGGTGTCTTTTGATCACCTTTGCCAAATACAGTCTGCCAACGACTGTGAAATAGTCTAGCTGAACTGTGAGTGGAAGAAGGAATTCCAAGCACAGCATTTAATGAAAGAATTTTGTGACTTGGCCTGATTAGTAGATTGACTTCTTTTGGAACTGGACCCATGACTTTCAGCAATAGGGCTTAGGGTATAACCACTGCACTATGCTGTGTCCTCCTTAAGATTTGAAAGAGGATTCAAACCTCATTGTCTTTAACTTGGATTTTCATTTTCTACAAGTCGGAGAGAATTTATTTCTCCAGTTTTTGCCCTTAGAGACAGTTAGATTGGTTATATTGTCTTTGTTTGTATGGACCTTGATAAATTGAACCATTTGATTTTAAGCATTCTTGATACCACATGGTCTCCACTCATCACACCATGAACAAATTTGTCTTGACACATAGCAGATCTGAAGACTGACGCACGATCAAATCATCATTGTGCTTCTGATTTTACCTTTCTCAGGAACCTCAAGTGAAAAGAGTAGGCTGAGTTTCCTCCCATCTCCTGAACTCCCCACAGAGTTAAGCAATGGTCATGTACTCCAGAATCAACCAAGAGTTGCTTCTAGTACTCCTAATGTAGACATTAGTGGTCTGTCTACAGTCTCTTCAATCTCCAATGAAGAAAATACACATGATTCACTTATCATGCCCTGCATTCCTTTCCATGGATAACCTGCTCATAATTTATGTTTTGTTCTAAATTTCCTATGGCGGAAACACGTGCACTCATTGTGTGGTTATGGATGAGTTAAAAAATCAAAGGAAAGTTGAAATGAAATTCAGATTTGCCCTTTGAATCTCTTTGGTTTAGTGATGATTTGTCGATAGAGAAATGAAAATTAAATGTTTTGTTGTTATTTGAAGCCCCCTTCTGGTTAAAATGAACTCTTTTGGGTCCTGGTTATGGTGGTGTAGACTTTGAGGGAGAAGGCTGACACAGTTATGAGAGCTCTAGTTATTCTAGGATCTCTAACAATCTAGCTGTGATCATCCTGGCCCCCACACAGTGCAGATAGATATAAAGAAGAATGGATAACCAACATCATCCTTGTGATTGTTATTTTGCCTTTGCCAGGTGACTCCAATGAAGTAAGTGGGCCAAGTTCCTCAGCTGTAGTTGCTACAGATTCAGGAGATCATGGGAATCTAGATGATAAACAAGTACCTGGGCTTAATGGACATGAGGGGGATGGAGAGAATAACAGTGGATCTTTCGGGACTGGAAGCTTGGATACTGAAAGTAAGAGTGGCTCAGATATGGTGACCTGCGTTCCATTCCTAAAATGTCCCAGCAAATATTCTTCATAATTGTTCTTAATCATGTTTGATTTTCCCCCAGGAAGCCATAGTTTGTCTTCTGGGTCTGGAAGTAGTCTAAGAAGTAATGCTGCTGCTGGTGTTGATCCTTCTGACCAAAATGATCCTGTTGGCGTTGGTGTTAGTGGCAGAGTTGCCTGTTCTCCTGACAAGACTGTATCTGGATGATATTCTGTGGCTTAGATATTTAGAGTCATTTCTCATTTGAAAATCATGATTTTTGAAATCTACTTTTAAAGCAACAATGAAAATAATTACCATTCATATTCATAATTTGCAACCAAGTCAGGTTTTGGAATCATAATCTACTTAGTTGTTATCAGGTAGAAACCTTTTATCTTTTGCTGGCATGTAAGGAGCCAGGGCTAGTGTCTGTTTCCTTATTTGTCTTCTTTCTAAAGTGATTTGGATGCTGCTGCAGTAGTTAGTGTCATTGAGGATATGTTTTGGCTGTATTTATATCTGGGATGTAGAACTGATTGGCTAGGTGATTTTTGCAGATACATTTTGAAGATGCATAACCATGTTGATCTGTTTTTGAAATAGCATAGGAATTCTACAAATTGTTAAGAGAATATTCATAACTGATTGGTCATCTACTTTGATATCTTTAACTCTTAGGTATTAGTAAAAATGCCCCTTCACACCAATGTGGCCCTTAGACCTTCTGAAACGAACATTCAGAAAAGTATTCAGTATTCATTGGAACACAATATTAGGTTTAATATCTAATTAAACTACAGTGAGAAATCTAAAAATGAAGTGATAATGTCATTTTGAATTATGTTGACTTTATCTTAGGATTGACTCTTAATCTGCTAAAAAATGGCTTTGTCATACCGTAATAGAATTGTTGTATTTTAGTGGGTCTTCATCTTTGGGTATAAAAATTTATAGCCATCACATATTTTAAACCAATAAAATTGAAAATATTATCCGTTGTTGCTGATTTTATTCGATTGTGATTTTGTGGAAATAGGAGACACTGAGTTTTGCATTCCCTATTTGTTGGCATGAGGTCAGGCTTCATTTTGTTGTTGTTGTTGAGACATGTGTTCTGAATTAGGATATTTTTTTTAAAGCAAAGTTTGAGTTTATTAAGAACAAGTTTTAATATACTTTTTTAATTTGGTCATTAAGGGAGAAAGGATGATTCCTGGAAAGAGTACACATTTGAGAGTGAAATGATCTTAATAGAGTGTGACATTTAAGTCTATCTATCTATCTATCTATCTATCTATCTATCTATCTATCTATCTATCTATGGAAGACATGACAACAGAATTAAAAAAAAACATAACTTAAATCCATCATTACATTTAATCCCAAAAATAGCACTCAAAATAGAAAGATCTTTATCTCCTACGAGTTGACTGAGAACATGTTGCTAGAAAACTATTAAAATGTAAAGATACATTGAATAGGTTTGCTTTGAGTGTGTTTATCTTGGGATACTAAGGACACGTTGTCCAAGGTGCCAGGTGTATACAGACAGAGCTCTATCCCAATAATGGATGGGCTTCTGTTGTGTTGTGGTGAGAAGATTGAGGCTACCTGCTTTAAAGGAGTGCTGTGCTCATCAGTTTGACCCCTGAGGTTAGGAGTGAGAGAGCCCTTGGGCTCTAAAGTTAGAGGACTTTTGTCTGTTTATTTTTGTCGCTGCAGTTAGAAGTCATATTTATCATTTAGCATCCGCAAATTCATGTTGAGGAGTAAAAAAATGAAAGCGAAATCAGTAAATAGGCGATATTGTCCAACTATGTTGAAGACAAGAAGACCTGCAGGATCATATGTAGTCTCCATCCAACAAATATTCCTTTTACCTAAAACGATCCTAATGTACAACTTTCAACAATCCATCCTGGGATAAATCTTGCTCAGAGATTGCTTCCACAAAAACCACTTAGTGAATATAGCAACCTGCACGATTCTAGGTCTCCATATATGGTCATTAAAGAAAATACATTTTCTTTACTATTATGGTGAAATAATTTTTGTGGTAGGGATCCATCCTAAGGGTTGGAAGAAGTTTCCACACTAATCAAGTGAATGATCCACTTGCTGCAACCAAAGGGGAGCTAATTGACAGAGCTGTTCTTTCACAAGGGGGACCCACATGTCATCATCCTAAGTCTGTTGTCCTTCCTGATTATCTGGTTTAGCTTGACATACTATTTAGGAGACTAATTTTATTGGGGCTTAGCCATAACCCCTGTTTGTGAGTGAATCTGATAAAAAAAAAATGTCTCTGTGTCTAGTTTGCCAATCAGTAACATTTATTGGCCATAAACATTAAAATTTGAAGCTGTTTCAAAGACAATAGACTTTTTTTACTCATCCTAAGTAAATCGCTACTGCCAGTCATGATTTTTATAAAGCAGATACCCCCTGGACCAGGAAGTGTAGAATCAGCTGAAATCTGTATACCCAGCAGGCTTCCTCATTAGTGTCTCTCAAATATTGCTATGCCTTGTCTAATAGGGAATTACTTTCACGGAATCAATTAAAAAGAAATTAAAAGCTTAAAACCTAAACATGGCTATGTACTAAGAATATAGTAGGACAGAAAAAAAAAGCAGTTTCAGAAAGAATTCTGTGGTTGGATAGTGAGGAATAAAGACAGAGGCTATGATGATAATCTGATTATAAGAACAATTTCTAAAAAAAAAAAATACTGAAGCAACTTAGAACTTAAAGTCAGGTTACCAGATGCTGAAAGATTTGGAAATGGGGCTTTGCTTTGTGTTTAAGAAGTTCGGGTGTCTTTTCTCCTGCTTGAAGAAAAAATTCAAGTCTTTTAGTGGTTCCCTCATATAGTCAAGTTACCCTCAGAATGTTTCTTAGACTCTGGAGACTCAGAAGGAAAGATTTTGTTAAAGAGGATACCTCCTTGAATTATTTTAGTTCCAGTAGGATAGGCCTCCGTCTATCCGGAAATATTTACATCCTTTAAGAGGTGTTTGAGAAAACAAACAAACAAAAACAAAAATAAACAAAACTAAAAAAACAAACCACCAACGTCAGCCACTTTCCCCACGCAGGAATATCATGTTTATAGGTGGTTAAGCAACATCAGTGGTTTATTCCCAGCTCCTGAGCTATTACATAGTGGACAGGCCATGACGTGTGGTCAGAACAGTCTTTTTTCTTTTCTGTTTTTTTAAAGTATGGTTAACATTATTTATTATTATTATTGAGAATTTAAGTTGTTTTCCAAGATCACTGTTTTCTCTTTTGCAATTCTTTTTTCCTTTTTTTATTAAGTATTTTATTATTTACATCCCAAATGTTAACCCCCTCCAGTCTCCTCTTATAGAATTCTTTTCCCATCCTGCCTCCCTTTCGTCTCGAAGAGGGTGCACATTCCCCCCACCTTTGAATACACCCTTCTTGGGACATAAAGTCTCTACAGAATTAGGCACATCCTGTCTCACTGAGGCCAGACAAGGCTGCCCTCTGCTACATATGTGTAGGGGGCCTTAGACCAGCCTGTCAGTCTCTGCTAGCTTCCACTGATGACCCTCCTATGGGGTTACCCTTCCCTTCAGTTCTCTAATAGTTTTAGCGTACCTCTTTTCACGTGACTTTAATCCCGTGACTCTTTCCGAACCTAATAATTTCCCTTGTTTCCAACAGCCACTTTTAGTTCAATCAAAAAGTTGGCCTACGAGTTTTCCTTCAATTATGAGTTAGTTCTGCAAATATCACGCCTTTATCATTTTGCTGTGGAGAAGGCAAAAGCTTTCCTTTGTATAAATGAATCCCAGGCCGAACAATTGTAACTCCTTTAAATATCTGTAGATTAAGGGTTCAGTAAAACTTTAGGTTTTAGGGTGTTCCCTTCAAGAGTGATTACTATGTACATTCATTTAGAAATGAGATGTCCTGGGTTTTCTGTTACAGCAGAAAACAATTTCCCCATAGATGTTTTTAGCAGCTATGAAAAATCACACAAAGCATCTCAGTGGTGGTACCCACCGATGCTTGAGGCAGGCTTCCATAGGAAATATCGGGTAGCTGCACTCTTTCAAGATAGACTTCCTCACAGGTGAAAGGCTCCCCTTTTATGGAGGGTTAAAGCCCTGAGGTCCTAGAAGCCCATCCACGGAAGTTGTTTCAATACTCTGCTTTTCTATAGCAATACCAAGCATTGGCCTTTTAAAATCTTTATTTTCCCAGAGATTTTCTGAAGAGTTTTTCCAAGGCCCATTTGATTGCCTCAGGAAACGTATTAGTTCCATTGGCATCCTGTCCCTGGTTGGGCTTATTCTTGTGGGCTTATTTTTGTGTCTGTGACCATTTTCCCTTGCATTTTGCCTCTGACTTATCGCTGTGGCTGATACATCAAAAGTCAGATTTAAACATTACCATAGGTGTAACCAGGCATCTCAATGTTTGCTTTGAACCTCCTTCCTAGTGTCTAAATAATACTGACTGATAAAATAAATTCTAACAGTATTTGTGCTTAGAATAATTTAAAAAGTAATTTTGAAAACAGTCAATTTAAACATACACACATTCTTTATGGATTAAAAAACATGCTTCCTCCTTCAGACAAACATTTGTAGCTAATATTCTATTTTTTTCTTCTTTCTTTTTTAATCTGTCCATTTCTGTTTTCTCTTTAGCACTTTTCAAAACTATATTTTGGTACCTATATTTTCCTATAGTTCTCTTACTTGGTGTTTCATTCCTGGTTTACTATTCTTTACAAAATTTCTCAGTTTAGAAAAAAGAATAATGCTATTTTAATGTAAACCCTAAAAACTATATTTAAGCATAGAAAACACTGACATTGCATCTTAAATATCTAACGAGTATAAATACAGGAAAGCATAGACGAACAGCAGTGTAGACATCACTGTCTTCTCTTAGTGATAAATTTATTTGTTTATTTTTTTTGTTTTGGATGCTAAGTTTTACCATGTAGCCTTAGCTGGCCTGGTACTTGCTATATAGCCTCAAACTGGCCTTCAGTTCTTAACACTTACCTTTCTTTAGCTTCCTGAGTGTTTGGATCACACATGTGCACCATCAAACTAGTCATTAAGGTCATCTTAAGTTTGACTAGGTCAAACTAGTCATTAAGGTTGAAATATTTTGTCCTATTTTTTACGGTGGGAAATAGTATTGAGAATTGAACCTAGGGCCTCATGCCTACCAGCCACGCACTCTACAACTAAGCTACATCCCAGCCCAGCAAGTTTAAATGAACTTGTTTGTTAGATGTTTTCAACTTCCATGGCTTAAGAAAAATTTGGATCAAGTAACCTGCAACCTGATTTGCAACCCTGCAAATACTGTACAAGCAAAAGCATACCTTCAGATAATGCTTACTAATCATTAAGATAAGCCAAATCGAAAAGGCTTATAGCTTTCATGGTGCAAAATCTCTAATTCCAAATCTGTGCTTCCAAAGGTATCCCTCTTAGTGAAGACAAGGTAGAAGATGTTCATATAAAGTCATAGTGCTTAAACTGTCATTGGTAAAGCCTTAACAAAAAGAGAAAGTCAGTCAAAAATGAAGCTAGTGATGAAGACTTAAGGCAAGATCTTTTCCACTGTCTGTGTCCTTGACTACATAGCATCTGACGCTACCTGTCCTTGGAATTTGGAGATAAGGTGGTACAGAGTCAACAACACAGAATCTGGGAGCAGGTGAGAAACGGCACAACAAACTCATCTGAACATCACTGCAAGCTCCTTTAATCTGCTTCACCCACGCCCCATTGGTGCCAAGAAATCAGCTCTTTAAAACAGCAGTTCCCGATTGGCTGGCGTTGTCTGTGCCAACAGTCCTTGGTCTCTCAGACAGTTCTCAATTAGGTCCTTTTGCTGGAGATGCTTTTGTAGCTGTGCTGCCCCAGGGCATTTACATAGAGGTGGCCCAGCCATTCCTGCTAAGCTTTTCCTCTGTGAAGAACTAACCAGCAAGAGAGGGAGACACCCTAACAACAAGAAATTTCTCTTTTTAAAGACTTGTAGGTAGGTGTGTGTGTGTGTGTGTGTGTGTGTGTGTGTGTGTTGCATGCATGATGATGTTTGTCAAGGCCAGAAGAGAGCACTGGATCCCTGGGAACAGGAACTACAGGCCTTTGTGAGGTGGCTGCTGGGAATACAACTCAGGTCCTTTGCAAGAACAGCAAGTGTTCTTTGCTACTAAGCCATCTGTTCAGCCCTGGACGTTTCTCTTTTAATGCCATTTTTTTAAATCAAATTTCCCTACCTTTTTATTTATAATAATATGAAACTATATGTCCTGTGATTATGGGTGTATCAAAAAAAAAGGGAAGAAGAAAATCTCAGGACATTCAGATCGAGTTCTCCAGTGGAATAGATGTTGCTGGCCTGACATATTTTAAAATGTAGAAATGTATTTATAAGCTTGCTGCCTAAAATATACCTCTCTTCCCTGTCTTATACTGCATTCCTCCATAGGTCTCCAGGTTTCCTGAGCTCACAAGTCGTGCTTCTTCACTTGGAAGAAAATAAAAATACGTGAATAAGAGCTTGAGTTTTTAGCCTCCTATGAAACACCTTTAGAGTCTAAGTTTGTCTGTTTTGGCCATGAGAAAATCTTGGAGGCTCCTTTCCAAAAGATCAATAAGTGAGCATTCAAAGATGGGAGTCAGCCTCTGAAATGTAGAATTTTGGAGGCTGCCAAGGCAATCTGCTAAAGCAGAGTCGGAGAAAATATTGATGAGGTCCTCTATGTATGAAGCTAAGTGGTTCTCGATCAGAGAAAAGCGAGAGAGAGAGAGAGAGAGAGAGAGAGAGAGAGAGAGAGAGAGAGAG
>NW_021620703.1:3163583-3198601 GCF_004785775.1 Grammomys surdaster | reverse complement strand
GAGAGAGAGAGAGAGAGAGAGAGAGAGAGAGAGAGAGAGAGAGAGAGAGAGACACTAAAACAAAATAATGTTAATGTTGCCTAGGAACTTACTTCCCCACACCCATGCTCACCACCAGAGCACCAGGCATTCCTTTGCTTGGTCCACCAGGATGTGAATGGCAGAAGGAGCCCTTTGCTGCCTTCCTTCTTTAGAAGCCTGGGAGTTGATTTTGGATCATTTGAGGAGATGCTGAGATTCTTCTTTTTAAATGCCAAATAATTTCTGTTTCTGATGAGTTAATATAAAGTAGTTTTGGAGTTTTAAAAGAAGTGTTCAAGGTAGATTCCAGCAGGGGTAGAATGATGAAAGGTGCAGGGATAAGCATGGGTGGAAGGAGGAGGTGAGCATAGGTGGAGGGGGGGGAGGTGAACATGGGGGAGGTGGGAGGTGAATATGGGGGAGGGAGGAGGTGTACATGGGGGAGGGGGAGGTGAGTATGGGTGGAAGGAAGGAGGGGGAGGTGAGCAGAGGTGGGAGGAAGGAAATGGGAGAACAGCATGGGAGGAGGGAGGGAGAGGAGGAGGAGGAGGATGGGGAGTACACTTCCAAAAAGGACAGTGCACATGCTCCCCCTACCACTCCCAGTTCTTTTGCCCTCCCCTCTCAACCACATCTACCCTTATTCCAAGTCTCTCATTTAGCAAGCAAACAACTGTTTAAGGAATACTAATAAAATAAAACAAAAAACTAAACACATGATACTAGGACATACTAGAACCAAAGAAGAAAAAAATCCAAAGAAAATACATATGAAATGCATGAGATGCAGAGACACCCATTTGCACACACAGGAATTCCATAAAAACATAGAACCTGAAGCCATAATGTATATGCAAAGAACCTGTGAGGCTAAATATAAATACATGAATAAATAAAATGCCCTGAGTTAACATTATTAGACAAAGAAACTTCCAGGCTGCCATTGAGTTCATTTTTGGGTTGGCCGTCTGCTGTTGGGCATGGGGCCTGCTCTTAAGAGTGATTGGCTTCCACAGTGAGCCTACGTTGGTGAAAACTAATTTTCATTAGAAACTAGTTATCATTTGTAGCTAGCTCCTAGATTAGAGATGGGAGCATGCATCCACTTCCTTTGGCCCCATGTCTTGACACAACAGTAAAACCATGCTAAGTGTCTTTCATAGTCTCACTTCCTATGGGCAAGAATCCTTTGTTCAACTGACATCTTGGATGGATACCTAGATATCTCAAATGTAAATCAGCTCTTAGCGGAAACAGGTTCCACTGAAAGGGAAGTAAAGTATTTTCAACCCTCTGTGCACAATTCTTTGCTCTTTCCCTTAACAAATTCTAAAATGATGTATCTAGAATAAGTCAGCTTTTTATATGACATGTAGGGTTTTTTTTTTTCTCTCTCTTCAGTGGAAATTGAGTTAATAACTTGTAACTTTTTTTTTTATAGCCTCTCCTGGTCCAAGCATTGGGATTGCTGAGTTTGTATCTACGGTTTATCCATCAGAGTTTTAAAATCATATTTTACTAAGTCTGATTCTATGTTGAAACAGGTACAGCAAGCTCATCCGTGCACAGTACGCACAGTACGACTGGACCACCCAGTACTTCAGGTAATTTACTTTCAGGAGATTTATTTGTGGCCTCTGGTGTTGAAGGAAAAAAGACACATGCACATGTACATATAAATTTGAAAGCTCTCTTGGTTACTAACTTACTGGGACAGGATGACACTGTGTTAGCCTGTTTACAATATTGAGCCTCTCAGTGCATCCTGAGTAAAAGATTTAGGAGACCAATGGAATACTTAAAGAAAATGTATGACTAAGAGAAAAATAATGTTTTATGGGGGTTTTAATAAAGGATAAAAGTTCTTCTGCTTCGTTGTTTAAGACACATTTATAACCTGTTCTAAACAAGATAGGAATATAGACTATGCCTTTACAATCTGAGTAAAGTTAATCTCTGGTAAAGAGAGTGGTTAAATAACACATTATAACCACATTCTGACAGGTATTAGAATGTTCCTGAAATAACTACTTTTGTTATTGGCATCATCCTGATTTTTAAGCCTGACCCTAAGATTTCATGTCAAATTAATTTATCTATCTCAAAAGATTGTTAGAAATACAAAAGTGGATTTGAAATTCAAGGTACCTGACATTCCACTTGGATCTAGGAACATGACAGTTTGCATGTGCACACATAAGTTCAGTATTACTATTAGATAATAGACCGGCAGACTAAACTGTACTTTGGGACTTGCTTGTTTTGTGGCTCCTGATAATGATTTGATTATATTTTATTTTTCAAGAGGAGTAGACAGCTCTATAATAGATAAGGCAAGTTAGTGATTGTGTGTGATTGCAATGAGCTGTCCCTAATGGATTTCAGAACACACAATGACTCGCTAGGTCACAGAAACTAAAGTGGATTCCAGAGATAATCATGAATATGGAGTTGTCAAATCCTAGCTGTCATATACTCAGGATAAGGAACTGCACCAGTGGAAAACAACATTTAACTTCTCACTTAAAAATTCCATATCCTTGGAAATACATTTTGAATGAATGTATGTTTAACTTTAAATATTATTTATGTCTTGTGTTGAATAGAAAAAGCAGCTCATGTTCCAGAAGCGACTCCCACATACTCAGAAGCAAATGAAGTTGCTGGTAAGTCAACATAGGTGACCACTCATAGATCTAACCCAGTACCTTTAACAGTTCATAAGATAACTAAAACACAAAACTAATTTTAAAAAAAGACACAATAACTCTTCACTTTATTTTTTGTTTGTTTGACCACTGCGTGTTTGAATGACATCACATTTGCATATTTGTTTCTAGTGCACATGAAATTATCTATGTGCACATACATATACGTTCATACTTAAAATTGTAATCTAATTCTTAAGACTCCTTTGATATGAACGGTACAACCTTGACACAGGATAAAATCTCTCAACCCAAAGCAAAATGAGTGAGAAAGCTTCTGCTTCCTTCCCTTCCTACCTCAACTTAGACACAATATCCTTTTTCCCCAAGGTAAGACCGATGTTTGGATTAGCATTGTTTTAGCCAGAATGCATCTTTTCAGGCAGCGCATGGGACCTCTTGCTGCTTTGCTTTTAGTTTTGTGGAGGCTAGAAAGAAACAACAACAACAACAACCACTTAGTTACTGGGCAAATAGAACCTTATTATGATGTTTAGGTACATAAAGAGACAGAGCAGTAGAAGGTACGCTTATCGGTGTTAACAAGTATGAATTTCCTCTCAACTGCTCTGTAGGTGAAGCAGCTACGTGGGGGAACGGCACGTACAAAGCTCTCAATGGCCGCATCTTTTCCTTCGAGTCGGAGTGCACATTCACTTTCTGCCGCGATTGTGGTGAGGCTGGAGGAGACTTCAATATTGAGATCCAAAGGAACAAGAATGGTGATATTGAAGAAATCAAAGCTCTAATCGATGATGTTGGGATCTTGGTTGTGCAGGATACTATTTCTGTCAATGAAGAAAGGTAAGTAACAGAATATATTGTCTATGACTTAAAGAATAGTTCGGAGTATCATGAGACAAAATCAAGCAGACGGAAAAGCCAAGTAAGGAGTGGCTGACAATCCAGTTTCAGTGCTTGTCTGTGGCAAGCTAGAACACAACCAGTGGTTCTGATGTACAATTATTCCAAGTGTCTAGATTTAATCTGAAATGTAGATTCCATGAAAGAGCTACCAGGACATTGCTATCTTTGTAGATGTGTTGAAAGCTCGAAGCCTCACAAATTATAAATCAAAGAGAAGTCATTGTTTTTCAGAAGTAACTACTCAGATTTCAAAGAGACAGGCTCTTTGCTTTCTAGGATAAGAAACTGAGGTGGCATTGATATTCTACTTGTTAATATTTCAAATCATTTGATGATTGTTTCCTGACAACAGACTGACACTCCATCTAGTTACTTTTCCAAAACCTCAAGGCTATGGTACTTACAGTACTTATTTCCCAGCAGCCCTTGTCACGGCCGTATCAGTTTTTATATTTTTTTTATATGTTTCAGGGTACAGATACCATTCAGCAATAAGATGATTCATATTAAGAAGCAAGGTGTTCACTATGTTCTCAAAACCCGCAGAAGAATCTTGTCTCTACGATGGGGCAAGGACACACTCTCAGTAAGTCGACCAGTGACTTTTCTCTGAACTTTTTGGGTTTGGGTCTTTGGTTTTTAGTCATAAAAAATAAACACAAAGGGAAATGATAAGGTGAGATTTGTTGACCAGTCTTTACATGCTCACTGTGCTGAGCATTTTCATGCCTGATAGTCCAGGTACCTCACCAGGCAGCCCTTGTAGATGGCCAGGGACGGAGCTGAATGTGGTGCAGGTAAAGGAAAGCTAAAGTGTTTCTATGGGAGCCCCGATTGTGTGAATCGCAGGGTCTCTGCACATATATCTATCTGTTTCTTGTGCTTTCTCTTGGGTCCTTTTCCTTTTGTTGCTTTGTCCTATTTAAATGGTTAGTTTTTGTTTAAATATTGTATTTATTATATTTTGTATTATATCCCCTTAGAAGTCTGTTTTCTAGTGAGAGACGGAGTGTGACTCTAGATGGGAGGGGAGGTGGGGAGGAAGTTGGAAGAGTAGAAAGAGTGGAAACTGTAATCGGAATATATTATGAGAGGAAAAAATCTATTTTCAATAGAAGAGATAAAATCTACCCGGGGGCACAAAAACAATAGAGTCAGACTTGTTCCAAGTTCTAGTCACAGTTTCTTTAAGGAAGGAACCCATTCCCTAAACTGACCAGTGCACACAAGATCACACAAGGAGGAGACCCAGCCCTTCGGTTCGGTTAAAATTTGTCTTGAGATATTTTCACGATTTTCCTGAACATGCCAATGTTCTTTGTTTTCAAAGCTCACTCTTTATAGCCAGTATACAACCTGTGGTCTCTGTGGCAACTTCAGCAGCGTTCCAGGTGAGATTTGACAGATGTTTCCTAAGAAAAATCACTTTTTTAAAAGAAAATTAAATGTTTTTTTTTCACATTGAGATAATGAGACACTCTTAGAACCGAAGCATACTTATCTTGCCAGACTGTATGTCACTCACAAATAAGGTACAGACAAATGAATGTCTTGAAACCATGCTCTGACTTGCAGGTGAAGATATTAATGAGCACATTGCCAATAGCAAAATCTCCAACGACTGCCCCCGTGCTTTGAGCAGGAGCAATGAAGTCTGTGAGGACGGAGTCCAGGTAGGAAACCCGGGTTTGCCTTGCAACAATTTTCGCACGAGAACTCCCCCTGAATTATTGAAATGAAATTTAACGTGTATTTTTAAAGGCATCTAACATGTTGTGGGGGTATATAAAAAGAACAGAAAGATTACAGTGATGAAGAAAACTAATCTACCCATCCTACCGTAAAGGCGTTCACCTTTGTGTAGTTGTGGCAGGAAATCTGCTTATTCAGCGTGACCATCTGGAATGGTGTGTTTGCATTACTGTGGTCATTGCAGTGTCCTTGCGAGCTCAGGCACAGGATCTGCTACTCCTATGTACGCCTATGTGATAACTTCTGCCGTGTGTCTTTCTATTTCTGGTCTTCCAGTCCCTTTCACCACTGCCTTTCCACCCTATATTTGATTGCCTTTAAAGATTCTTCATATAAACAAGATTATATAATTTAAAAAGTATTTCATACAGCATAACGTCCTACGGGCTCATATATTTTCTAATGGCCTGTAAGATTTTGTTCTCTATTTGACAGCTGAATAATGTCCTGCCACGTAACAGATTTTTTCCCCCTTATTTCTCTTACTATAGATGTTAAGGCTGTTTTCATAACTTGGCTTTTGAGAATGGTGCTGTATGACTATGGTACATAGATAGTTTTTTGAGGACTGATATCACTGGGTCAGCACCCTGTCTTTGTGTATCCGAAACTTCTATGTTGTTTTTGGCCATGGCTATAAGAGAGTTTCTTCTTTGTATCTGAGGTAGCATTTATTATTTTCTGACTTTGTGTTGATAGTCATTCTGACAGGTTTGATTTATATTTATGTAATGATTTATGAGATTTCACAGACTCCTGAGATCTGACCAGAATGTGTTGTTTGAAATCCCTTGACCTTCATGTGACTTTCATATGACCTTCATATGACCTCTATCAAAAGTTATATAAAATAACAATCTATACACATGCTTAAAATCAGTCATCGAAAAATAGGAGAAAAATGAAAAACATTCTTATTTTCTTATTTTCACACTATTTGGGGGGTGTTATCTGCCTTCATTGGCTGAAATTAGTACAAAGTACTCAGTTGCAAAACAGGAGATTTTGCACTTTTCAAAAAACATTCATCATAGCAGAAACCACCATGTGGTAGTTGAAATGTCAACATTTAAACATTTTGTGACATAAAAATATATGTTTTTTTTTAAATTTGGTTTACTGACAGGGAACAAATGAACAAATAAATTATTTGTAGAGCAAACACATATTGTTTCCACTGTAAAGAACACTGTATCTTAGGGTTACCTGTCCACCTGTCTATTCATGAAGTGTAAGCAGATCAACAATTAGGGGACAGCATCATTTTGAGTAGTGTGGGTTTTCACTAGTTACCATGCCTTGGTAAGTTCCCTAGCATTGTTGAGCTTTTCTTTTCCCTCCCGTTTTCTCCTGACTTAAGACCCACTGCAGTATAGACAGATGGATACCTGTAGGTGGGGCAACATTTGAGACCATCGCAGCAGTCTGAAATGTCAGAGGTAAAGCTTCCTTGTGAGGCTGCCTTTATCAACTCTATCACCCAAGTTTAAGGTGTCAGTTAGAATTCGATAGCTCTACTCCACAAGAGTTACAGAGTGTGACGCTAAAGCAAACCAAAGTATCTATCTTTTCTTTGGTGGTGTTCACTCTACCGCCCTTCCCTGTTATATTTGAAAGAAATGTGCTTTGTTTTGCAGTATTGTGACAACATTATTGGAACATACTTTGAGAAATGTGCGAAAGTTGCCCCTTTAGCCAGTGAGTACAAAAACGTGTGTGTGGATGAGTACTGTAGAACCGGAGGAGGTAAACAGACTACATGTGACACCTACTCGGAACTGGCCCGCCTCTGTGCCTATGATGGTCCTGGCGTCTTTGAACACTGGCGAGATGACTCTGCTGTGGTTTGTGGTAGGTGGTTCTCGTCTTAACAATTGTAGGTTATGAACAGATGCCTTCTCAAAGAACTCTCTTAGTTCAGGTATACCTCGAAACAACTATCTTGAATGACTCTAAAACCCAGAAAGGGCAGTCTCATCTCTAACACGTGTTTATGAGGAGATGGAAGGTCATTTTGTGATAAGGCTTGACTTGTTGAAAAATTTTGCGTTAAGGTCTCAATTAGTAAAGTCATCAGCAAACTGTAAGGGGAGAAAGGTAGACCCTATAAACAGTAACAATATTTTTAAGGGTGTACTCTTAAAGTATTATTTTATTTCAAAAGATTAGTAAATTGTAAATAAGTGCTTTATACGAATACAAGTACAATTTATACTTTGATGCTTGGGTTAGTCTTTATGCAACTGGAAACCAAATTTGACATGAGATGAAACTAAATGATGTTACTTATATTCCCTCTAAATTTAAATCTACGGAGTGAAATAATGCTTGGGAAACTGCCATCATTTAGTTCTATGGAGTATCCAGAGTGATTTATTTGTATCTTGAAAAGCAGAGTCAATGAAACCCATTTGAAAGGACCACTGGGGAATTGTATATTTACTTGGTTTGTTTTCCTATAATCTTTTTCACAAGCGTGCATGTTTTTGTATACCTTCAGCAAAGCAACAATGTCCAGGGAAGCACATCTACAAAGAATGTGGACCTTCAAATCCTCCAACGTGCTCAAATGTGGCTCCATTCCAAGACAGTGAATGTGTGAGTGGCTGCACCTGTCCAGAAGGTAATTTACTTATGAGGGTGTTCGCGTCACTACAACAACACTGGACTGAGTACAGCAAACCATAGCTCCATATGAGGGTGTTCGTGTCACTACAACAACACTGGACTGAGTACAGCAAACCATAGCTCCAAAAGGCTATTGCAATGGGTGAATTATTCTTATCAGTCCCAGACAATCCATGAAGGAAAGTCAGACATGCTCCAAGCTAATTAATGTGTTTTATGTCTGAATATTGAATGTTCCCATACTCCAGAGACTACACAGAGCCTCATAGGTCCTGTTCCTATGGGGCAGTAACTCATACTCAGAAGATTTTCCTCTACGTTGTTGTCAGTCAACATGAAAACATAATTAACACAAGAAGTTGCCATATCAGGGCACACTTATACTTGCTTTAGAACCAGTTCATGAGTGGCTACAGTTGTGAACAACTTCACTGATGTTCATATGCTTTTGAGACTACATCTATATGTGTATTCTAGGTTACCTATTGGATGACATTAGAGAGAAAGGAAAGTGTGTATTAAAGGAAAAATGTCCCTGTGAATCTAATGGAAAAGTATATAAGCCAGGAGAAGTCCGACAAGGCCCCTGTGGCTCTCAGTGGTATGTGTGTTCTTTTTATAATCTATATTTAATGGATGTTAAGATAAAAAAATCAGGATTTTCATTCATGCTTAAAGATACTAAATTTAATTCAGCAAAAACTGATACCTCTTAGAATCATAACTAACAGGCCATGGGTGAAAAAGAAAATGGTGCAAACAAACAATCAGTTGTTACATTCCTGGCATATTACTCTTACAGATTTAGCCCAATGAGTCAGTTACCCAGGAATTCTTGGAAATCTTAAAATTATGATGATTTTGAACATACTTCTAGCAATTGTCACACTCTAGTATTTAGATAACTAAACTTCTGTTTAAAGCACAAATACACTAAGATTAGTAATGTCTACCAAGAATTACAGGAATATTTAAACACTTAAAAGCATAATTCAAAGTGAAGGTCTCCACCAAGATAACATCCCCTCAAGGAATGACATGTGGACATTGTTCATTGAAGGATTACTGTGTACTGAGAATATATGAGCCCTTGAGAGATCACATAAGGGACCCACACAAATAGAGTACTTATGAACTCATTAGTAAGTATTTCCTTTCTATATTCTTTCTTGTTCTCCTTAACGTCCTGCTTTAACCATATTACATTTGTTTACAAATATCTATCTTTTTATCTATCTATCTATCTATCTATCTATCTATCTATCTATCATCTCCACTACAGGCTGAGATCTGAGCATGAGAGTGAATGTTGGGTATTTTTCTTTCTTTCTGAGATTTGGTAACTTCACTCAATATTGTAATATATTCTAAGTCCCTCCATTTTCTTGCAAATTTTGTGAGTATACTTTTCTTTAGAACTGAATGGTATTCTGTATATGTACCAGATTGTTATCACCTGTTCATCTGTTGATGGACAACTAGGTTGGTTCTACTTCCATATATAGAGATTAGAGCTACAGTGAACGTGGAGGAGCAAATATCTCTATTGTAGGAAATGGAGTTCGCTGGGTCTATGTCTGGGAGCACAATAGCTGTGTCATGTGGTAATAGTATCTTAAGGTTCACTGTCTCTGTGCTTCTGTAGGACATTGCAAACTATAAATTCACCCTGTAGTTTGTACCAGTTGCCTTTATGCTAATAGATAAACCTCTGAGATTTATGTATGCTTGATTCATGAAGTTATTACTTTTTAGTAAAAATAAAAAAGAACCTGAAATAGTTTAAATTATCATGATATCAGAATCTATCAGATAGCTCACCAGGGCTCTTGCTGGGTTGGAAATGATCTGATGGGACTTGCCTACACGTTGGCTTCCGATGTGATGTTCTAGTGCACTGGTGTCTGTTCAGCATACAGAAGAGTCACCTTTGACTCACCTTTACTTAACAGCACATGCCAAGAAGCCAAGTGGTCTTGTACCGAAGCTCAGTGTCCTGGGCGATGTAAAGTGGAAGGGAGCTCATTTACCACTTTTGATGACAATAGATTTAGCCACCCTGGAGACTGTCACTTCTTGGCTGTCCATGTAAGTATTTGTTTACAGCATCTGTGAAAACTGAACACATTTCTCAACTAGTTTAAAGCACAATTTGTGTTATGTGTGTTTGGTAATTTTTTATACATATACAATATATTAAGAGCATATCAATTTCCCACCTCCAAATCCCTAACCTATAAACCAACTTCATTCTCTCCTCTTCCTTCTCCTCATTCTTCTTCTCTTCCTTATAACTGACTGAATCCAATTATTGCTGTCAT
Organism: Grammomys surdaster; assembly: GCF_004785775.1. Classification (NCBI taxonomy): domain Eukaryota; kingdom Metazoa; phylum Chordata; class Mammalia; order Rodentia; family Muridae; genus Grammomys; species Grammomys surdaster. The sequence continues at coordinate 3,188,304 of NW_021620703.1, read as the reverse complement.
TATTTACATGGGTGTGGGGTTATCCACTGAAGCATGAGCAACCTTCTGGGGACTACAACCATAAGGAAGACTTATTCTTCCTTAATCAGCAGCCATGGGCTTTCAGTAGCTCTTCAGCTTGGAGTGGGACCTCGTGAGCTCCTCTCTTGTCTAAACTGGAAGGTCGACAGCTTGATGTTGCATGAATCTTGTGTAGACAGGGGCTGCTATGCGTTTATTAATCAAATGGTTCTGTTGTGTCCAGAAGACATTGATTTGTATCAGTCTTCACAACTTCTGGATTTTACAGTTCTTCTCCCCCATCTTCTGTGATGTTCCTTGAGCATTTGGGGGGAAGAATTCTGGCACGGATGTTTCATTTAAGGGTAATAATTCAGTCATTACCTTTTGTACTTCGACTAGTTCAAATCTCAGCATTAACTACTATATAGTGCCAAAAGGCTTCTTCAATGAGAGTTGAAAGTTGATCTGATCTTTGGGTGTAAGGATAGATACTTACAAGGAAGTTTGATACTGTGTTTAATTATAATAGTAGTAGGTTGTCCGCAAGTGTGTATGATCTTCCCAGCACAGGTTCTTAGTCATAGTTAGAGTACAAGGCATGAGTTCCCTCCTGTGGACCAATCCTTAAATCTAATTAGAAAGATGTTAGTTGACTTCATAACATTTGTGCTATTGTTGCACCCATGGGCATTTCTTGCCTTGCTGATCTATTGTAGCTCACAAGGTTCACAACTGTATATGATTCTTGATGACTCTACTTTTTCAGCAGCTTGTGTAGTTCCTTCCAATGCTGGGAAAGCTAGCTGGCAGGAATGAAGTGGCTCTTCTATTGAGTTACTGCATAAAGCATTAAGAAGCAGATAGCCTTCGAATTATTGGTTATATGTCTCCTTTTGATCACAAATTGATATATCATCTATTTATAATATATTATATTATAGTCACTCTGAAATTTTCTTGCTGAAGTAAATTTCAACAATTCAAATGCTAATGGACTAACCTAAGTGCCTAGGAAAGGCATCACACTCTTTTGTGTGTCTGTATTTGCTCAAAAGTGCTTCACACAATCTGCTCTCTTATGTAGTAGAGCATCATCTTCTTTCTTCACTATCCCCTGAGATTTATTTTTAGCCTTTATTATACAACAGATCCCCATTGTATTATAACTGCTGTATTTTCACTTAGACTCTTTTTGATACTAAAATTGGAAGTAATCTGAATTTCAATAAAAGGACAGTTCCATTTCGTAGCTCCTGTCTTTAGTGGGCATGAGAAAAATGCACTTTCTAATGGCAATGTGAGAGGTGGATTAATATGAGCAGTTCCCAAAATGTACTTTCTACGGCTGAAGATCTGCAATCCACAGTGAAGATTCCTGTGTACCAAAAATAGCCTCTTTTCTTTTTTTATTATGCTCTCTCTTTTATTCTGAGGACTAGGGATGGGGAAAGAGAAAGAGAAGCCCACTAAGTCATATAGAATGAATGCTGCTTCCAGATCAGAGGTTCAGAGGCCTGCATGGTAGAGCTGGGAGTCTCTTGATATTTCACACCAAAATATAAAGCTTCCCAAGTTAAAATTTCTTGCATTTTATCTATACAGATACTACAGTGTACTCAGGGAGTCAAAAGCCATTTCAAGTTTAATTCCTGATACTCCCCACAAATCATCACACTTATGTTGGATGTGAGAGTGAAGATAAAATAAAAGAACTTTACAGTAAAATGTTCATCAGTTGTACAAAGCATAAATTCCATATGATATCCAGACCATTTGTAAGGTGCTTGTCTGCTCCTGTGGGTACACCAGGGGCCTGGATGAGGTTTCTAGATTCTGGACAGATTGTATAGAGAAACTGTGCGGATTTATTCATTGTAAATAAATAACATAGTAGCATATGAGAAAATTCTTAAACAAAAAAAATTGTTTTTCAGAATGATGAAATTTCTATTAGCGTGGAGATCCATCCATGTGGGGATGGTCAGACAGGATCGTGCTTAACCAGTGTTATGGTTCTCCTGAATTCTGTAAGTATTTGACCTTCCTAAAGTTTAGCCAGAATAAAATCAGATCAATGATTTCACAAGCTAAAATCTGGAGAGGGCTGAGGAGTTGGTTCAGTGAATAGAAGAATTTGATACAAATGCATGGGAATATGAGGTCCAATGTCAAGGATGGTGGAATAGCTGGGAATGACTATATACACTCATACCCTCAGGCCTCTAAGGCGGAGTAAAAGCTTTACTGGGGTTTGCTGGCCATCCAGCCTAGTTAAAAACTCAGTGAAATCCAAATTGAACAAGAGACCCTGTCTCACTAGGATAAGCAGATGAGTGACTGAGCAAGAATCCCAATGCCCTGCTCTGGCTTCTGCAGGAAAATTCATAAGCACATGCAACCCCCATACTTACACACATGAAAATTACAACAAAATTAAAAAGAGAAAAACATAGTTTGGCTACTGGGGTAATGGCCAGCTTATACTTGTTTTAGTCTTCATTCCTAGCACTAATGTGAGGAAAAAGAATGTTCAGCCTGGCTGCATTGTCTATAATTGCAAGGCAGGGGAGGGGAAGAGAGTAGAGCCCGGGGGGCTTGCTGATCAGCCAATCTTGACAATTTGACAAACTCTAGGTTCAGCAAGAGACCATGTCTCAAAAGAACAAGGAAGGTGGCAATTTAGGAAGACACCTAGTACACATCTGTGATACACACACACACACACACACACACACATACACACACAGTCAGAATTTTGAAGAATAATGACTTTGCTGTGTAATTAAATATATGAATAAGATTCCAGAAAAACAATCATGTTTCTAGAAGAGTTGGAAAGAGCCACGATTCTGAAGAACATACATAATGAACACAAATATACAATTGGTTGGGAAGGGCAGACCAACCATATGTGCTCATTACGTAGTCACTGGGTTTTTTAAAGGATGTGCCTCACCCTGGTTTCTGGTGCTCACAAATGGTTAGTACTTTGGCTTATTCTTCCTTGTCTGTAAATTGGAGATGAGGCATCTTTTCCAGGGCTGGTATGAGAAGCATGAAGCATAGTGTAAGAAAGGTTTTATTGATATTCATAAATATGTCCTATAGAATTCAACATGTCTTAGTTGCATAAAAATTTTATGAAGTACATAAAACTATCCTGGGCTAATGGAGTATTTTGAATTTTAGTCTACTTCAGGTAACAGATTTGTGTTCAACCGTGATGGGACAGTCACAAAGGATGGAGTTATAATTAAAGGTTATTACTATTCAGGTAAGGTTAATACTAGTATTTAAAAACATGTATGAGACACATTTATTTAATCAGTTTCTAAAACTGACGTGTTAAATTTTATTGTACAATTTTCTACAGATGATGTGCAGATCTTCAATTCGTCTTCTTTATACATGCAAGCAGAAATATTCTCTCATATAAAGATGCAAATACAAATGGCTCCTAAGATGCAGTTGTATGTGTCCTTGGCTCCTGACACATACACAGACACTGTAGGTAAGTCATCCAAACACTTCTATTTCCACGGATCCAACACTATTCACTTCATGTGGTAATGTACTCTAATAAAAATAATCTCTGACATTCTAAAAGATTGGCACTTTTGCTGAACCTCTCAGCCAAAGTTCATAATATACCTTGAGGTCACTTAAGACACGTCTGCTCTCCTTCTGTATACTCAGCCTGCTTATATGACTTGTATTCAAGAGAACAGTGCAACAACCAACCTCCATTCATCACAGAATCAATAAGAAAAAAATTCAACAACTGATGTATTTCAATTTTTTTAATTAAGACTTTTACTTAGGGGATAGGGAAATGTCTCAGTGGTTTAGGATACTCTTGCAGAGGACCCAGGTTCAATTCCCAGTACCCACATAGTGCCACACAAGAGTCAGTAACTCTACTACCAGAGGATTGGATGCTTTCTCTCCTGCCTCCATAAGAGCAAAGCATTCATGTTGTGCATTTCCATACATGCAGGCAGTACACACACACACACACACACACACACACACACATATGTATATATATAAATCTAAACATATATAAACACTTTTATTTAGAAGAAATGTTGAAAATATGTTTTATATGTCCTTTTATGGTTCTGGGATTTCTGTGAAACACCAATGAGTGAAGTCCGCAGTCTCACAACTTTTTTACTTCATGTGTGCCAATATTGACCAAATACATTTGAAGTATTTCTAACAGCATTTTCAATTCAGTAGCCACAAGGCTGAGTAGGTGGAAATACTAATCTTAGCTCTTCCATGCCATTAACATTCTGCAGGTCTTTGTGGTTCCTTCAACAATAAGGCAGAAGATGATTTCATGTCAAGTCAGAACATTCTGGAGAGCACAGCTCAGGCATTTGCTAACTCCTGGGAGATGATGCCTTGCCCTAAGGGAAGCCCCTCTTCCTGTGTCAGCATCGAAACAGGTGAGAGCCAATGAGAGTCAAACTGTGCCATTAAAAGTTGGCGCTGGTACTTGCAAGACTTAGGTTGATAACCATAAGAACACATCCGATCCCCCTGCCTCCAGCTAGTATTTGTTATACTGACCCAGTTTTAGAAGACATAGAGAAGTAGTTTGGTTTGAGTGTATATCTCAAGAAAACCATTTGTTATTGGCAATTCATCTCTGTTGTCTTTTACTATGCCCTCTCTCTTACACAATTATAGAATACTGGGGTTATGGGGGCAAGTTTATAAATTATTCAATTTATTTTCCTTTCTTTATTTTAATGGTGAATATGATCATTGGTTTTCAGTGATGCATATCCAAACTGCTTAGACACTTGGTCGGTAATACCAATCCCAGCACAGTTCTAACTACAAGCTGACATAGGTCTGACTCCTAGTTTAGTTTATGAAAGGCTTTCATTAATAGTATTTTTATTTATTCACATATAAACTCACGGAGGGCACGATGTGGCCATTGTTGACATTAATACAAACAAAAACAATAGGAGGCAGAGGCCCTCAATTTCCTAGGGATCACAGATGATACTACAGTCTAAACACTTGATAGGTGTTCACACTGAGCTTCCTCCTGTGGTTGTGCAAGTTAGCATGGGGGCCCTTGTCACTCTTTTTCTAAATAAGAAATGCAATGAAAGCAAAGCCTACAATTGGCTAGTGCGTTATCCAGTTGCTTCTAAATGATTTTATATATATCATATATATTACATATATGTGTATATATGCATATGTGTATAATTATAATTATATATGATCATATATATGTGTGTATAGAATTACATTTGGTTATATATATACACATATGGATTTGAAACAAAGCCTGGTCATTTTATAGTATTATTTTAAATTACTAAGGCAATACCAAATGGAAATAATTATCTACTAATTTTGAATTGAAAACTAGTTGGTAGAAGCATTTTTGTATAATTTATATTTGGGGGAGGGCTTTAGGTGTCACATTACTTAGTTTTGGGTAGTTGCAATGAAAGAATTATGAAATTATACGAACGAGTGAATTTCTTATAAAGAACGGAGTTAATTTATGCTCAGCAGAAAAGAGGCCAGCACTTTATAGTAGTATATAAAATAAATCTGATTTCCAGCATGTTATATTTGAGTTAATAACAACATAAAATTAAACTGAACTTGAAGATGATGTTATTAATAGTAGTTTCAGGAAAAGTGTAGTGACAGCTGGTGTCTGATTTGTTAGCATATTGGTCATAGTTGCTTTCTGAGTTTCTTTTATGAGTTCAGACTCCTTTACGTTTAAAATCATTATGAGAGGCATTTGCTATCACCTCCCTTTTTATGGATTTTATTATTGTGAACTTGGTATGGTGGTAGATACTTTTAAATAAACAAATGTCAGTTAAACCCTTTTCAAAAAATAAAGTAAGTGTATTTAGTGCACTTTTATTGATCCTGGTGATACTGCTTCATGTCACATTGATGTTATACAGAAGAGGAGGCATGTGAGCCATTTCTGTTAATGTGTGGCACAGAGACACAAGATATAGTATACTTCACTTATTTTCATTTTCATATAGAAACTGTGTTTTGGAGAAATAGTAGATGGATTAGTAGAAAGCTAATCACAAAGATTTTACCCTTGTGTGTGCTCTGTTTCCACTGATATTTTAAGTGTAATGACAGTGAATTTTATCCATCACAAGACACTACTCTGTGAGCCAAACTCTGCATGGAGGCAGAACTGGGAAATACACAGCTTTCTTTTAAGTTAAGAAACTTTGATGTTGCTGAGGCTAACTTTGTATACTTTCTTCCAGAGAAGTTTGCTGAAAGTAGCTGTGAGATTCTTCTCAATTCAAGTGGGCCTTTTGCTGCCTGTCATCAAACTGTGAACCCCAAATTCTATCATGAGGTATGTGATGGTCTAGCACTTACAGTCTCTATGAAGAAGTTTTGGAGATTTTGACAAAAGAGTGCACAGCTTAAATATGTTCGAATTACTAGTATTGTCAATAGATTAGAATATATGGTTAAAATTAGCATTAAAGTCAAATAATTTACTGAAATATGAGATAAACTAACTTTCTAATATTGAAAAAATAATCTCAAATGATCAAAAACTCAGATAAGCATTCCTTTTTGTTTTTCCTAAGTGTGTTAGTACTTAATTAGCCGTTTTGAATATCCTAAAACATTTCTAAATGTCTGAAAGCACAATTTGATTCTGGGCTCAGGAGTGCATGGCTACACATTAAGCTATCATGCTCAGGTTGCTTGATCTTCTGAATAACGCTAGAATGTAATATATATTTCCTTCTTATTGGAAAGGAATGCAAAAAATATACGTGCTCCTGTGAAGACAGTCAGGATTGCCTGTGTACAGTCTTAGGGAACTATGTGAAAGCGTGTGCTGAAAAAGAAACATACCTCGTGGGATGGAGAGACGGGCTGTGTGGTAAGTAGAGGAGAGGCTGTTACAGGCCCCTCTGCATGCTTCTCGGCTTGCTGCATGCATCCTTGCTGCGGTGGGGAGACACATTCCTTTACAAACATGGACCTGATTCTTTCAAAACTTATTTTCTGTTTTTTTTAAAACCTCAGAATCATTGACAAATCTTGAATTTTAATATTTTGATTCATAATTTTATTTAACATTTTCATTTTTAAGATGATGGGTACTTATAGAAATACATTTAAAAAACCCTGAAATTTGTATATAGTTTTCATTTGTAAACTAGAAGCTCAAAAATTGTCTATAAAATATGTTTTGCATATGATGTCATAACGATTTTACCCTGAGAAAAGAACATTAGCTGCCAAAAAATTTCCAACAAGTTAGGTGTGGAGGCTGGTACCATCTTTCAGCCCTTGGAAGTGGGAGGATTGCTCTGAGTTTAAGGACAGCCTGGGCTACATAATGTGTTACAGTTTAACCTGGGGAACATAGCAAAATCCTGTCTCACAAAATTGGAAAAACAACAAAGTCAGCAGATTTGTGGAAGCTTATATCCTTTGGACATAGTCAGCATTTCATAGTTCATGTGCTGCAAGCAATGGAGCCTGGCATATTCCCTCCAGGGTCTCCTCACAGCATAATTCTCCTCTGTCATCAACTTAACAACAGGGACACAGGCTTTCTTTAAAATCTCCTCTAATTGCAATGACCTTCTTTGCTGTTTCCCCTCTCTGCTCCTTCTACTCTCTATGCTATGGAAAATGTCAGATAAATCTTTAAAGTAAAATCACATAGAGCTGGACTGCCTAAAACATGTCAGTTGTTTCTCCTGGTTTAAAGGGTCCTGTAACTCCAGATAACATCCCTGGACTTAGAGATTCCAATCCTAAATGTTTCAGGGTTAGGTTGTTGCCCCGATGTAGAACTACCCTTCTCGAGGAGACAGTGACCCTGTTAAGTGACCCAATTCCCACAGTACAGATCCTAGTTGTGCATGGAGACAATGTGCATCTTGCTTTTTTTTATAGCACATGCTACAGTTGCCCTTAGAACGGGAGCATAAGCCACACAAGAGCAGTGTGTATTGCCTAGCCCACCTGTGGGCTTTGTCTGCAGCACCGGCTGAAAAGAAAGAATGAAAAATAAACCAATGAGCAAATAGATTTTTCTATACTCATCACCCATAATCCACTTGGTTCTCTCTAAGCATCAATGCCAAGGAAGTTCTCTTCCTTAGTGCACACACAGTAACTACTGTTCTTGTCCCTTCCTTGCAGAGGTGTCTTGTCCAAGTGGTCTTGTTTTCAACTACAAAGTGAAAACCTGCAACAGTTCTTGTCGATCACTGTCGGCACGAGACCGAAGCTGTGACGTAGAAGACCTTCCGGTTGACGGATGCACTTGCCCCGATGGAATGTACCAGAATAATGACGGGAACTGTGTTCAGAAATCTGAGTGTGACTGCTATGTTAATGATGAGATCGTGCAGCCAGGCAAATCCATCCTTATTGATGACAATAAATGGTATGTAGCAGATTATATAGACACTCATGATGCCACCCACAGCAGATCACATGGATGCTTCTTATGACATTGACAAGGAATCTTCAGAAAAGGTCACTTGTCAGTATGAAGTCTCCCTCAAATCTATCATATTTTTCTCATTTTCACTTATTATTGAGGCTGATCGGAATTGATTGATTGATTGATTGTTCTGGGGGCTCCACTTCATCATAGCGATCATACATGGTTTGTCCTACTCTGGTTTAAACATCAGGAGAAATGCATTCTGGCAGCTTTTATAACCAGGGAACACAAAATGATCTTACACTCTGTCTTAATGTGAAGCATTCTGTAAATACTTGTAAAGTGCCTATGTCTAGGACTTGTATTGATTGCTATAGTTACAAAAGAAAGTAGTCATTACTTTGTACACACAAGCTAAGTAAAAGTGCTTGTAAGCATGAAGTAGTAGCCAGTCTGGGGCATTGGGGGTCGCATCCCAGCAGAGGCTGGAGTTTGAATTCTCAGAAGAACTGATGTTTTTTTCAGATAAAACTGATGTGTGGACAATGATGTGAACAGACTGATATAGCAAATGCTTAAGAAATACTAGGTACAGGGGTTATTGTATAATGTAATGCTAGAAACATAGTGACCAGGCTATGGCTTAGAGTCCCTGTTCACAGACATCTGGTGGGGATTTCATGATAAGCTTTCTTTCCTTCTGTAGTTTTTGCAGAATTAAGTGATTATGGATTACAGGATAGGTCTCCACTGCTATGGAATTTCTCAGTATGAGTGTTCTAGACCACCGTCAACCTGCCAGCACAACTGAGCTAGCTAACACTTCCTTCCTTTCCTATGATTCCCTCTATACCTGTATCGCATTCCCTGCTCTCTGACCAGGATGTCTAAGGCAAAGCACAAGTTTGGCTGGGCCACTAGCCTTCTTAGAGGAATGACCAATAGTTGCCAAAAGAAGAGAACAGCACGTTTAAGGCCATTGAAGATCTGGCCCCAGTCCTCTCTATTACTTTCCCTCATTGTGTATAATCCTTTCTGCATCCACACAAGATTCTTGGAAGCCTTTGAAACATGACTTATTCTTTCTGCTATCAATTTTTCATATTCTCAGATAGGCTAGATCCTGTGGCTAAACTTTCCATGGTGTTATCTGACATCCATTGAACTTGCACATTCTTAATAAGGTGATACCTTAACTTTTGGCAAAGCTTATACATATTCTTGTAACAGAGTCACATTTATACAATTACCCTTAAACACTAATGTTTAAAGGATATAAAATATATGGTTTTGTTTCATTTCTAGTGTCTGTCAGGATGGAGTGCTTCACTGCCAAACTCCCCTTGATTTAACTCTACGTAAGTGTTTTTATTGCTGTTGTTATTATTGTTTGGTTTCCCACCCCTGCCTTCTCTGATTCTCTTCTCTCCGTACCTTCCCCCCTCTTATCATCTACCTGTCTGTCATCTGTATACCTTTCTTTCTTTCTTTCTTTCTTTCTTTCTTTCTTTCTTTCTTTCTTTCTTTCTTTCTTTCTTTCTTCCTTCCTTCCTTCCTTCCTTTCTCTCTCTCTCTCTCTCTCTCTCTCTCTCTCTCTTTCTTTCTATCCTTTCTCTCTGCCTATCATCTCTTTCCATCTCTCTATCTCATGATTTCTTTATCTCATTTCTACCACTATTTCTATCTCTTTATCATTATTACTATCTCTTTTATCTCTGTCTCATTTCCCTATATCTAGCTCAATATGTCTATCTCCATATCTCTCTATCTTCATGTCTATCTGTCTCTCTTTCTCTATCTCCACCTCTCCATATCTCTATCTCTAACTCATCTCTTCATCTCTATTTTTATCTCTATCTATATTCCTCAATTCTCTATCACCTGTCTCCTCCCCCCTCTCTCCTTCTGTCTGTCTATCTATCTATCTATCTATCTATCTATCTATCTATTATCTATCTATTATCTATCTATCTCTCTATCTATCTACCTATCTTCTCACAAAGCATCCTGGGCTGTCCTTGAAAGGATAACAGACCTTCTACCTCAGCATCCCAAATGCTGGAGATACAGGCACATGCCAGAACTCCTACTTCTTAAATAAAGTGGTCAAAATCAGTTCAAGAGCTCTATATTAACAACTCCTTGTTTGTATCTTGCAGAAAACTGTTCCAGAGGGGCTGAATATATAGACTGCAAAGATCCCAAGGCACAGAGAAGGACTGAAAGGACATGTGCTACCCGGAACATACCTGATTTTGAGGTGAGTAACATGACATCAGAGTGGAGCCTTTTAAAACTATAAATCTTTCAGAGTAGGTAGAAGCTACAAATTATCAGGAAATAATTAGGTCATTTGTGTGTATGCATCATCTCTTGTACTTCTCAAATGTGAGCCCCAGATGAACATTGTCCGTACTGATGCATTTAAATTGAAACCAATGGTGTGCCATGATGACAGAAGTGTTGATTCTCATGTTTTCTTACAGGGTGACTTGCCTTGCAAACGTGGGTGCTACTGTCCTGTAGGGATGGTCCGTAATTCTAAAGGGATATGTATACATCCTGATGACTGTCCCTGCTCTTTTGGTGACAGAGAATATGAACAAGGAAGTGTTACTTCTGTTGGCTGCAATGAGTGGTGAGTAACAAAGAACTCACAATTTATTAGTTTTGGATATCTACAAGTGGGTAGTTTGCTGTCATTTTTCATGAGTACGAGGAAGTCATATGTAGGGCTATTTCAAAAAAACAATGGCCAACTCAAGTTAGCAAAGAGTTTCATGTTTTGCAATACAAACTTTGTATAACATCATACCTCATGAATATTAAACCATATAAGGAATATGCCTATGATATTTAAACCAAGAAACATTTTATGATTCTTTACAAATCAATGAAATATATGAACCACAGCAAAATAATTATTACTCTTCCATATTCTTTTTTCAGTACTTGCATAAAAGGGTCTTGGAACTGTACCCAAAATGAGTGTCAGTCAACTTGTCATGTCTACGGAGAAGGACATTTTAGAACTTTTGATGGAGAAACTTACAGCTTTGATGGGCTCTGCCAGTATACATTCCTTGAGGTATATTTTATAACAAGTTTTCCTATCCTTCATAATCATTCTTCATTGCTCATGAGTACAGGGGAATCTTATTTTTAAAACTTGGACTTTTTTGGGGGGGATTTTTCTAGACAGGGTTTCTCTGTGTAGCCCTGGCTGTCCTGGAACTCACTCTGTAGACCAGGCTGACCTCAAATTCAGAAATCCACCTGCCTCTGCCTCCCAAGTGCTGGGATTAAAGGCATGTGCCACCACCACCAGGCTTGGACTTTTTAAAAAGGAGATCATGATATGTTTCTAGAAGGGAGAGTGTTTTCCAAGGTGATGCTGGCTCCGACAAGTCTGATGACTTCTGGCATGGCTTCATTAGATGTATGACTGTGGGCACATTAAGATATCTGTGTTTAAGATTCTAGATCTATAAAATACACATGGAAATAGCTCCTACTTGTAGCCAAATGGGAGCACATACTGTGGCCTACACTAAGTGAGTGTTAGATTCTATTATTCTAGTTGTAGCAGTAACAATGGAGACTGGAGTTCCTCAAGTGCTTCCTTGCCAAGAAAATTGACATAATTTAATCTTGTTAAATCATTGTAATACTAAAATGACTATTATTGCTCCTATAATTCAGATAGAGACAGGAAGACTTAAATGAATTAAGATGATTATACTATTAATAAGAGATGGTCATAGTTAAAGAATGAAATATCTGATTTCAGTTTATGCTTTTGAGAGGCAAGTAAGCTCCTCCCTAGGTATCATCTAATGGATGTTTTGCTGTTGATTAGTTATGATTGACTATCAATTTTTATATAAAACACTAAAGAAAATGAACCTTTAGCTATTGGTAAAATTCAAAAGCAAACCAACGGTTTCTGTATGACTTAAGTACTGGTACATCTATAGTAAAGTCAGGCCTTGTGTGAAAGCAATGGAATTGGTTTTGAATCAGAATAGGCTAATTAGAGCCAACTCTGGCTGGCCATAAATACAGCCAAGCTGATACATTTTAGGAATTTTTTCACAGTGTATGACGTAGTGAGTTTAAGAAATCATCAGATGTGGATGTCACAGTTAAGGCCTATGTTCCTGACACTAATAAACTATTATAATTTACTTTTAACAGGATTACTGTGGCCAAGAAAATGGCACATTCCGGATTTTAACCGAGAGTGTCCCTTGCTGTGAAAATGGGCTCACCTGCTCCAGAAAAGTCATCGTGGCTTTCCAGGTGTGATATGACTTCTACGACTCATCTCTAATGTCCTCTCAGGTTGTGAGCTTCTAACTGAAAGGGCTCTTGGTTAAAAAATCTTCCTTCTAATTTATAGGATCAGAACATTATCTTACAAGATGGCAAAGTAACGGCAGTTCAAACTGCTGAAAGTACGGATTGCGGCGAGCGCAGTGCCAACTTGTACTCGATCCACACGGTCGGCCTCTACCTAATTGTGAAGCTTCTGAACGGAATCATCCTGATTTGGGATAAATACACAAAAGTATCTGTTATTCTGGACCCAAGCTGGCAGGTAGAGAGACTTCTCTCACAAGCTGGGGAAATGAACATTTAAAGACTTGTCTTCATAGGCCGGTGGGGTGCTGATAGAGGGCTCATTTCTTAGTTACCATTATGTATACTCAAATGATCAAGTCTCCTAGGAATGCGAGCAGGGTCAATTGAGGTGTTCCAGTCTAATCATGTCTGCTTTCTTGAGATTATCACATGACATAATTTTAAGGCAACTACACATTTTGACTTAAGAACATTTCCTCGCAGTAGATATTCTAAGAGAGAGTGTACGCATTCACAATTACTTTTAAAATCACAAATATAATTATTTTTCATTCTCAAAAGCATTTATCATATCAGGTGTGGTGGCACATGCCTTTAATCCCAGCACTCAAGAGGCAAAACCGGATGGTTCTCTGTGAACTGGAGGCCACTCTGGTCTACATCGTCAGTTCCAGGATAGCCAAGGCTATGTTATTGAAAGACCTCCCTACCAACAACTTATTATGCAATGTACTAAATCATTTTGTAAAATAGGATGCCTTGAGTTAAATGGGAGCATGTTACTCACAAATTCTGATTCTTTTAAAAAATGGAATTCAATATGGTAGAGTATTTATAACTGTGATGTTTCCGTCTATCATCTGTCTGCCTATCTAGCATCTGTCTGCCTATCTAGCATCTATCTATCTATCTGTCTATCTATCATCTATCTATCTATCTATCTATCATCTATCTATCTATCTATCTATCTATCTATCTATCTATCATCTATCTATCTATCTATCTTCTATCATCTATCTATCATCTATCTATCTATCATCTATCTATCATCTATCTATCTATCTATCTATCTATCTATCTATCTATCTATCTTCCATGATCTATCTATCTGTCATCTATCTACCATCTATACTCTATCTACTACCTACCTATTTGATATATCTATATTTTCACCTTTTTACTAGGTACAGCTGGTCTTTTCACTTGTTAGTTTCATACAGTATTGTATAAAGTAAGTCATTTTCATGGAAGTAGGTAATGCGTTTGCACACAGCCTCTCCTACATCCTTTCTTCCTCATCTTCCCCTCCTTCCTACCTCTCATGAGTCCCCACCATCCTCTATATCCTGTCATCTTCCTCTTCTCGTCCTTCCTACCTCCGGTGAGTCTCTGCTGTCACCTACATCCCATCAAGCCTCCTCTTCCCTAACTTCCCACCATCATTCTGTTGGGACTTATGTTGACTCTATTCCTTAGCTGTTGTGAGTATCGTTTCTGATAAACACTGGAGTGAAAATAGCTCTGGGTAGCTGAGTCACCTGGAAGGTCTCTTTTTACTTTTTCGACAGACCTCCAAGCTGATTGCCACGGTGGCTGCTGTGGTTTGTCTTCTGCCAGCAGAGTATACTGTCCCTTTCCATCCACATTGCTTAGCATCTGTTATCACTTGTCCTCTTGATGACTACTATTTAGTCTGGGGTGAGATGGATTCCAATATAGTTGTAATTTACATTTCTTTCATGCCTAGTACATTAGTTATTTTAGGTAGCTGTTCAATCTTGTCAGCACCCGTTGTTGAAGGTGTTACTGGCAAATTTAAATCAGCTGTGTAGCTTTCTTTCCAAGTTTTCTCTTCTCTTTCTTTGCTCACGCATCTGGTTTTCTGCTAAGAGTGAACGTTTTTATTGGTATGGGTTTCTTTTACAACTTGAAATCAGATATGGTGATCCCTCTCAGCATCATGCTTTTTTGTTCAGGATTGTTTGGCTACCCTGGGTGTCCTGTGCTTTCGTGGGAGTATGACGACTTGACTGTTCTGTTTATTTAAGAATGCTATTGAAATGTTTATTTGTTAATTGAATCTGCAGATTGCCTTTGGTAGGATGGCTATTTTCACAATGTTAATTCTTCCAATCCATAGGCATAGTAATCCCATGTTTTCATTCTAAAGAGAGGTCCTTTCATTTCCTTGCTTAAGTTTCTTCTGTCTTTTTAATTTTCCTCAAATGTCTTTCTCAGAATGGTTGGTAGGCAGTGTGCTGGCTAGATTTATGTCAGCTTAACAAAACTTGACAAGCTAGAGTCACTAGAAAGAAAATGAGAAATCGAGAAAATGCCTCAGTAAAATCAGGCTGTAGGCAAGCCTGTAAGGCATTTTCTTAAGTAGTGACTGATGGTGGAGGGCCCAGCCCATCGTGGGTGGGGCCACCTTGGATTGTTGGTCCTGAGTTCTACAAGGAAGCACACTGAGTAAGTCACGAGGAGCAAACCAGTAACATTCCTCCATGGCCTCTGTATCAGCTCCTGCCTCCATGTTCCTGCCTTGTTTGAGTACCTCTCCTGACTTTCCTTTGGTAATAAACACTAATCTGGAATTGTAAGCCAAATAAACCCATTCCTCCTCAAATTGCTTTTCATTGTAGTGTTTCATTACAGCAATGGTATCCCTGACTAGGATGATTATCTAAGAAAACTTCTGTTTTTTTACATTAGTTTGGTATTTTGCCATACTATTAAAGGTGTTTATCAGTTATCTGGCAGAGTCTTTATGTATTTGTCTCCAAATGAAAGTATTTTGACTTCTTCCTTTCTTATGTGTATCCTTTTAATTTTCTTCCCTTTCCTTTATTTTTCTAGCTAAGACCTCAAGTACAATATTAAATAAGAATAGAGAAAATGCACACACATGTCTTGTTACTAACAACAGTAAAAATTCATCCAGTTTCCCCCATTTATTGTGATGGTTATAGGTTCATAATATACAGAAGTTGTTATTTTGGAATAAATTTCTTCTATTCCCAGTCTTCTCAGGGCTCTTACCCTAAGGGGATGTTGGGTTTTGTTTCAAAAGCCTTTTCTCTATAGAGATGACCATGTGAGTTGTCCTGGTGTCCATAATTTGATCTATTATTTACAATATATTTTATTTATGGTTAATATATTAAGCTTAATGATACATTATGTATAATATATTTATTGACTTGGATATGTTGCTCTATCTCTGTATCTCTTAAATGAAAGCAACTTGACCATGCAATTGATCTTGTACTGTGATTTTTTCTCCCCCTTTAATCAACACAGAACAAAGTGTGCGGTCTTTGTGGAAATAACAATGGTGATCTTAAGGATGACTTCACAACAAGGCACTCTTCAGTAGCTGCCGGAGCACTGGAATTTGCAAACAGCTGGAAAACAACTCAGGAATGTTCAGATACAGTAACTCAAAGCTTCCCGTGTGACTCGAACCCATACTGTAAAGCTTGGGCTGAGAAGAAATGTGAGATCATCAGGGATAACACCTTCAGAGACTGCCACAGCAAGGTAGTGTTGCTCTGGACATCACTGCTCACGTGGGTCCTACCCACACTGCTCCGAGCATCACTGGTCACGTGGGTCCTTCCCACACTGCTCCGAGCATCACTGGTCACGTGGGCCCTTCCCACACTGCCCTGATTCTCACTGGTCGCATGGGTCCTTCCCAGACACTCATGTGTCGTACTCTGTCTAGGTGGACCCCACGACTTACTACAATGCATGTATTGAAGAAGCCTGTTCATGTGACATGGAAGGGAAGTACCTTGGTTTCTGTACCGCTGTGGCAATGTATGCAGAGGCGTGCAATGCAGCTGGAGTCTGTGTCTCGTGGAGAAAGCCAAACCTTTGCCGTAAGTGAACTTGGGTTTTCTAAAAGTTGTAGTTAGACAGGTTGTTTTCGTAAATGACTGCTCTTCCTCTCAGATTTCCTATGAGGCACGTATTCTCAAATCTAGAGAGGGTTGAAAACTCCCTAACATATGTGTTCATGATGGTGAAAATACCCAACAGAAATAACACAAGGTATAACGTTTCGTGTTCAACTTTAGTTAGAAAAAAATCCTTTCGTTCATAGAGGAGATGTGTGTAATACTGGGTGGAAAATACATCCCCTCCCTTGATGAACGATGAGTTTGGGTATTCATGTGTCGTAGGCATGAGCTTTATATACTACTCTTGCTTGAAATTCCCACATATATTTCCTTGACACACCACCTCATTGAAAATGAGCTTGAATACGAAATGAATCTCTATACACAGAGCCACAGAACCACAATAGAAATAAATCAGCCTTTTCCCCTGTAAGCAAGACATGATGGGAGATGTTTGAAATAAATTAGAACATTGACAAGATAAACATTAAATGCCACTTACAAGGTTTAGTGATAAGTCAACCTCTTTAATTACCTTATTTGAAGAATACTACATCTCAAAAGAGCTTAATTTTCTCAGAATCTTAGTGAAACAGAGTATTCACTGTAGCCCAGGCTCCTCCAAAACTCCTTATATAGCCCAGGCTGGCCTTGGTCTTGTACAATTCTCCTGGAGAAGCTTCTTCAGTGATTACATTATTGGAGTGAACCACCAGCATGCCTATCAGTTTTCCCCCCACAAAGGGATTGCCTAAGACCATCAGAAAACACAGATGTTTACACTATGATTTGTAACAGTAGCAAACTTACAGTTATGAAGTAGCAATGAAATAAATTTATGGTTAGGGTGTCACCATAGCATGAGGAACAGTATTTAAGGGTCGAAGCATTAGGGAGATTGAGAACCAGTGATCCAGATGACGGCTTAAAATATCTCCAAATGAACTGTAAAAGGAAAAGGAAAAGGAAAAAAGAGGTAACTAAGTCTGTAAGCAGTGTGTACTGTGTTGGTCTATATGGCAATTTGGATTAATCCCCAAAGACACTTGGTGAGATGAATGACACATATTTAGTCTGTCACTGGTGTCATCTAAGATCCTTTAAAAAAAGGAGAAAGGGAGGAGAGGGGAGAGGGATTGTGTGAGGAGGGAGGGGGTAGCTGGAGGAAGGGGGTCAGCAAATAGGATGTAAAGTGAATAAGTAAATTAATGGACAAAAAAAAATAAACATGACTCAAAACTATTTTTGGAACTCGAAGGTGAGAATTGCCATACTAGGAATGAATGTAATTTGCTTCAATTCTTTCACAGCTGTGTATTGTGACTACTACAATGCCCCCGGGGAGTGCAGCTGGCACTATGAACCTTGCGGTACAGTGACAGCCAAAACATGCAAGGATCAGGTCATTGGCCAGAAGTTTTCTTCACTTTTAGAAGGTAAGGAGGGCACACTTGAAGGGACAGGAAAATGCTGCTACCTTTAAAACTAAAGAATATTGGTTTCCCTCAACTCAGTGTCTGAGGTCTATAATTGAACGAAGTAATTTTTGTTTTAGATAATTTTATATTTTAGTAATTTTTATTATTTTAGTAATATTTTAGTAATTTTTATTTTTAGATAGTTCTATAGAACCTTTTATTTGGAATGTAGATGTCCTTTCTGGGGCAGAAGATGATGATGTGGCCCTGATGTCAGACACATAGGTGTGTCAAACCCTAGGCACTGGAATTTTTAGTGTGACAATGGTATCTTCTCTCTCTTGGAAAAATACACATTTGGAAATGTCATCCACAGTCAAAGGGCATATCTAACGAAAGCCCGCGTTGTGTTTACATGCATATTAATAAAATAGAAAATTATTCAGGAAAAACTTCAATATACTTAAGAAGAAAACCTAAAATTGACTATAGCTATTACATTATATAAATTTATAAGTGAGCTTGGTGGCACCTCAGTCCTTCTCCCCTCACACATTGGTGGGAGCGATATCTTGCTACATTTCACCTCAGCTCACAGAGTCGTTGCAGTAACTTCAGAAATGTACAATGAAATACGACTAGTCTCAGTAGCTGGAGATGAACTGTGGGTTATTGTTCCTTGAAGGTTGTTATGCCAAGTGTCCAGAAAACGCACCCTACCTGGACGAGAACACTATGAAATGTGTCCAATTATCCGAGTGTAGCTGCTTCTACAACGATGTCATACCAGCAGGGGGCGCTGTTGTCGATGACTGTGGAAGAACCTGGTAAGTTCTGTGCTACTTTCCAGTGAACGGTTCTGTGACTTTGTATGTAGAAAAAAAATCACAACCACTGAATGGTTTGCAAAAATCTTTAAATCTTATGAGAAGGCAGCAGAAAAAGTCGTTATATAGTTTGGGGTAAAAGACTGTAATTCTAGAGATATACATGATGGGTGCAGGCTTTCGGTGAGGAGACTGTAGTAGGGAAATGCGCTTACTGCGCTTACTACTAATAAAACGGAGGTTGGCGATTGAAAAACCTAACTTAGCTGCTTGACCATAAGTCATTCAGTAATACTGTAGACTCCGCAGTGAAATGCGCAGGCAGGCGTAGCAGCTCCGTGAGCACACCCTAATGGAGCTCAGTGCACACCACCAGAGGTGGTTAGCGCTCAGTTCATTGTCTTAAGTTCCCGAAAGCCTGATTCCAGGAGTCAGACTCAGACTCACTCATTTCCTTTTCCATTAACTTTCAGCTCCTGTTTTGCGGGCGAGTTGGAGTGCAGCGGTGAGTGAGGACTTGTTTTATTTCAGTTCATTTAGGAAATGTGAGATACAGGGACACGGGCTTCTTTGTAGATCGCAAAAACAAACGCACAGAGCCACACCTTTTGACTGCCTGGGATCTGGGGCTGGCACTGTTCCAGCCTATGTGGCTCTTGATAGAGAATCACTCTTCAAAGCCAGGGCTGCAAGGACATTTCAAGTAACTTTCAGTGGTGGCTAATACTTGTGAGTGTTCCCCCTCCTGTATGCATGCCCAGACATCTGTACATTTAGGGAATTAAGAGGCTGAAGAGGTATCAGTCAAGGCAGTTTAACGAAGGGATGGAGCTTAGTAATACAGTGCTTGTGCTACCAAGACAGGGCAAAGTCTTGGGTTCAGTCCCCGGAACCTCAATAAAGCATACAGAAGACCTCAGAGTTTTAAAATAGCTCACGAACCATGCCTACTTTGTATTAAGAACAGTAGGACATAAAAACAAAGATGTTGCTTTGACATGACTTAAGGTGTAGTGTTTTGTCAATATTTTCAATTCCTGCAAATAATGGTCATCCGTATTCATTTCAGAAACTCCTCTGAATTCAACGACAACAGGTAAAGTTACAATTCTGCTTCGAATGTGAGCCTGATCTTGGTGTCAATAACCCTATATTTATAGTTTCATACAATATTGTGCCAGTAAAAATATGTTGGCAGACCAGCTGGTATCAATGTAAATTAAAATTGTTTCCAAAAAATACCAGAATATCATCTCATTATATTTCTACAAATTAAGTCAGGAAAGTAATTACAACTTGCCGTAAATATTCCATGTCACTTAGTTAAATATCAACATGAGTTTAACATTTTTAGGTGATAATTCAATAAGTGGTAATTGAAGCCTGTGGTATCTTAATGATATAAATATTTGAAAATTATAATCACACCTAGAGATGTTTTGAAAATGGAATGAGTTCATTCCCTAGTCTTAAATCCTGTCTTTATATTATTTGGTAGAGATGTTTAATTTATATGCGTGTAAGGGAATTCCTTGAGCAAATTAATTTAATTTTGAGACGCTGAGTTTACTGGCAGTTTGAACACACTTGCAGTTGCTACAGCACGCTCTTCCCTTGTGT
Source organism: Grammomys surdaster (assembly GCF_004785775.1). Lineage (NCBI taxonomy): Eukaryota > Metazoa > Chordata > Mammalia > Rodentia > Muridae > Grammomys > Grammomys surdaster. The sequence continues at coordinate 3,167,714 of NW_021620703.1, read as the reverse complement.
AGCTTAGAAGGGATATTATTTCCTGTTGACTTCTGTCTGGAGGTCACAAAAAATCAATAGGTTGGAGACCTTAGACACTTTTAATAAAGTTAGATGACCTTGTCTAAGTGCTGTTGACACTGTGGACACCGGTACCTACTTTGATGAGACCCACTTCTCATGTATCAGGTTTCTGAACCATATTTCTTGGTCACCACTTAATCTTTATAAAGTTCTGGGAGGTTCAGCTAGCTGATGATGACAGAAAACGATTAAGTTTTAATTTTTGTAGACACATACTAGGTAGCGCCATTTATACTGTTTTACATATGACAGTGGCTTGTCACTTCTACAGATCATTTTATGATGTTTAATTTTAGTGGAAGACAAGATATAGCTTGAATGAAATTACCTAGCAAAGATTCCTCGACTAACCCGTTTTCCTACATCCTATGTTCCCACACAGTTTCTACGGCCACGACTACTTCCGTATTAAGCACATCAGCCGGTAAATAAAAATAAAATGTTCTCTATTATTTTTAGTTTGTACACTGATGGCGGAGTGAGTGTACAGTCCAGGCACATGAGTCTAATCTGTCTTAGTTTATTCATTTGCTAAATGTTTATGCTAAGAAGCAGAGTTTCCTTCCGGTTAAGCTGAGGATGAAGACTACTGTCCCTTCGGTCATCTCTCCCAAATGAACACTTTGCTGGGAAGCAGCAACGATGCTAGCAAAGTCTGATAACATTTTCACTCAGGCCCCATGGGTTAGTTTTAAACCATGATTAGTAGATTTCAAAATTATGTTGAAATGTATAAAAAGTCTTACTAGTGAGCCTGACAGATGCAGTTTAATACTTCATATACATTTTTGGAGCTTGTATCTAGATGAATACTGTTTAAGCTTTGTCTAGCTATGCAGTAGTAACCTACATTTTCAAAACATTTGTCTCCTCTACATAGCAGTGACAACGAGGGCCAGCAGCTCCACCTCAGGTAAGTTGCTGACAGGGGGAATTTCAGAACCACCTGCCTTTCCTTCCAAGGCCTGTGTCTTTGCAAAGATGGTGTGTGAGGAAGTATATACGTTTCTGTCTTTGAAAAGAAGTGTTAGAAAAATTTTTTTGTTGTTGTTCAGGAAAAAAAAATCATGCACAATGTTTTCCAACTTTTGTTAGTAATTTCTAATCTTTAGAATGCTGTTCCCCAAAACCTAGGGTAACTTGTATATAATATGAACATTTGTTTGATTGTGTATTTGAACTACTAAGGTCTTAATTCTCCCATTTGGTGTTCCTAGTTTAGCCACTAAGAACACTGAGTGGTCTTCAGTGCCTTAGCAAATGAAAATATGAGAAACACGTGTGGAGAAAAAGTGGCTAACCAATGTATCACCATGACTTTATACCTTTATGCATATGCACACACACATGCATACACATACACACACACATGCATGCATGCACACACATGCATGTACACACATATACATGCATGCAGGCACACAAACATACACACACATGTACATGGGCACACATACATGCACAAACATGAGCACACACACACCATTAGGAAAATTGTACACTGTTAATGAAAACAACTCCTTTCCTATGATCAGGGACTCCTTGCACCAGCCTCCTGGACTTCATTTTCTTCTGTGAATTACTCATTTCTTGAAGTTATTTGCCCTGGTTTTCTATTCTAGTATTCACAACTGCACCTAGGGTGGAGGTATGGAATGCAGTCAGGCAAATATTTTAATGAAGAATGGTAACTCTAATGGGTTGAAAATTTTAACTGTAATGTTTTGTATTTTAAAAAAGAAAATTAGTAACTCAGTTTCTGCATTTTGGCAAAGAGTTTCAGGTAGTGATTGGATGGATGGATAGTCCGAATATTATTTAAGCTAATAAATCCTTAAACTTGTATAAACATTTTTATTTCCTGAAGATAATCTTTCTTCTATACAATAAAAGAATACAAAACCAAGGTGATTTATAGATTATAAAGTCACATAATATAAAATTATGAATATAATCTAAAATATTTTATAATGCTTAGTGTTATTTATTTGATAATCATTATCCTTTATATACAAATAAAATGAGTTTTGGTGAGAAAAAAAAATAATAGCAGTTACCTTTAACAAAGTATTAACCCTCAGGGCTGTGAGATAGCTTGACTAGAAGAGGGAATTGCCACCAAGCTTGAGGATCTGAGGGTAATCCCTGGCATCCATGTAGTGGAAAGGAAGAGCCAACTACTACAGGTTGTCTCTGTCTGCCATAAGTCTGATATGGCATGTAACCCACAAATGAATGGCAAAGTTAAAAACAGCTGTGATATCATTGAAATTCCAGCTGCACCGTTAATTCTTTCCAACTTTGTTTTCTGTTGGATTTGCATCAGCAACAAGCAAGAAATGAACATCTCAGGAAGACTGGTTCATTTCAAGATGATTTTTTGGCATTCTGTTCTCATTAACTTATATTCCCAGGCGAGTTGCAATTTTAGCCATTGCATTTTCTGCATGGTTTCATGTTAGTGTAAAATAATAACCTCCTCTCAGCATTAACTGGGTCCCGAGCAGTGAACCACATGTCTAATGCTCAGCTTAGCTTTGTTTCTAAGATCAGCAGGCTGGTTCAAACTCAGTGTTCCATTTTGGTTAATTACCTTTGAAAGCTCTAAGTCTTGTAACCATTGAAATACTGTTTCCATGAGTGCTCCTGTCCCAGAGGGACACCAGGGTGCTGAGCAGTTAGGGTAACTGCTGACACTCGTAAAGAATAGCTGTGCACACTATTTTAACTTTTAAGGAATATTGAAAAAAATATAAATGTAAAGGTATCAAGATACAAAGTTTATTTTTTCTCATGAAACTTCTATATACATACAATGTAGACACAATTGTGTATATATGTATATATATGAATAAAGGTGTATATACATGTTTATGTAAGTATGCACATGTGTAAACATGTATGTAAATGTATACTTACATACATGTACATATTTGTACATATGCATATTTATTTGGCTATATATACATACATATTATACATTCAGATATATATATATATATACATATATATATATAAAGCAATATTTTCTTTTACAGAGGGGCTATATTAAAAAGTATATGTAGAGTGTATATATCTATATGCATATAATATTATAAATATCTATTTGTTTATATATACATATATATATATATTTCTACATATTCTGTCTATACAGAAACTTCTTTCTTTCAAAGTGCTAAAAGTAGCCAAGAGATGGATGACCTTCCATTTCCATAAAAGCATTATTTCTACAAGAAAAGTATGGTTATAGTTGTAGGATTTTCCCTTTCTAGACAAGCATATTTGTCTTTTCTAGACATTGTATCTAGAACATTAATTCATTTGATATAGAAAACCATGAGATAGTATTATTTATTCTCCCTCTTTATAAAGGGCCTAGCATGAAGAGGAAGGCTGAAGAGTTGCAAGCAGAGAATTACAAGCTAGAATTTGTACAAACACTAGTGACTCCTTTGTGTGATGATGTAGAGACAGATGTTGAAAAACTGGGAAAAATTACTGAAGTAGCAATGTTAAAACTTAAATGGCAGTTGCCATTTGGTACTAGAATATATGTTAAAATATTAAAATAATATTTCAGTTGGATTAGTTAAAAGTAATAAAAGTCCAAGAGGAAATTAAAAAAAATATCATCAAAACAAAATGAAAGATCAAAAACTCAGATTGAGACAGCCCATGGAAGGCTCTTATTTAACAGCTGCTGACACAATTATCCGAAGAATTAGAATGAACCAAAGAAATAGAGGCAGACATCTTGGCAAAAAAAAAAAAAAAAGCAACAAAACGAAAAAAAGAAGAATTATTGAAACATCATAAGGAGTTAGCGGAAAACAATTGATAAAAATTCCTCTAAATTTATTCTGATGATCTTCATAATAGAATGATAAAAGGGAGAATGGAAAATGAAACGGAAGGCATTAAAAAACAAAGTGCTTCACTGTTTTCTTAGGGTCTGTAGAAACAACAGTTCCAGTGGACAACACAGCCAGTGCAGCCTCCAGTGACGCAAGAATGGGCACCACCACAGCACTCTCTCATGAAACCTCAGGTCTTACCTCAACAGCT
>NW_021620703.1:3133767-3163573 GCF_004785775.1 Grammomys surdaster | reverse complement strand
TCTGCAGAACGTGCCAGCACAGCAGCCAGTTCAACCTCCACTGCTGCAAGTGTGGGCTCTACCTCTCTAGCTTCTCAGGAAATTTCTTCTCCGGCCTCCACAACTGCAAGGCCCTCTACCACAGCAGGACCTTCTCCAAGCTCAGCTCCTGCTGCCACCTTGTCTGAAATCGCTGGCCCTCCATCAGGCACAGCTGTCACTTCAGCTCCTGCTATTTCCACACATGTCACAAATAACCTGCCTCCATTTCCTTTTTCAACCTCCAGTGCTTCCTCCTCTTCTGGAAGTCTTGTCACCACAGCATCTTCTATCTCGGTTTTTTCAAGTCCATCTCTTTTTAAAACAGGTATGTCAGTGCACATGTATGTTTTTTATTTCTTGAAAAGGATTGTTTTCTCACTACCACTCTTGGTAATAATTTTTGCAAGTATTTTCATTTTTGGTTTGTTTTCTTTTTTAATCTTAATTTTTCTGTAATTGTTCTTGTGTCTCTTTATATACTTATGTCCTTTTATTTCCTTTTGAATCGATATCCAAAGCAAATTTTTACCCTATTTAATTATTTTTTTGAAAAGAAAATATCCTTTCATGTTGCAGTTTGTAGTTTTTGAGCATACTCACAGAAGTTTAAGTTTAAAGTTCTATTGACATATTCTCCTTAAAACTAAGCCAAGAGTGTCCAATGCTCTGGTTTGCAGCATGTTGTCCAAGTAGCCTTGTATTTTTCCTCATCTACATGTTTATGCTTCTTAGTTTTCAGGATAATCTTTGCCCATTGCATAGACTTCGTCTGTTTTAGTATTTGGAAGTATTCATGATTCTTAGATGAAACAAGATAGTTATTTTCTTCTTTGAAATTTGCTCACAAGCCTTGTTTTGGTGATAGTCCATGCTCTTGCATCATGTGTAGTAGGGGGTAAATGGAAGCTCACACATGTGCAATTGACTGTTTCTATACTCCACAGGGAGTCCTGCACTGGACCAGGCTGAGACTTTTACTGAGGTCTTTCCCTAACGACCACTCTGTTCCTTCTCCATTAATATTACCTTCCTTTTAGCTTCCACTCTATCAGTTCTTGCATTTTCACCTTGTTAGTCAGCTTCTCAAACACAAACCACTAAGAATACCCAAGCCGTATTCAAACTGAATATATGGTTCCTTCCTACTCCAGTTTCTAATATGCATAAATATATTATGACTCCTAAGATTTATAAGCTCCACCGTATTTTTATGCCATTGTTCCAGTGAGATGGGAAAGTAGTGGTGGGATGCAATCTCACAAAGACAGACTAGAATGCTAAATCCCACACCTCATGTGTAAGAGCTGCGTTTTGTAGTCTCTGTAAAATATCTCACATTCAATAAAACCCAAAGAGCACACTCTTACCTGTACATTGATGAAGGCTAAATTGAACTATATTCAGGATCTTCATGAATGTGAATATCTATGCTTTATGCATAGATGTTATTTTTGTTATCAGCAGAGGTTTAAGCTCGCTCAGGGCCTCATTCAACGAGTAGTTTTAAGGACTTCAGTGCATCCTTTCTTTTGTAAACCCTGTTGGTCTTGGCTTTGTAGTCATTGTCCATGGAGTCTCTCCAGCCTGCTTGGCTCACCACCTACTAGCATGAAAGTGCTTAAGGTGTGGTTCCTGCCACATCCAGAGCATCCTTTGGGGATTTGTGAGAAATTCAAATGAGCTTATGTACTTAGAGTAGGGTCTTGTTGAGCAGAATCTTCTAGGAAGTTTATTAATAAGGTTTTTAAGCAGTTGATCTCCACCAAAGAGAGTGCCAACCACTCTGCCACTCCTTGCCTAAATGCACTTTCAACTCACGCTTATCTGTCAAACCAATGCAAAATGAATTTCCTAGGCTTAACTTCCATCATGTTGCTGTATTACTTAAAGTTCTTTAATTCTTCTAACAGCTTGTAACTGTTAGGTAACGCAAACCCCTTGTATTCTCTTAAATGCTCAGGGCTTCTTGTATGAAGGACTAAGATATAATGGATATATCTGAAACATCCAGTTGGTTTCAATAAGCATCTTAATACTGGATTCAAATAGATGGATTAGAAAGGATGTAAATACTCTTATTTCCATGTAGACTCAAATAGGCCCAGCAAGGAGTCCCACCCTATAATTTAGAAATTTAGAAATATTGAATCAATAATAAGCAGTATCCATAAATAAAATATTGAAATTTAGAAATATTGAAAATTAGAAATATTCAAATTTAGAAATACTGAAATTTAGAAACATTGAAATTTAGAATATTGAATCAGTACTAGAAAGTATCCATAAATGAATGACAACACTCTATGATCTGGTTGCCCCAGAGATCGTCAGAAAACAGGAGATCCTCATGTACACCAAGTGATGCTAGGTAACCCTGCTCCCAAAGTTAATTGGTCAATAAAAGTCTAAAGAATGTGATTGGACAGCAGAGAGAGTTAGGTGGGTTTTCAGATACCTGACTGGGGGTTGCAAGTAGAGATGGGGTACAGGAAGGAGACCAAGGAAAGACAAAGCTGCCATGAGAGGAGACGGACCATAACATGTGGCCAGGAGAAACATCAAATAACAAGGGATGTATGGCTGGGATGAAAGTTAGAATAGCTCAAAACCTTCTCAATCTAGGCTTAAATCTTGTAAATAAAATACCTGGATAGTGTGTCTTTTATATAGGCTAGCTAGACTATATAATACCATTTGCAATCTACTGGAACAACTAGAACCATAAGCAGTGAGCCAACCTCACATAAAGTCAAAGCAGGTGAGGTGAAGTCATGTTGTTGAGAGACTGAGCCTGTAGGAAAACGGAGAGTGGCTTGTCCATGCATTATTTATTTAAAGAACTGCCACGGAGACAGATGTATTCATAGAAGTATCTGGAGTCCCAGTCACTGAACAATTTGAAGATGGAGAGACACATTTTTTTTTTTTTATCAAATAAAATGGAAATAGCACTTGGAAGAGATTCTTCTCATGAGACCTCTGGCATTGGTATTGATGCTGCTGCTGACCTGACAGACAGCACAATATAAGAAGATATTTGAAAGCATTAGCAGCCTGGTCTGTGTACATGAATCAAACCTCCCGATAGACCATTGCTGTTCACTTCGAAAGGGTCTATTCCACCATCAGCAGGGGGAAATATCTAGAACCCCAAGCAACCAATAGAGGCAGCCTTCAGACAAGTACAGACTGATGTGAGGAAGTCACGTGTTTTGACAAGCATGCTTAAACTCTCTCTCTCTCTCTCTCTCTCTCTCTCTCTCTCTCTCTCTCTCTCTCTCTCTCTCTCAACTTCTCTTCTAGTAAGTTTGTAAACATTAATGGCTAGGTGATAACATTTCTGTGACTTCAGATATTATAAAATATACAAGAGGCAAAAGTAGCTTTAGAGCTCTCCCATTCTGTGATTTGAAAGTAAAAGCTGAAACCAAGAAAAGATAAATATAATATGCTTTTTCTTGAAAATCTTGACTTAAAATGTATGACTTAGAGACTTTGCAGGACAATATTCCTCAATAAAATTATTGGATGAAAAATAGAATTTATAGAGGATCTTAATTAGGTTTACTCTTGCTGTGATGAAACACTATAACCAAGGCAACTTGTAACAGGAAAAAAATTAGTTTAGACCCTCCTTTAAGTTTCAGAGGGTTAGTCTATAATCATCATGACAAGGAACATGGCAGTAGGCATGTCAGAGTCCTGGAGTAGTAGCAGAGACCTTACATCCTCCTCTGTAGGCAGAAAGTAGAGAAGGACATAAATTGGATCTGGCTTGGGGTCTTGAAACCTGGGAGCCTAACTTTCGTGACATACTTCTTTCTATAAGGGCATATCTTATCAAAGAAAGCCATATTTCCTCTCAAGGCCACACCTCCTCCTGTAAGACCACGCCTCCTTCCAAAAGGCCACACCTTCTCCAACAAGACCATGCCTCCTCAAAAAAGGCCACATCTCCTAATCTTTTCAAGCCAATTCTACTAATTGGGTAACAAGCATTCAAATATATGAGCCTACGAGGATTGTTCTCATTCAAATTATCACACACAGGAATACAGTTCAAGTGAATAAGGAATCCAGTATTCTGTAACTGATAATAATTTTAAAGTGATACCCACAAACCCACATTTCCTAAATTCTGACAGAGAGTTATTGGGGCCTTAAGCAAAAGTCATTCCCTTGTGCCTTTTGTTCAGTAGGCATTGTCAGTGGTGATGAGGGAAGATGTAATATTTTGTTCTTACCTGTGAGAGTGGTCCCACAGTGCTTCATACAGGAGTGATGTCCTAAGACCTCAAACAGAGCTCAGACTCTCAGAAGAGTACCCAGCTGACACAGAAATCTTTTATCCCTCTGCTGAAAAAAAATAAGTTTTGTTTGATATAAGCTTTCTTTTAATTTTATTTTCATTTCTATGTCCTTTGACGACAATTTCAACTCAGTCTATGACAACTTAGCAATATCATATTAGTCGGTGGAACATGGGATTAAGTTTGCAGTTGGGGCTGTATACTTGAATTTCACTTGGTGATGTGTTCTTAACACATTCAGTCACCTGGAGTATGTCCCTATGACACATCCAAGAACAGTAAGTGCAGTTAGATTAGATCTAAATGGTAGGAATACTTTTTTGTGTCTAGGCCATTTTCAACCCTCCTCCCCACTTTATTTTTCATTAGTAGGTGAAGAAGGTCCTACTATGCCAGTGCCTACTCAAGAAAACACCAGCACAGCCAGGGAACAAGGTCCTAGAGCTACCAGCCCAGTAATCTCAGATAATTCTAAACATTCTCTCTCTGTGTTAAATGTGTCCAACCAGGAAAACATGAAGGCTGTTGTAAACATGCAAAGGTTGATCATTGAAGGTTTAATTGCATGCCACAGAATCCCCTTAAAAGAAGTAGCATGTTAGAATCCAGTGTTCTTGCTTGCTAGGTTCAACAGGGGGATCTGCAGGAACCAGTTCAGGAGTCAGCAAGAGAAGTTCACTTGGAAGACCAGCCTCTGGGTCCTCTAGCAGTGTTAGAGCATTCGATAGTACAGGGCCTTTCAGGAGTTGAGGATGAAGGCAGCACATGAATTTTTCCATGGGATTGAGAGAACACCCAAAATGTTATATATTTTTTGGACCTAGAGCATCAATATTTCCTGGGATCTTCTTAGGATAATATGTCTGCCTATGGAACCTCAAAGGAAAAATATGTCCGAGCTCTGTGTGTTAGTGAGACATTTTGGTAATTACATGATCAGTTTAGTATTCATTTCTTATAGTCTTCTAAGTTGACCACACTTCTGTTCACATCACACTGAATAGGAAGCTCCAGAGTCAGCACATTCCTGTACTACTTCGAAGTCTTCAGAGTTTGGTTGCCTAGTATTAGCAGAAATTCCACTGTCTAGCATGAGGCAGTTTCTTCAGTGTAAGCCATGGACTACTCTTTCTGGTTGTGTCAAGTAGTCCATGACCTGACTTTAGTTTTCTATACTTACTTTATTTTTACTTAGAAATATTTCCACCCCCTCTCTTCTTCTTTTTGATCCTTTCTTCCATCTTTCCCCTGATTCTTCTCTTTGCCTCCCCACCCATTTTTTTTTTAACACTGGGGATTGGACTTGGGAATTTTCTCAAGAAAGCCACCAGTTCTTTCGCTGTTTTTTTTTTTAATTTTTTATTATTTATATATTTACTAGAATAAGTTATGTTTGCATTAAAATTACTAGGTAGAAACAAATAATATCTATAGTGCAGCAAAATTAAGAAGCTGAGTCACTTTAGTTGGATAACTGAACTGACTGAATTGTAGGGTAACAACGGTTGAGATTCTTTTTGTCCAACTGTAAACCACAAATACCAGGATGACACAGAGATGTCAGCCAGCTGTGACTTCTGATTGCCAGGCACACAGAGTACATCCCAACAAGGCTATTTGAAGTCCACCTCCCAGAACTCTTTTTGATTGTCATAAGAAGCATTTAGCTTCTGTTTAAGAACAACCATTTGCAGATATAACAATCTTAAGCAATGCTTGGATGTCTCATTCATTGACCAAGTCTTGACATTTTACTATGATCTTAGTTTGTATTATGTTTATGTCTGGATCCATTTTGTGAAATTCTATTCAAAGTCTGTATGGAGTGGGACTTTTTCAAATCGGTGTCTTTCCACAGCTCATTTGAGAAGCACAAGATACAGTGTAGAATCTGGGGGGTGAGATGACTTAAGTTGAGTCCCCGTTTGCATCTGTCCACTCACACTCCAGGAACAAGTCACTAAACCATGTCTGATGAATAGAAAACATAGCATAATCTGCCTTAGGAGAATTTTTTAAATGGGATGAATTGCCTTGTGACTCGGACATTAAAAATACTACTTTTTAAAATCAAATGAAACATAAACTCCCACTGTACCTATTCCTCATGATGTAGGAGGTATCACACTCAGAGTATGCTGGTGGATCATGATTTGTAGAAGTTAGAAATGACCTATCGTGCATTTTAATAGACACATAAAATTTGTACTCTTAGAAAAAGGGCCCAGAAATCAAGACATTTTGAAACCTCACAATTGGTTCAGACAAGAACCACAGGTTGTAAACTAGTAATTTCAGATATATTGAGATTAAAGAAGTTGATGGTAAGTGATTGAGCATTGAGCATAAGGAGAAAAAAGGACTTGGGGATTCTAAGGATGATAGGAAATTGTTATGACTTACTTCTGGAAAGATGGAACCTCAAAGGAAAAAGTACAAGTAAACATATGAAAGATATTTTGGAGGCAGAGGACAGCATGAGGTCTTATCCTTTAATAAAAGATCAGGGAACACATGTAGTTTTCATTTTGAAAGGAACCAGAGCCCCACCTGATGAGATGACCCTGCCTGCAGTCAACTCCACTGAGTAGACAATCAGAGCCTGTGGCTATGCAGGAAAAAGTCTTTCATCAGAAGCCCACTGGTTCCCCCGATATTTAACTATCCACTGAAGTTCAATCAGAGACGTAGAGTGACATAGAGATGTCTAGCAATGTCAAGATTTGTTGTTCCGATTTTCTTAAAATGTCCCATCCAATGGCACCACAGTGCTGTGAGGTCCTGACTGTGCATACCCTGTGCTGGTCAGGTCTAGCAGCAGAGCCTAGGGAAGGGCCACTGGACCTGACCTCATGGTCACCACATGTTTCCACACTTTCACCTGGTTCAGAGCTCGCAAGCCAGGCACAAGCTAACCCCAACCCCCTTTGATTTTGGCTCATTATGACCTCAGCTGACACTCAAAATTTCATGTTTAAGTAATAGTCATACCAATTAGTATTAGTCATACCAATACCAGGGCAGGTAACCTTGAGTGTTACAAATCTTATAGACCGTTTAGGGAAAAAAAGTAAAATTTCAAAGAGTAATTTCCTCATAACCTTGCATTTAGATTGTGGTTACCAGAAAAATAAAACCAAACAAGAAAAGGAAGTATAGCTTTGTGATAACACATATATGCTCAGCTTTCCAAAGGTTCTGGGCTTACTCTCAATGACATTAAACACACGCACACACACACACACACACACACACACACACACACACCAGAATACTGGTTAACCTTAAATTTTACATAAATAAGGAACTTTTAAAAATTATGTGTATGTTCCATGAAGCAAATGGAATGTTGTTATGTTATTTATACAGGATTCACCTTTCCTCGGTGGCTTGTAATTTTGTCTGCTAGATCTGGAACTACATGCAGACTGAGCCCCCTTCTTTCCACCCGTGTTCTGTCATATTTCATAATCTTATTTGTCTTTATAGCTGAAAGAATTTCTGTTTTACAATTTACCATAGTTTCATTATTAACTCTTCTGTTGACAGTCATGTAGATTGACTCCATCCTCTTGCTATTGTCAAAAAAATGTTACATGAACATACAGATGTTTCTGTAGTATGATATAGAGTCCTTGGGTATCTGCCCAGAACTCACTTTTACGTGAGGGCTACAATTATTTGGATTTAAAACAGAATAGATTTGTTCTACTTTGCAGAGACTGTATTACGAGTGTATGGCAAGGCTGATATGTATACCTTAGTTAACATCTCAGAACATACAAAAATGCCAATGAGTTTGAAGGCTATTTTCAATTTTAGAGAACTCAAGGACACATATATTTTAGCTGTCGGGAAAGCATAATTCAAAGTAGTTTCTAAACGTAGAATTATTTCAGCAAAGGTGAAAAAAGAATAAAAATGAGCCTATTGGATGAATATTAAACAGGGTAAGATACTCTCTAGCCTGCTAAAGAACTGCACAGCCAAATAGATATGATTCATTGCATTCACGATTCCAGTATAACCAATAGAAGCTTTCAAGTGAGAGGCCCCAACAGAATTATCTGTTAAAGACAGGTCCCACTAAATTCATCTTTTGAAACAATACATGCAGATGCAGTGTTCATTCATAAATCTATGGAGAACTTTTCTTATCTTGTACCTTGGATATTGTGTCTCTGTTTCAATATTCAATTAGCAGACTAAATATTTTCTTATACCAGAATACTTTCATCAAAAGCACAGAGTAATTTAGTGACAAGATCAGCTTGATCTCGAATGTGCACCTGTGCTCACAGAACAGCAGCACAAAGGCTCCAGGCACTATGGGGATTTTGTTTCAACAAAGATGAGACACTGGTAGATACTTGAAGTAGAATATATAGATATTTCTATCAGCCACAAAGAGGGACAAGTAATCTATACATGGTGAAAAGCAGTGAAGATTCCATAAACTGGAACCTTTCAGGAAACAGGATGGAGATTTCTCACAGTAGAGATGAGATGCCAGCAAGAACATCAAAAGAAGGACATATAGGAAGATCCCATCCATGGCAGAACATATATCTCCATCAGGTAGAACTAAGGGCCAGAAGGAAACAGGTCCTACTTGGAAGAAAAGTACCAGAGAATATCAGAGATCAGCAGGTGAAAACATCCATGAAACTGAAAGAATAGGGTTTAGAGAATGTGTTGAAAGATAACTGAGCAACTGTGGAAAACGCCGAACTTATCTAGAAAAGAGGGAGCCATTTTAATATGTGGAGGAATCCCTGTGCAGCCTGGATATCAAAGGAAATAAGGAAGCATGTGAAGACAAGGTTGTATTCATGTAAGTTAGCAGTTAACAACCAGACATTGAGACAAAGGAAAGGGCCCACCTGTAAAATATCCCTTTTCCAGAAGAACATAAGAAGAAGCCCTTGGTCTGAGAAACATGGGGTATATCACAAGCTCATCTGCCACTGCATAGATCCGATGCTGCACCACCTCAAAATCCTAATCCAGAATAAGGAAAAAGACAACCCCAATGTCTGAGCATAATTTTGTATAGTTATTCCTGTGCATAAATTAGAATTTTCAGCAATAGCAATCTCAGAAATAAAATTCATACTAGTAGTTGATCTAAGAGAAATAGAAACAACTGTTATTTCAAGAGAGTTTAAAAAGGTATTTAATTAATGTTATCTCACAGAGAAAGAGCACCTACAATAGGAGGTACGAATGAATTTTTCCTTAAAATCATGCAGATTCCTCAGTCATAATAAATTCAGTATCTCAGTGCAGAAGTACCAGGCATGCTCCCTGACTGCAGGGAGGAAGACAAATGACAGGCAACATCAGTCTTCCATTCAACACTTTTAGAGTTAATAGCAAGCTGGAATAGGGAGGTATTAGAAGTGTGGAATTCGAAATAGATGATCAAATTCACATACCTCCAATGTGCAAATTCAAACTAGGCTGAAATGTCATTTCTCACTTCTTGGATTGGCAAAAGTCCAAAAGTTTGACAGCAGCAGTGTTGACAGGTTAGGAAAGAAACAGGTGGTGTTTTGAGCCTGGCAGGTGGGTACTCACCATGAGACACCCCATGGAAGCCTGCCAGTCAAACACAACAGAACCGCAGTCATTTACCCTGGGCCCAGAAGCCATGCATTACTGCTCCATGATGTGGTACCCAATGACCTGTACAGACACTGCTCATGCTGGCACTGTTCTTTATAAAAAGCAGATCAACAAAGCTTGTCTTCACTTAAAGAGGACAGGAAGGGTGAAATCTGTTGTAAAGTAGGGAGGGAAAACTAATATATAGATTTGTTTCCAGATCTGATCATTGATTAGGCAGAAGCAAAGCTTGAAGGTAATCTATAGCCTTATTTTAGAAGGAGAGGTAGGTATGCGTATGTGTGTTTATTGTTCAAGGTTTGGTGTAATAACCTCAGGTGTGCAGATGTGCTACAGAAGTCATGATAGGGGAAGAAGAACAGGAGCTCGGTGAATTCTCTTACTGTTCCATTAAGTTGTTTGCAACAACAACTTACTCTTTTATCCCCCCACCATTGTCCCACAAGCTAAAAAGGAACCCAAGAGTCTATTTGCAGCATAAACCCCAAGTTTTCAGTGTTTCAAATAGCCTTGAAGTTTCTACTAAGAAATGGGGCGTTTGCATTTTTATAGGCTAAGCTAGTGACTCTTAGATATAGGAAGGATTAAGGCTAATTGGTGATGATTAAGATTATCGTACACCATTTTGGAGCAGAGAATACAGTCAGAAATTGGATGAGGACCTGGTGGTTGGGTGAAATTAGGAACAACTGTTATACTTCACTTTAAACAAAAGGGAATGTGCCATACATGGCAAAAGTAGCCATAGAAACATCATGGGTACACTGATTATATTACTTTTGTCTTCTCTCTCTTCCTTTACCAGGAACGACTGGAATCTCAGCCAAATCAAATGTAACAACTGGAAGAACTACCAATATGCCAGGTAATAAGTTTGCATTAGGATTCAGTAAAGAGTCAAATGATCACAAACAAAGGCATTGGAATATTTGGAAGGGGAGGGCATCGAAGGGAACAAAAAAGAGTATTTAATATTTGCCTTCATTTCCCAGAAATCTTAGAGGTTGATATAAACCCAGCTTTGTTTGAGTGTTGTTCAGTTAGGACAGAGAATTCTGTGGGAGTCTATTAAGGGACAGAATAACATAGGCAGGGCTTCTGGCATTGAGTCCACCAGTTCAGAACCCCCAGTAGGTAGGCACAGCATATCAAGATGTCCCAACAATGGCCAACACACAGAGAGACCTCAGGAATTTATAACAAATCTGAGAGTGTTTGAAAGAGAATGATTGAGGTAAATTTATAACTTATAATTTATATTTTATGAATTTATATTTTAGTTTCACTGTGAATTTTCCTTGGATATCGTTTATAATATAACAGCAGTCTATAGGCAGAACCTCTTTGTTTTCCAACTAGAATTAACTGGGACAGCAGAGCTGGCAACTACTTCAGCTTTGGGTGAAGCTGCAATTCAAGCATTGTTTATATTTAAAAATCTATTAATATTTAAAAGACTAACTGGTGGAAATTGGAGATCTTAGATCAATATTTGATATAGCAAGAACTTTTTGAATAATCCAACTAGAAATTACCCAAACAACCGACCCAATTTTGAAAATAGTATGTTTATTGAGAACTTGCTATTCTAATTTTTATTGGAGAGATAAGGGCCCTTTCAATGCCAAATATATAAACCATGTAAGAGGAATTATTATTAAGGAGTTCTTGCTCTTATTTCTAGCATTGAAGAAATAGATTAAAATATAAGTGAATTGATTGATCAATGGTTTGTAGAAGATAGAAACTTTCTTTTAAAAAATGTAACTGGTACACTAGTATTCACTTATCTTTATTTTTACTAGATATATTAAATAGAACTGAATTGACAGAATGAAAACATAGGACAGTTAACATTTGAAATAAGAATCTGTGAGTCATTTAAATCCACACAAAATAGTAACAAAATGATAACCGTGAAAAGTGCATGAAGTATAATGTACAAATATTTTGTACATAGTAACTTACCTGAATCTTGCTTCTACCCTGTGAAATTTTAACTGTATGGGGAACTATTCATATTCCATGTGTCAAATGAGAGTGCTTGCTCCAAAATCTAAAGAAAATTGGAATGGCATCTGTAGGGCTGTATTTGTAGATAGATATGGTTTAATTTGACTTTATCATGGAATGTCTTGTTTTCTCACTCTATGCTGATTGAAAGTTTTGTTTGGTATAGTAGTCTGGGCTAGCATCTATGGTTTCTTAGAGTCTGCAGTACATCTGTCTAGTCCCTTCTGGCTTTTAGAGTCTACATTGAGAATTCAGATATAATTCTAATAGTTCTACCTTTTTTTGTGTTACTTGGTCTTTTTCCTTTGTAATTTTTAATATTCTTTCTTTTTTCTATGTGTTTAGTGCTGTATTACATAGCAAGAGAACTTTTGTAGTCTAATATATGTCGTGTTCTGTATGTTTCTTGTACCTTTATAGGTAGGTATCTCCTTGGGGTTAGGAAATTTTACTTGAGGCTAAGAAATTTTTCTTCTATGATTTTGTTGAAAATATTTTCTGAGTCTTTGAGCTTGGATTCTTTTCCTTCCTCTATTCCTATTATTCTTAGGCTTGGTCTTTTCATACTTACTTGACATCCTAGATGTTTTGTGTCACTAAGATTTTAGATTTACCATTTTCTTTTACCAATGTATCCATTTCTGCTATTGTATCTTCAATGTCTGACATTCTCTCTTTCATGCCTTCTATTCTGTTGGTGAGTCTTTTTTCTGTAGCTCGTGTTCAAATTCCTAAATGTTTCATTTCCAGAATTCTTTCCATTTTTATTTTCTTTATTGAATCTATTTTTATTTTAAGGTTCTACTGTGGAAGGATAGCTGGGCTTTGATGACAACATATTGCCTTTGTTGTTGATTGTGTTCTAATGCTAGCATCTAGTCAGATGAGTTTGGGCTGATTGTAGGTTTGGCTGCTCGTTTCTGGATTTCTCCTTTGTTGAGTAGGTGTTTTCTTCCTTAGTTTCTGTTTCCTCCCTGGATTTTCAGAGAGAAGGATGGCTGTCTGTTGCCTGATATTTTGGTCTGCTCTGTTGGTGTGTTCACAGTGACTGACTGCTGGTGTGGAAGGCTGTGATGCTGGAATGAGTTCGGGGAAGGAATGTTGAAGGAGAAGGTCTCTATTATTTCTTGGGGATAGGGTCAGAAAGGAAAGGGATACCATAGCATACTTCCTGCTACAGAGATGGGGATGAGACTAACAGGGGTGGAGGTGTGGATGAATATCAGGAGAAACAGGACAGAGTGGACCTTCCTCAACCTACCTGTTGCTCTTGGAGTAGGGGCCCTTGGCTTAGCATGGCATGATTACTGGGCTTAGTGTCTCAAGCAAAGCAACAAGTAGAGGAAGGAAGGTTAGAAGGTGATGATCTGTGGGATCCCTAGGAGACAGGAGCAGGGATCTGGGGACATTGTTCTCCTGCAGCTATGGGGATGAGACTGGGGGATTGGGACTGGAGGAACAGAAAGAAAAGAGGAGGTCTACAGGTAGGCTACTTGGTTTTCTTTGTTTCAATTTTGAGATGACTCCCAGTCCCCTTAGTGGCTGGGCTAATTTGAAATTCCCACCAACAATTCTCTCTTCAGAATGCTTCCAGTGCCTGCAATGCTCACCTGTTTTGTTACCATGTGTTCTCATGCTGCTAGTCAGCCATTTTGGTTGGAATGAGATACAACTCTCAATGTAATTTTGACTTGAATTTCCATGATGACAGTGAATGCTGAACATGATTTTATATGTTTATTGGCCATTAATAGTTTACTTTTCTGAAAACAACACGTTTATTTCATTTACCTACTTGTTGACCGGATCATTTTGTAGGAGCTACAGCTTTCCCAGAAATAAGGGATAATGCTAGAATTGCATTCATGACAACTGGGGATGAGCATCCCATAATGTGTGTGAGCACGAGCACTGGCTAACATTCCTCTGACCTACCAGGTCCATTCCAAGGATATATGTAGAAGTAGTTTTCCCACAGAATACTTTAATTATTCAGCAGCTGTTCATCTTAGGGGAAAATCACATTTTGACACTTACTAAGAATCTACCAACAGTCTCTATTGCAGTAGAATGGTTGATCCAATTGTTTGCAGGGATTTTTCCTGGACATAAAAGTATTCACAAGATCTCTATCCTGAAGTAGAGATAACATAAGTAAGCCCTAGAAACATTCCTATACAAAAGTTTCTATGTATTCCCCGAAGTAATACTAATAATGAGTATGTTCCCGATAACTAAAATTCTCAGCATACCTACTAACTCATTGTCTTCTATTTCTGGGCAGTGAGTAAGTATATACAAGAGAAAGCTACCTATCTCTCTCTTGTAGACTGTTAGGAAGACGGTCTCAAGTTGAGAAGCTGATCTGTTCGATTGCTTTTAAAATGGAATAATCAGTAGAGAATACACCATTATTGCAGGTGCAAGAGAAAGGAGACTAAATGAGAATCTGTAGACTTCTGAAGAGCAAGTCTTTTAGAGACTAACAAAAACTACTGTGATGACTCCAGTGCCTTCTGTGTTTCAAGTACCACAGGGCTTATCCCTGCCACAACTGTTGCCCCACATAGTTCTAACACAGATGAGCTAATGATATGACATGAATAGTTTATGTGCCCTCCCATCAATGGATATTTCCTTTGATTTATTGAAAGAGGACTAGTTTTTTGTTGCCCTTAAGTATTTACCAATAATCTATTTCATCTTTTGTTGTCTCAGTGGCCACAGCTCCCTGACAAGCAATGAAATAGTAAAAAGGGAAGTAGCCACAGAACAGGGGCTTATACCTTCCCTCCTAGTAACTCCTTCAAATCTTCTGAAAATACACTATTTAATAAACTGTATTGATAAGAAAATGATGGAGAAAACCATTGTATTGCCCTCTTAATTGCCCTAAACTCACAAGGGCATCTGCTGCATCAGTGGTTCTCAACCTGTGGGTTGTGATCCCTTTGCCAAACATCTCCTCCAAAAATATTTGCATTACAATTTATAACAGTGGCAAAATTACAGGTATGAAGTGATAACAAAATTGTCTTATGATTATGGGTTACCAAAACATGAGTGACGGCATTAAGGGTTGCATCATTAGAAAAGCTGAGAACCATTGTGCGAGATGAGAATGAGCCTAGACTAACGACCAAACACATTCAAAGCAAATGCCATTAAGGTTGAGAACTGTCTCAGTTGACTTAGTATAGAATCACTGCATGGTACAGTTTCTAGCATGAGAGGTCTCAGCAGTGACCTTGTAGAGCTGTGATTCTTATCAACTGCTAGGTACATACGTAATTAAAGTCATGAGCACAACTGTGTTCTTGCTTTAGGTACCACCACTGCAATCTTTTTGGAAACTAAAGAACCAGTGGGACCTAATACAGGGAATTATAGAAACACACCACAGATGTGAACATTACATTAGCTCTTATTCCATTGTTTTCCCTTTTTAAAAAATCAAGTCTTTCTTTGTATGGCCGTAGTAAAGATGAGTGAGGAGGTTAGTTGAGGAAAGGGAGGCATGGCATTTTTCCTGTGGATCCAGCCTGCAGGCTTGTCCAAGAATTCCCTGGAAACTGTGGATTGAGAGTGTTACCCTATTGGCCAGTGTCTGTATATCAAGACCATAATTATTACATGCCATTTACTTTTTTCTCTCAAAAAGTACATACTAACATTGAAAACTCTAGTTTTCTTGTGGTTTTCATTCCCCTCTGGTTACCAGATGCTGCAGTGAGTGCCAGGAGAGGAGAGATGTCCTTGAGTATTCTGCTCACTAGTGCAGCCCAAGGATGAAGACAGAACCACACAAAGAAGATGCTCAGATGATTTTAATGGGATGAAACAATGTATCATTTTGTAGCCTTCTCCTTATTTAAAATATACCACAGTGCTTTCACCCGGAGGAGCTGCAGCTCTTGGAGTTTGAAGTTACACAAGATGGATTAAATATCATTTGAGAATATCAGAGTCAAGGAATTTTGTTTTCAACAGCTGAAATCAAAGCATTTTAATTGATTGTATGCAAGCGATTGATGTACACAGTTCAGAAAGATAATCTGTTTCTGTTACTTCTTTACTCACCTGCCATAGCAGGCACCCTTGCCTTATCAGGTGAGGGAGAATTCAGCTCTTACCTTCAGTCTTCTCTATGAAGAGAGAACCCAGTGATTAATGGGAAGGAGCAGAGTAGATGGTTCATTCCTTTAGAGGCAGTGATTTGACAAAAGGCCCTTTTTTGGGTCAGAATGGGTCAGATCCACATAGCTTCTTTAATATTGCTAATGCTCTATGGGTCCTGTGAGGAAGCAACAGTTATACCTATGACTTCCCACAGAGATATATTCAAAAGAGGTAATAGATATCTAAGGTCATAATATAGTTAAGCGGTCTACTCTGATAACACATCAACACAATTCTTCCCTCCCCAGACCAAATTCTTGAACCTCACCATCCTTCATTTTCCTCCTCTAGAGCCTACAACTTCAACAAGCAATAGCAGTCCCCATGGGAGCACAACCACAGCAGGTGAGGCCCGGAAGCTCCCACAGCTAAGTATGGGTGTTACAACTTGACTGATGTGCTTGCTTGGTAGTAGGCAATGTTTTCCTACAGAGTAGTTTGTAGTACTTCAGATATTTTCCTTCAGCTGAACATATTCTGGAAAAGTCCTCTCAGCAGCAACTGGTCTCATAGCCATCCAAAAGATGGGTTGTTTGTATAGTTAGAGTGGGAATTGTCTCATGTGTTACACACATGGCCCACTGCTAAAGTGTTAGAGAAAGAAGAAATAGTTTGAATGCTAGAAGACATCCTACCCTATACAAAAGTTTGGGGGTTTATTTATTTTGTTTGGATTTTTGAGACAAAAATCTCACTTGTGCCTAAAATTGATTATGTAAACCAGTCTGTACTAGAACTCATAGCAAGTTACCTGCCTTGATCTCTGCCTCCAGAGTGCTGGTATTACAGGCATGTACTATCACACCTGGCTTACATGAAGGTATTTTTTCCTAAACAGTAATGATACTAATATGTGGCTCATGTTCATGGCACAGTCAGGATTATTTTTGGTTCTTATCCCATGATAGGCATCACTGCAGCCTCAAGAGGCCAGGCAACTGGAATTGTGACAGTAAATTTGGGAGAAAGGCACCTTGTTCTCTATTCCATCATAGATGGAATTTGAGGGGTGGGCTTCATTATGGGAGCATTACAATCTTGATCACTTCATTTGTGTGGGTCATTGGGCATGTATATGACTGTTAACTCATCAGGAAGCTGTGAAGGGGCCTTGGAAAGACATGCCCTCAAGTTTTCTCTACACAGACAGGTCTGTGGGAGAGTCACATCAATCAGGGTGATGATTTGAGGTCCTCTGTTTATTAGCCAGCGCTGGGGTTGGACCTGAAAGTCACTCAGATGAGGTAATAAGCTGCTGGGACATCTTCAATGGCTCCCTCTATGGGGGTGATTCTCAGCCACCTATCTTGACTTCACCCCTCTCAAAAGCCACCATCACTCTCGGAGAAAGTAGGACCCCAAAGTGAAAGTAATCACAGGCATCAGGTACACTTTCAAGAAACTCCTTAAAACCTTCCAAAATTTCTAGTTCCTGATATTTGTCAAACTATTGGGACATAGGACAAAGTTATATTAGATGTTCAACATTTGGTGTCAATAAATGCTATTCAAACACATTAGCATTTCTTAGGTTTGTGCTTCTTTGACCAATCAACAGAATATCATGGGATACACTCACTGAAAGGTAGATGGGTGATCTGGCTAAAATCTACTTCCCTATGACTAAACACCACCAGATTAGACTAGAAGATGTCTTGTGTAAATTTACCAAAGGAGCAATATGTTCTATAGAAACTTCTAGATTGTCTTAAAACCACAAAGACACGGGTATAAGTTTATTACTGAATAAAGAAAATGAAGGCTTTTGTCTTTTTAGAGATGATACTCCTGTCACAGTCGGTCATTGGAGTGAAGATTCTGTTAGGTTTCTCTGGTAAGCCTACTATAACATAGGCTTCTCAGGAAATGCCTTCATTTAATTTGGTATGATTCTTGTGACTAAGCAGCAGCAATACAGATTTATTGAAAGAATTAAATGAATGGGGTGTAGGGAAAAAGCTTAATCCAGGAACAGAAAGGCCAATGAAAGCACATGTTCAAAGAATTGCCAAGTTGACAAAACAGATTTGGAATGGCACCTCCCAGAGCTGCCCAGAGCACAATCCTGAATGAAAACTCTTGCTGTATCCCTTGGTTGTGTCAGGGAAGAGCACCCTCCATGTTGATCCCATGCTCTCTTATCCCAGGTTCCACCAGTGCAGCTGTGAGCGTGACTAAGGAATCTAGAAATTCTAGTCAAGGTGAGAAAACTGTTCTTAGAGGAGGGTGCCCAGCTCTACCTACATGACGATGCCACACATTGCCTTTCCAAATCCCCATCTTTCATCTGTTTCTTTCAAAAGCCACGACTTCATGAGAGTTGGTGGAATCAATGTCACAGGAGGCAACCCAAGTGGGAATGGATGCCAGGTGTATGATTTTGGAGTGATGAAAAATGACAACTTTATTTTTTTTCTTGGTAATAAGAAAATTGACCTTTTAGGAGCTCTCAGGAAGATCAACAACATCTTCATTGGAGACTAGGCAGATTTTAGGGGTCATCACATAGTTGCTTTAAACTAGAGTGGAGGGCCCAATAAGCTTTCTTTTTCCATTTGTCATTTCAGGAATCACTACATCAGCTGGAGGAAATACACGCTCAGAGAGTTCTGTTTCAGGTAAACAGAAGTTGAAGATGAATAATTTCTTTTTTTTACTGTAATATTAGTAGATTCCTCGAGCAGCAACCAGATGATGTGCCATTGTTGGCTATTCTCTTTGGACAGTGGTTATCAACCTGTAGGCCTTGACTCCTTTGGGGATTGAATGACCCTTTCACAGGGATCACATATCAGAAAACCTACATGTGAGATAGTTTATGATTCACAACAGCAGCGTTACAGTTATAAAGTAGCAACAAAATGATTTTTATGGTTGGGGGGAGGGGATCTCCATAACATGAAGAACTGTACTAGTGTGCCCTGGCATTAGGAAGTTTGAGAACCACAACTTTAGGATGATAATGGTGCTTTGTTTTCATCATTCCTCCTTTACCACTTTATGTCAGACACCACAGGTCTCTTGCATGACTCTGTTCTGCATCTGGTGGTCCCAACATAGGGAAACTGATGACTTCATAGAAGGAGCTTAGTAATTGGATGCCACAAATGCACCGCCAACTTTTACTAGTCGTGGTTCTGAACTTCTTTGCTTTTCTCTTTACACTTGGAAGCAACAACTTGTTTGTAAAGTTGAAGAAGTTCAGATGCTGGAGTCTAGGTAGATGGACCCCAGCAGCCAATGACTTTCCCCTTCATTTTATGTTGTCTGACATGATGTATTTGGGGGAATTTTTTCCCAGCTCTATCTTTGAATACAAATTGCCTAGATGATCACACATAACTATGTGAACTGCCCTTTATATATCTAGAGTAAATGGTGTAACAGGGATCATGAATAATGCATCAGTAGAAGCAAGAAAATTGACTCAAGAAACCCACACATTTATGCTAAACTCAAATCCTAATTTTAGGTTTGAGGGATTCATAGATTAGACCCATCTTTCTGTGATTTCAGTCACCACAGGAGTCACTACTGGTAGCAATGTAGCCCCTGGCAGTTCCTGCAATCATGGGTCACAAATACAATTGGGGAAATTTGTCTCTAAACTGCGGAGCCTTTTCTAGGGAATGTGTGTAAATTCACAGAGAATGTGTGTAAATTCACAGGGCTGCACACTTTCCAAATGTTGGTGTCCCAAGCTCTGCTCCATCTCTGTTCAGAGGCTACAGCTTTTAGATAAGTTGGAGAATACACTGGAGTTAGAACAGCAACTAGTGAGTGACTCCTGTTTTGAGCCTCTAGGGTAGTGGTTCTTCAGGGTCTGTAGTAGATTGGAAGACGAGAGTAGCCAGTCTCTGTAGTCAATGGCGGATGAGAGAAAAATGAATAGACATAGGGTTTTGTGCTTCTTTTGATAAGCTGCACGTGGCCTTTTCTGCTGTGGTGCTTTGACTTTATCTGATAAAATCTTAAGTGAACCAAGCTGGGTCCTTTTCCTTCAGACCATGGCCTTCTCTCTTAGACACAATTTTGGGGAGCTAAGAAGATGTTTTGCTCTCAGTGTCTTATCCATCTTTCTGTCCAGGTGTTACTTCAGGTTCAGCTGAAGTTTCCAGAGACCTAGAGAATTCCAGGTCTAGTGGGTGAATAGAGATGTTTAATTCACCCATTGTCATGTTGTTGCTGTTTTTTCTCATGACTAAGTTCTCGAGGAATTAAAATGATTTAAATTAATCCCTCAGGAGTTCCCACAGAAGCATCAGTCAAACAAAGCACAGGAGGAAATACAGGGGTGCCTAGGACAGTCACGAAACATGAAGCCATAGCAAAAGTGAGGGTTTGTAAGAAAACAGGGTTTATTTCTTTTTGGATAAGAAGGGGGTCCCTTATCGAAGATAAGAAACGTGAATTTGTTCAAGTCCGTTCTGTTTTTCGGAGTGGGTAAACTTGCTATGTTTTTTCAGTCTGGAAATGAAGCACTAACAAAGGAATCTTGGCTGTATCACCCTTCAGCGCTCTCTGTGGCTTCATTCCTGAGGAGCTGAATTGAGGTTTTCTGGGAAGGAGGCAGACTAGAATGGGGGCCAGGAAGAATGGAAAACTTCCTTTTATCACACAGCCTGGAATCCCTTTGAGCACAAAGACACCTGACTCTTAAGATATAGCATGCAGTCTGAGAGCTCTATCGTGTTTTTTTTTTTTTTTTTTTTTGGTTTTTCGAGACAGGGTTTCTCTGTGTAGCCCTGGCTGTCCTGGAACTCACGCTGTAGACCAGGCTAGCCTCGAACTCTCGAACTCAGAAATCCGCCTGCCTCTGCCTCCCAAGTGCTGGGATTAAAGGCGTGCGCCACCACCGCCCGGCTGCTCTATCGTGTTTTGAAGTAAGGTCTCACTATGTATCATATACTGGTCTCAGACTTTCAATCCTATCCCAGCCTTCCAATCTTTGGGATTTCTGGCTGTGCTTGACAGTCTGAGATTCTCAAAAAGAAGGTTATGGAGGTGCTGATCCTGGAATTATCTATATTTCCTTTTCTTTGCAGATTCCACTTTGGTAACACCTAGAGTCACAACCAGCCCCAATATATCCCAGACAGGTAATATGGAGAGATCCAGTGGAATCAAATGAATCCTGTGAAATTTATCTCTTCCACATGGGGTCCTCCTTGCCCACGAATCTGCCATGACTGAATTGAGCACACAGAGACATGATCTGAATTATGATTAGTATGAGTTAAACATTGTATTGTCATCCTCTTTGCCCTAGAAACCACTGCAAAAGCAACAGAAAGTCAAGACATCGAGGATAAAACAGGTTAGTATGAGACCTCCAATTGCTTCATGATCTACTGGCGTTTCCTGTACTTAAAATGTGGTGGGTTTTCTAGCATAAATAAGAAGCAAAAGCATCAGTAAGAGACAGTGATTGCCATGCTGCAACCTTTTTATTGGGGGCAGAGGGTATTGTAGACACAGATACTGGTGATTTGTTGATTATTAAAAAATATATATGAATATTGTGATCCTGTAGTTGATAGTCATGAGTAAAGGGAATTCCAGAATGGGAATTGTTGAATTTGAGACTAGCTAAGTGGGCATCAAATTTCTACCAAACATGAAATTCTACCAAACATAAAAACAGAGACATGAAGATGCATGGGGGAGTTTAGGAATAGGCCACACGTTGGCAGTGCAAGCATGAGGGTCAAGGAGGAAGATTAAGAAATACAGAAGAATATATGAAAGATTTGAGCTCCAAATTTAAAGGTGACTTCATCATCACAACAAATGAGACCTCCTCTAAGTTTTATCAGAAGAATGACATGGCTTGGAGAAAGTGGCTCTGATATCACTGTGGAAATTAAAAGATTATTCTGAATACACGTGTGTGTGTATGTGTGTGTGTGTATGTGTGTGTGTGTGTGTCCTAGATTGCCTTAACAAAGACAAAGAGTTAGAGGCATTTAACCCTCCAAATTTTCACATATTTTACAATTTTATTATCAAATTTTTGTAGCAGTTGTTGGAGTTGCCTCAAGTAAACATGTAGAAATATTAAATTTATTTTAAGTACACCCATCCTAGGCCAGATTTTCTTTTGGCAGGGTAGAATGACAGTACAAATTTGACCTTCAGCAATTTTGAATTAGAATTTGGAATTAGAATTTTGAAAATATATCCATGCAAATATCTGTGGAGTATAGAAACTCAAATGGATACATGTTTATCATTGGCCTAAAGCATTTGGGAGGGATGGAACAAAATTAACACATTAGAAAAAGTGGAAATAGGATAAATGTTCTTAAGATTGAAGCTGTTACTAAAATTATATCCCCATGCCATGAAACCATCCTTTCTCTTTATTCAAGGGCCTAATTCTTTTCCAAGAAAAATTTCAATGGAACTTTAGTTTTATTTTCTATATTAAAGTTTGAGTTCTAAATGAAACACCTTACAATACTAGGATGCCAAATGCCATAAACAGTACAGAGTAGAAAGACAGGTGGTCTGTGGGAGATTGGCTGTATAGCCAATTGTTTCAGCATTATAGTAATCAGTCAGGTAAATGTATTTTCCCCAACACCATGACACCATTCTGAAAACTTCAGAGGCTAACAGGTTTTCTGTTTCCACAGAGTGTCCAGGCACGCTCCCACCAGCCCCAGGTGAGTGCACCCAATGCCAGAGTAGTTCTGTAGTGATTGTTCTTCTTGTACATTAGGTATCTGAAGTCACTCCAATACATGACAGGTCACAGAAGGTTTCAGAATAAACTAAGTGCATGAAACTGTCTTTTACTCGTCAAACAATGTATAATACTTATTTTCCTGTCCGCAAATAAATGCAGCCAAACAATACACATCAGCTCTCCTGCCAGCTCTTTCATGTAATTACCTATCTTGATCAAAGGTAGCTAATGGTACTGCTCTCGTAATGGTGATCACTTAAAAAACTATATAATATAACTTTTAGGGATTGTGTTCTGGGTGAAAATTGCAGGTATGCCTGAGTTTAATAATTTCAGCGAAATTTATTAAATTTCCACTACTTTTTAGATAATGTAATGTATTTTTGCAGTGAGCAATCAATAAAGAGACAGTATTCGCTTTATTTAATGAGAAAGGAAAGATTTTTTTAAATACAGTTATCAGATACAGCAGTCAATAAAGTTCACGATAAGAAGTAAATACGCATTGTGTGGCGAATGTAAGTTGTAGAAGTGGCCGTAAGTTGACTATTACAGAGCCAATAAATAAGAGGGCTGAGCGGAGTAAAAAAGTAGCTTTAATCTTGGAGATTTGGAAACCAAAATAAAGTATTTATTTTAAAAGATGACTAGCATTTAAAATAAAAACAATTAGATAATTAGATATTAAGAAAATTGCTGTAGCTGTATCGTAAAGAACCAATTGGTCCAGAAAAAAAAAAATCTCAGGAGTTGAGTTGCTGACCAGATAAGGATGAGGTAGATTACCCAAGAGTAAAGAAAGGAAAGATTTAAAGTGAGGGCAAGAGAAGGGGACTTGTAGGTACTTTGGATGACAAACTACAATTAATGAGCAGGGCTCCTAGGAACAATTTAATCTACAAGAGAAGTCTGTGCCTGAGGCAAGAAGACACAATCTGTTTTGTCCGTTTACGTCGGGGGTTCTTGCAAATCTGTTTGTGTGGAGATAGAGCGGTGTCCTTGTTCATTAGTGTTGATGGTCTCAAATGCCTCGGAAGTCTGAGAACCTTCCACTCAGTGCTGGACATCATGGAGAAAAAGTCCCATCGAAAGACTAGAGACAAAGTGAGAGGAATAAGAAGAGCTTTAATATGGGTAGAGTTTTCTGAATGTTAAATTTAAAGAAAAACTAACTTTTTGGTCTTTTTTGCATGTGAAAGTTAATGTCACCTGTGACAGAGAATTCAAATGACTGATTAAAATTGGGATCTATGGGTTTACCAATGATAAAACCTTGGTACTTCTTGGATTTCAGAGACAGGAAGCAGTTTATATGACAGTGAGCTGAATAGTGTGGACACCACACACACACACACACACACACATTTAAACAAAGCATTTTGCTGGAAGCAGGTAGGTGTGATTTATCCAGCTTTGGACACAATATCTACATAAGTATGCCTTTGAAATCCCAGTGTCATTTATAGTAGGGGCTCCCTGCTGGTTATCTATAAATAGCAAGTGATTGTGATTCGTAAACTTTAATTAGCATTTATCACTTTATGTTAACAGTGTGTCACGGCCCACTGGGAGAAGAGAAATCTGTAAGCATACAGTTCTGTTCTATCTTAATCTAAATTTCCTTTCTGGCTCTTTGTGAAAAAAAAATCTAAATGCGATTTGTATCTGCAGCCTGGAGACGTATGGATATCAAATTGCCATCAGTGTACCTGCACGGAAGCACAGGCCGTAGATTGCAAACCTCAAGAATGTCCTTCTCCACCCACATGCCAAACTGGAGAGAGGCTAGTGAAGTTCAAATCGAATGATTCCTGCTGTGACATTAGCCACTGTGGTATGTGTCTGTAACACATCAGATGAACTAAATCTGTATGTTGTTTGCCCATTTATACATTTAAGCAGTATTTTTGAGCTAATATGTCACACATGACATTAGGTCATGATGGATAAAACAGAGTTGGTACTTCTTAAAACTTATAATTGTTATTAAAAAAAATCTGAATCAAGAGATATTAACAGCGTCAATAGGTTCAAAGGCAATGGTGCTATTCTAAGAAAAGCATAATGAGTTCATAAATATGACCTCATCTTACTCCTTCATAAATAATAAAGGAGCATATTATATTTGTTTTTCAGAACCAAGAACATGTTTATTTAACAACACTGATTATGAGGTAAGGCTTTTCATCTCTATTTTATTTATGCAATCATAGGAATAGAAGCAATGATAAGCCACACCAGCGGGGGTTTTCAGTATTATGAAAAATACTATGTATTATGTTTAAAAAAAAAGGTTTTAAAAACACTTTGCTAAAGTCCAAGGATAAGTGTTTCTCTGTCCACACGATTTACATCAACACCTCACATAAAAAGCAACCTGTCATACTCCTTCCAAAGGAGGCAGTGCTCTAGATCATTAAAGCAGCCAGCAGTTGATCTCGGAACAGAATTTCCCCAGGGTCTTGCCAGATGGAGAAGACACACTGCGCCACATTCAAATCAATGAGCAGAGTTCAAGTGTAATTACAACTGAAAGATCAGATGGCCAAACTGCCAGAAATCAAATAAGAAATCTCAAGGGCTCCACCAAATAAAGGGGCTTAGCCTAGATTGGGCTGGGTCTGAACCACTGAGCTCACATTTAGGGCAGGGCTTAACTTCCCAGGATGTCAGATGCTTTCCACTGATATGCACACTCTCAGCTGGTGTTGCTACATACTTAAAAAAAAACTCAAACTAAGCATGCTAAGAAACACACAGTGGGGGACGGAGGGCATGCATGAAGCAGTTTTATTTACACAAATCAATTGCCTCACTCAAATTTCAGTTCTGATCTTTGCAACGTTCCAAATCCAAAATTGGTGTGACTCTGGAAACCAAAACACAAAGGGGAAAAGCAAAACGGGAAATCCCAATAATTTACACGCAATAGAGTTGAAATAGTAAAAATTTCAGTTTATAGGGTACTTTATCTTATGGCCTAAGGCTCTAAATCAGAGGTTCTCAACCTGTGAGTTGCAACCCCTCTGGGATAAAATGACCCTTTCACAGGGGTTGCATATCAGATACTCTGCATATCAGATATTTACATTGTGATTCATAACAATAGCAAAATTACAGCTATGAAATAGCAGTGAAAATAATTTTATATTTGGGAGTTACCAAAACATTGGCAACTGTGTTAAAGGGTTGCAGCATTAGGAAGGCTGAGAGCCACTGGTCTAAATTAAACACTATTTCTCAGACTGTACTTTAAATGTTGGGCAGAAATTAATTACACAACAGTCTGAAGAGCTTTGACAAACATAGAAGTAAGCCGTCTTGGAAGTATTGACATTAGCTCTGCTTTAAAATTTTATTTATTTTTATTTATGCATATGAGTATTTTTGTCTGCGTCTATGCATGTGTACCATGTGAGTCCCTGATGCTCTCAAAGGGCAGAAGAGGGAACTGGATTTCCTGGGACTGAGGTATATGTAGATGGTAAGCCTCCATGTGGGTGCTGGTCCAACCCTGGTCTTCTGGAAGAGCAGCAAGTACTCTTAAGCATTGAACCATCTCTGTAGCCCCTGTTAGTCCTCATTCAAATTTTTTGTCTATTATTAGTGTATGAGCATGTCCTATGGCACATGTGTGATGGCCACAGGTATCTTTTAAGCATCAGTTCTCTCTTCCCTCAGTGGATTGCTAGGATCCAACTCAAGTTATCCATCCATTTTGTACCAAGAACTTTCATATACTAAGACATCTTGTGGGTCCATGAGTCTTGATTCAATAAACTGCTTTTGTGTCATGTTTCCCTCTTAGATATCATATTTTCCTTGAAGGAGAGAATCTAAAAATTGGTATCCTTCTTGCATACCATAAAACATCGTTTCTTGAAGAATTTTCTCAGACATATACCAGTGACTATCATTAGTTTTATTTTGAAGATTGAGAATCTTGACGCATTCCATGCTCCCCCAATTAAAGAACTTTAATTTATTCACTGAAGTTGAAGATATGCAAAGTACCTTCCCTTAATTGTTTACTTGACCACTGAAAGTGCTGCTTCACAGATACTAAAATCAGAAATTTCATTCATTCATTTTTTTAAACAGTTTTTAACTGGTAAGCTAAATTATATTCAAAGCAAATAACTTCTCTTCTCCCCCATACTTAACTTGCAGATTGGTTCGTCCTTTGAGGACCCTAGCAACCCATGTCTCTCCTATACCTGCAACACCACAGGCTTGGTGGCTGTGGTTCAAGACTGTCCAAAGCAAACATGGTGTGCAGAAGTAAGTCATGGTCTTAACATGAGGTCACCTCTCAAGCTCAACTCAGACCCTTCTCTCCCTCCTGCTACTTGGGAAAAGTTGGCCTTTGGCCAAGAGGTATAAATTTGTGGTTAGATTCATGGATAGTTATACAAATCCATGTATTGAGAAGCATGTGATTCCAGAAGTGATAGCTTTTGTTGAGTATATTCTTCAAACCAAGAAAGGCTTTTATTTTTCCAGCTCTGTAAAACTTAGTTTAATGCTATTTTAAAAGTAGGCTATTGCAAAACAGAGCTATTTTTATAGTTATTTTAATTTATGTGTATAAGTGTTTGCCTGCACATATGTATGTGCCCCATGTCCATACTTTATACTCTCAGAGGTCAGAAGAAGATGTTGAATCCCCTGGAAATGGAATGTGAATTATGGAGCCACCATGTAGATTCTGGGAAATGTATCTGGGTCCTCTGTAAAAACAAAAAATATTCTGCCTCTGTCTCCTCTGCCTCTGTCTGTCTTTCTGTTTCTCTGTGTAAATTTTATATATATTTATCAATAATTAAAGAATAAGAGGTTATGGATATAAAAGTGAACTGAGATCATGAAAAATATTTGATGATGCAATTAGATTTTAATTAAAATTTTAAAACAACAACAAATAATAGTAATGAAGATTATTATTATTATTATTATTATTATTATTATTTTATGAAACAAGCACTCTGAATTATTGAGCCAAATTCCTCTTCACTATTTTATGAACAAAACTAAAAAAAAAAAAAGATCTTTTTAAATAAAAACTCGTGGAAGATTAATTACTTCCTACAAAAATTCAAGTTCTCTAAAATGACACGTATCTGTACTATTTATATCTGGGTGCCACAACCATCATTCCTCTGTCTCCGAATTTTAGTTTCTATCGCCGTGGTGAAGACCATGATCAGAAGCGACTTGGAGAGCAATGGGCTTATTCATCTTACACTTTCAGGTCACACTCCATCCCTAGGAAAGTCAGGACAGGAATTCAAGGCAGGAACCTGGAGGCAGGAGCTGATGCAGAGGCCATGAAAGGATGCTGCTTAATAGTTTTCTTCCCATGGCTTTGCCAGGCTGTGTTCTTATACATCCCAGGACCATTAGCTCTGGGGTGGCTCTGCCTACAGTGAGTTGGGCCCTCCTATATTAATCATTAAACAAGAAAAATGCCTATGAGCTTTCATACAGGCCAATCTAGTTGGGACATTTATTAAAAATGAGGTTCCCTCTCCTCATACCCTTATAGCTTGTGCCAACACATTCAATATATGTTGTTTTTAAATTAGTTAATGTTGAATATTAAGTTACAACTTTTCTTTCTGAATCATGTAATTTATAACTTAGTATAAATTATTACCTTAGGATTCTAATACTGTGTTTCAATAGTTTATTTGGTTCTCAAATTAAGAGTTAGATAGGTATGAATTTGAAATGAAGTTTAAGTGCAGATCTTGAGTGAAAGAAGCTGATGGCATCTGGTATTGTGTTACAGAAATTTTCCTTTGAAGAAAGTGAAACATGTTTGTTTCTCTCATATTTGCATATTCTTCCATTTCTTCTTGTCGTTATGAAGTCTCAGTCAGACTCATGTTCATTACCAAGTTCAACTCCTTGTGTACTTGCCTAGCCCTGGAGCTGATGTCAGCATGCTTACCTCTCTCCATTTCCCTTTCGCGTTGCTACTTTCGTAGATTAAGAAATGCCATATTTCGTTCAATATTAAACATTTCAATCCTTTGTTCCCGCAGGAAGAAAGAATCTACGATTCCAATAAATGTTGCTATAAATGTAAGTTAACTTCTGTACATAGAAAATATCTAACTGGCTGAGAAAGTATCTTTAAGACGGAATGGCAGATCATTAATAGAAGGTTGACCCGTTGTGTTAAAATACAGAAATCTAGGTCATAATGTAAGCTGCCAACCTGTATGCTTGCAAAGGGTGTTATAGTTATTTATTGTCAGTAGATTGTAAAAAAAAAAATTATCACCAGTTATGTTTAGAAGGGAATTTTTTATTTCTGTGTATAAAACGAAGCAAAACAAACAAACAAAAAAACCCAACAGACTTCTATCCTAACACCAGCAATCTGTGTTGTAAATCTGTGTTTTAGAACACAAGATTATGTAATCCACAATAAGGAAATACCTGGCAGCAATGTACCATCCTCCTCTCTCTGCTCTGACTGTCCTACCCCCTCTCTGTTTGTTCTACTTATCATTTCTTTTTCCTTTTCCCCTGTCATATAATCATAGCAACAATCAACAGTGTCTATCCCAGTATTAACCAGGCACTCTTCACAATGGGGGCCGAGACAGACAGTGGCTCCCTTCAGAGCATGGGGAAGTAGCTGATACATCTTTTCCCTTTGGTTAAGATAAAGGATACCAAATAATCGTCAAAATGTTAAATCTCCATTTTTTGTCTTGTTTGCTCTTTGCTCTAGGTAACAATGACTGCAGGACTACTCCTGTGAATGTGACCATTAAGTACAATGGTTGTAGGAAGAGGATCGAGATGGCTAGATGTGCAGGAGAGTGCAAAAGGACCCTCAAGTGAGTTAACCTGTGAATATGTACCATGCATTCACTCAGTTTGACATGAATGAACTGCCTGATTAGGATGGATATATATATATATATATATATATATATATATATATATA
>NW_021620703.1:3113630-3133367 GCF_004785775.1 Grammomys surdaster | reverse complement strand
TCTTCTTCTTCTTCTTCTTCTTCTTCTTCTTCTTCTTCTTCATTGTCATCTTCCTCCTACTCTTCCTCCTCCTCTTCCTCTTCCTTCTTCCTTTCTTTCTTGTTCTATCGTTTTTGAACTTGCCTCTTTTTTCTTCTACCTTGATGGCCCACAAGGATGTCCTCTACTCCCTACTATTTCAATTCTAATCCAGTAAATAAGAGAGGGGAGTGGGAAGTGGGGAGTGATTGCTGGTTTTCCTTTGAGGGCAAGACCCAGAGGTTGTACACATTCTTTCATGAACACCTAACTGGGCAAAATACAAAGTCAAAGCTGCTTGTGGAATCACACATGATGATTCTAAATGAAGGTCTAACATTTAGTACTTTTGTAAGCCAATGCAGTTAGGAACTTTCCTCCAAAGTCCAGTTCAGTAGATGAGAAATCAATGAGTCAAGTTAACAAATGGAAGCAAGTCCTTGGAACTAGCTAGAACAATCACAACTTGAATCATCATTATACTATGATTGTTATTAGAATGCTGTGATGTATTCCTATATAGTCCTCCCAAAATAATGTATTTATTCATACATGTTGAGAATAGACCAGAAGAACATTTTTGGCTGTTATCCTTCTTGGGGATTGCCTCATTGGGTTCTCTTTTTGTGGGTAAAGAGTAGCACCCAGTGATTGACAAGTGTCAGTAAAAAGGACCATTTCTCTAATCACAAGCAGAGTCCTCAACCTCCCTACAGTGTTGGCAGCTGCCTCACTGAGAAATCTAGTACCTTGATTTCTTCCTCCATTCAGTCTTGCTCCTTTCTTGCATGACTCTGCTCTCCAAGAGCATTCTGAATAAAGTCATCTTGTAAAAAATCTCGACTTGAGTCTTCTCTAAAGTAACTTAATCTGGATTGTATATGCGCCATTCTCCAGAACTCTTCTAAGGACTGTGCTACTGAAGTCTGAAGATCGACTGTGGAAAGATGCAGTCATTGGCCCACTCTGCCTTGGCTAGTCTTTGAAAGCTGTAATGAACTACAGGAGAAGACCCCTCTTCTATAGAATCTTATCATCTTCTCTTTACTTCCCTTGAGATATACATAGCTATCAGTGTGTGAAGTACACTGTTCTAATGTTCTGAGATCACAAGGTTCATGAGAGAAGTAAATTATTAACACTCAAAATCTGAAATTAAGATTATGAAATGAGTACATTATCTTGGGGGGAATATGTAGGAGTACATCACAGCATTCTAGTTCCAAAAACTTGCTTCACTTTATTAATTTGACTCATTCACATATATATGAATGCAACTTTGGAACCATTTCTATTTTAATGTCTTTCTTTCCACCTTTAACCACACCAACATTTTCAACCTCCTGTTATCCACATCTGTGCACTTCAAAGACTTATGCACACTCGTAATTACAGTTACCTCTAAGGCCTATTTGTCTGCCGTTATTTTTCTTAATTATAATTGTTTTCTAAAGGAAAATTTGCATCTATGTTTAATTACTCGATTCCCACTTCTAGAGGAGGAACTAGCATATTGTTGGCAATAAGCAATCTTTTATTGAAAATTGGTGGTGAAACCTAACAATAAGAACCAGACAATAAATTCAATGACTTATATTTTTTTCCTTAAAACAATGACCTATATACCAGTGTGTTCATATTGAGTATTAGAATTAACATCAACAGATAATTTTATCAAAATCTCGGCTCACAGAAAAGAGTTTATGGAGAATTGCATGCAGCCTGACTATCCCTTATATGCTAAACTAGATCCTTGGGGTAAATAAAAGGTAGATGACATTATATTGACCAAGGTATCTGAGAAAGATTGCTCAGTGATGGTCACTATCCCCACAGAGCCATCCATCATTCATGCACAAGATACTCATTAAGAAAATAGGCAAAAGTGTGTTTCAGTGATATCTATATATCTACATCTATATATCTATCTATATCTATATCTATATCATCTATATATCTAATCTATATATCATCTATCTATATCTAAATCTAAATCTATATCTATCAATCTATCTATCTATCTATCTATGTATCTATCTATCTGGAGAGAGAAAGAGAGAGAGAGAGAGAGAGAGAGAGAGAGAGAGAGAGAGAGAGAGAGATCGTTGAATTAGGCAGGAAATAAAGGGTTGCTTACATTACCTATTCTCAGAATCAAACTGCCTGGAGAAGAACTGTTCTTCATTTTGGAGGAGAAGAGCTATTAAATTGTAGTAGTTACTTGCCTATTACTGTGTAAAACAGCACAAGCAAATTAATTTATAGGAGGAAGCATTTCTTTGGAGCTTACAGTTCCAGAGAGATGATCATCCATTACCATCTTGGCAGAGAAGCCTGACAGTAGTCAGGCATGTCCGCTGATGAAGGTAGCTGGCAAATCACATCTTAAACTTCATTTAGAAAACAAAGAACAAATAGAATAGACTGTGGCTTTAAAATCTCAAAGGCCATCCACAGTGACCTACTTCCCCCAACTAGTCTTACCTCCTAGGCCTCCCCAAAAGCACCACTAAATGGGAACCAGGCATAAAAATATCTTGGGCTTTAGGGACATTATCAATCAATTCTCATAAATAAAGGCCTTAGGCTTAAAACCCAACAACAGACCTACCATGCTGAACTGTGGTGTCAGAAAACGGCCCTAATCCATGATTCTAAACTGTTTTCCCAAGGAGTGAGACACTGAAAGGTGGATAGCGGGTGAAAAAGAGCTTCCCTACCAAAATCCCTCCAACCTCAGGCAGACAGCAGAGGGCAAGATTCTAGCTAAAAAGAACAGATTGTAAAAGATAATTCGAGACTTTGTCAGAGCATCAGGAGGAACCCTACATCCTGGTGGGATAGCATGAGTTCTGGCTTGCATCACTGCATCATTGGAGTATACTCGGGACACTCTGACATTGTGTAGGTCCTTTTGGCTGAGGTAGAGCCCATCTTAATGTCACTCGAATTTGGGCAGCGTTGTTAATTTCCTAATAGGGCTCAGAGATGAAGTTCCTTGATCTGCCCTGTCACTCTATAGCCTAGTGGCTAAATTTGAGCTTTTAGTCTGTATTACCGCCAGCTGCATAAAGAGCCTATGCCCATCTTTGAGACTATGAAGATCTCTTAGGGCTAAGAGATGCAGTTCCAAGGCAGCATAATATGGAGCAAGATAGCATGTATGTAAGGAATATAGGTTGGAAGAGTAAGCATATGACTTTGTTTCAGAACTTATAATAAGACAAAGCAAAAACGCAACACCGAGGAGATCATAATATTTCTCATTCCCAGGCCTATCCATAGATAGAGCCTCTGGATTTCAGATGAAGAGATATGGCCTCAGTCAATCAGATTTATATTTTGGTTCAGCAACAACTGTAGCTTCCTAGGTACACCAGTTTTAGCCTATAGATTCCCTACTCTATAGACAGGGAAAAGTGGTATGAGCCTTGGTATTTGGTTTGGTCTGGTGCTGCTATGTACTCAAATGCTAAATACTGGTCCCCAAGATCTGATTGCCCCATGATAAGCAAAGTCTCACATTCTCACATATAGCAGCTTTTGTTTTATAAGACTTCCTCCCAGAGTTAATTGGTTAATTAAAGGCTAAAACGTCTTATTAGGCAGTAGAGTGAGAAAGGCAAGCTTGAGGATCTAGTGAGGGGGTCTCAAGAAAAGCCAAGAAGAAGAAAGGAAACAAAGAGACAAGGAGTCCACCATGAGAGGACTTGGTCCATAAGCACATGGCCAGGAGAAATAGCAAGTACCAAGGGACATATGGCAGGTGTGTTAAGTTAGAATAGCTCAAAACCTACCCAATCTAGGCTTACAGATTGTAAATAAATACCAGGATTGTGTGTATTTTATATGGGCTAGATAGAAACACAGAGATGGAATTCTAATTAGGGAGGATAAATAAAAGGGGGATAAAATAACAGTAAGGGTATTAGAAAAAGTCATGGGGACTCATACTATTAACTATGCACCTAAGAATACTTATGGTGCATGTGAGTCACTGTATAAACATACATATATAGTTTAAATGAAATTTCCACATTTGGGCTGAAAATATTTCCTCCAAGAGCCAAATATTTTCTAACAGTCTCCAACTTCAGACATGAGAATCCTTCTTTTGAATTGTTGGTTAGGATTGTACAATACACTCCCCAAATATTAGACCATTGCTGTTGCCCTTGGTTGCTCCTTTCCTGAGTGAACAATAGTCCCTGTTGCCAAAGACAACTTTGGACACAGGCCCAGAGACTGTTAAACTTGAACAGATCTGAAAGACTAACAACTAACTTTCATAGTATAGGAAGGTTCTATGTAAGCCTCGAAATGAGGAACAAAAGAACAGTCCTACCCAGCTGTGTGACCTATGAACCATAGCAGTGGCCAACGTGGCATGATAACCCGAAGGATGGAGTTATAGACCTCAAATCTTAGTGACAATCAACAGCTCTCTAATTGGACTTTAGACATGCTCAACAAGAAGGAAAATATGTCTGTCACTGGAGCCTAGCCAACTACCACCAAGCAAGTGAAAGCTTGGATCTTGCAGGAGAAGCATCACTTTTTTTTTTAAACAATTGCAATTCCTAAGGACATTCTGAATATTCTCCTTGCACACAGAGATAAGTGCAGTTCACCTCCTATCAAAAAATCCCTCTTTGCACCAGATGGAAACCATTACTGAAAACCTCCACTGATCCAAAAGTAGAGCTGTAGAACCTACTCAGAACTGCTAACATCTAGTGCACAACTCCTGAACCTAAAACTCAGTGATCATTGCAAAAGAAGGTGTGGAAAGATTGTAAAAGCTAGAGGAACAAGGAGTTGGCTGTAAGATTGTGTCTCTCAGTAATGTCATAAGCTACAGCCATAAGGTCCCACTAATGGGACTGCTTAAACCTGAGTTGAATGACGAGAGCATCAATAGACAGGGAAAAGTTTATGAGGGCTTAACTCTACCAAGAGATCTATAGGCAACTAAGAAATGCTGATATCAGGTAAAAAGGTCTTCTCCAGGGAAAAGAGCACTATAATTGGTTATCCATTATCAAATGGTCAGCCCAGAAAACAAGCATATATATAACCTTATACAGATGGGGCAGGTTGTATTTATATATTTTGAAACACACATGCATGTGTATGTATAGAATTGAGGAGTGGATTCTATGTTAAACTCATATTTAATAGTTTGACGAAATTCTCATCTTCCAAAATGGCTTGGCTATTTTACATCTCCCCCACTCAGTGACATTGCTTCTCTGTATCCTTGTTGATATTTATTTTCATTTGTTTCTTCTAATAGGTTATTTAACTTCTTTTTCAAACTCTTCCTCTCATGTATAGAACAGAACTAATGAACGGATCTACACTCACTAGCCTATTGCTTTGCAAATCCTCTCATTGTCAACTTGTCATTCTGCCAGTCTTCAGCATTGAGTTTCTCTGCAGCTCTAGAAACAGGTTCACAAGCTGCAGACTTGCAGATGTTGACACAACAAAACGGCTCTCGTAGGGGATAGGATGATAACTGTCTCTGATAGCAAGGATATCCATGTTTGGCTAGATACTTGTTGAACATGAGCTGGTCATGAAGAAATGTTGGGAGAAGCACTTGAAATGTTTTTTTTTGTGTGTGTGTGTGTGTGAAATGAAAAGGTGAATGTGATGAGTGTTGAAATCAGTCTGAGCTCCACCTGTGATAGTGGGGCCCTAGCACTGTCTTAAAGGAGCCTTATGAGAAAAGAAAAAAATCAGTTTTCTCTGTTTCTTCACTGTATCCTATATTTGCTCCCTCCCTCTTTCTCTCAGTACTGGGGATCAAAATCAGAACCTCACATATTCTAGGCAAGTAGTCCGCCCCCATCCCAGCGTTTCTCTGTAGACAGGACTACAGCCCTGTGTCACTAGAACAGTTTTACAAACTGGAATAATTTGTCTTTGAAATTAACTTTATCCATTGCATAATTTTGGTGGTGAAACTAGCCTTTAATGGCTGAGCTATCTCTCCATCCTTATGTTTGTCCATTTTAATTTTACTGTTAGGATTATTGGTCAATTAAATAGATGAAATTGTACAGCTACCTTCCACTGTTCTATAATTAACAAAAGCTAATTTCTTTCACCACACATAGAAATCCAAATTTTCTAGGAAACAAGAAGTCTATTCCTCTAGAGAAGGAATAATTGAGCAATGTTGACTATGCTCATCATTAGTCAAGATATAACACCAATGCCTGCGGGCGCAAACATAATGAAATTCTCTCTACTGGCGTTTTCCTATGCAAATTCTAGCTACATGTAATGAATTCTTTGCTTACCCTTGTATTCTTTGCTGTCCTTTTCTTCTTTCTCTTCAACTTACTACATAGATTAACATGTAACAATTGAAAACTCATTAACACATTTATGGGGTTCAGAATTATATTTAAAGCATTCAAAAACATGTGCTGACTTAACCCAGCCTGCTCTCACCCACCCTCACTTAAACACTTCCTGATGCTGCCATTGTCTGGGTTCAGATACGTCTATCCATGGCTACTGCTACTCTCCCTAGTACTTTAGGGTAATTGATATCTATCTTTAGTCATAAGAGATGATCAAAGATACCCTTGCAGTTTTTGGCAATTCTACCTTAAGGGTCATGGGTTAATCTCTTCCCATTCGCCACCATTGCCACCATTGAGTCTATGTGGCTTGACTCTGTGAGCCAAGCTTCCATCCAATTCCTGAGATCTGCAATCAGCCTTTTTTTTTTTTCCCCAGTTTTAAGCTTCTGATCTCCTTTTCTACAATCTGACTCTTTTAGGCAATGTGCTGAATAGCAGCAAGTCAGAAACGATGCTGTGCTATACATCTCACCAGTCCCTCCCCACCTTCTTACTTCCTATACTGCCTTGATTTACAGACATTCTTGGGCTGTGTTAGGAAATGGGTTATAGGAGCATGGTGCTTTGGCTGCACTTCCTTGCTTGTACTATACTGTTCAGGGCAACAGCTTCTCCTTAAAGAATGTTCAGCAGATTTCTTTGATTATCAACACCATTGGAAGCATTTTCTATCAATTTTCCTTGATATGCACTGGGTGGGTCTGTGACAATCCATGAACCTAGTTCAGTTATGTATGGCTTTGCCTTTCTATACAGTTAGAATTACATCTAATGAAATCTAAAAACTGAGCTCTTAGCAATTCCAGCGTCTTTAGTTGGCTATCAACTGTTCAGTTTTTTTCTGAGGCTTATCAGGGAGATACCTACCCCAACATAAATGTCAGTAGGATATAAGCTGACCCCATACTGCATATGAGGTTATCCCAAGTGGAATGTGTGACATATCATTGTGTCCTTGGATGACATACTTGCGGATTGTGTGCATCAACTTGACACAAGCTAGAGTCTTCAGAATGAAATGAGCCTCAGTTGAGAAAATGCCTCCATGAGATTCAGCTGTAAAGCATTTCCTCAATTAGTTATCAATGGAGGAGGGCCCAGCCTATAGTGGGTGGTGCCATCCCTGGGCAAGTATGTCACAGCAATAGTAATGCTGACTAAAACAGGGGGAAATACTGGTAAAGCAAGTGGGGATAAAATAGAAACAAACAAAACCAAAAGCATTTCGCTTTTATCTAAACCCTTTTATTAATTTGGTGGTTCTTAAATACAAAATTCTGTGATCAATTAAGGCAAGAATATATATTTCATATATATACACACAGAGAAATGAAAGTTAATATCAAGGGCATATTTTCTGTATATTTTTGTAAGTATTCTTCAATAATTTACCTTGTGACTAGTGCTAATATTATTAATGTTGGGTATTTTATTTCTTTTAACATAGTTTGTAATTAAAAAGTTATCCAAAGAAATCACGGAAGTTATTATTAATATTCTATCCAGCTGTAAAGTTCAAGCTCATCCATTAGAGAGTATGAAGGAAATGGGGGTTGTAATGCAGCAAAAGCCAAGCAATTATCAGCAGTTCATAGCAGGAGTAACAATAGTGCTTAGAATGGTATGTAGTTTTACAATACATATGGAGTAAAACTTATACAACTTACTAATAGTTTAGACACAGAATAAGACAATAACTAAAAATATCATTGTAGTATTATTTATTAAGATGAGTCATTTATGGGGAAGTGGTTAACCAGATCACAGATTTACCCACAATGCCAAAAAAAAAAAAATGCCTCCGATTTTATGTGATACCGCCTCCTTCCTGTTGTTATGGTTTCCCTAGTAAACATTTTTTAGAAAAACCTAAGGATGTGAAGTTAAGAAATATGTGCTACAAACACTTTAAAAAAAATAAAGATAGCTTTAAAACTTGCTTGTTTTCTTTTTCTTAATTAGAAGCATCAGTATTAACTCGGCGTTTAGTTTCTCATTCCCTGTGTACAAAATTCTCTATGAATTTACATAGCCATGCAGACATCTTGTTGTGAAAGTGTAGAGAGAATCTCTTATAAGCATCACCTGTCAAAAAAAAAGCCTATGGCCAATGAGCCGAAGCAGAAAATAGGAAGTGGGGCACTGGCAGGAAGTGAGGATTCTGGGAAATAGTGAGAGGTGTGAGAAATTCCCCTAGGAATGCTGAGGAGAAGCTCGTAAACCAGCAGGTACCTGAACATATAGAGGATATCCACAACAGACACATGAAGCTGAGGAGAGGTAACTAACCTTGTGGAAGACAGAATAGTTTGAATGGGTTAAATAAGTTATGGGCAAGTCAGGGAATGAGCCAAATCTTGTGACCTAGGCATTTAGTAATAAATAGTCTCAGAGTCGTCATTCTGGGATCAGGGTCTGAGAGGGAAAAATGGAATTATTACACACACACACACACACACACACACACACATCTGTATACTGCTAGCTTTCTCTCTCATTTGTCTAAAAGCCTCATCAGTTAGAAGATTGTATAAGTTTTTGTCTTCAAGCCCCAGTTTCAACTAACAAAAATAATGTTTTCTTGAGGGAGATTCTTCTGATTCTTCTCCTAAGTGATACAAAATAATTTTAAGGTGTCTTTCTACTTCAAGGACATGAGAGGTATTCAAACCTTTCAAATTCATGAGAAAGATATACCAAAGAAATCATGCTGGCCATACAGAGGCCAATTTAAGCATCAAACAACAACTATTTAAATGCATTGAAACACATGAACCCATTTGATGTAGATATGAAATAAAAATACAAAATAAAAAATATGAAAAACAAAACATACCCATGAATTTATAGTGATACTAGAAACAAAATAACAATTCTTTGGTGACTGTAGGACAGTGTTGCTGCATCTGATGTTTTAATTCAGAGGTACTAGCCTGGGAGCGCTGAAGTCATGAGGCATCCACAGTGAACTGAAGCAAAATATGAACAGAACACTGAAACCGAAGCATAACCAATTGGAAACAGTCAACCTACCACTAAGGGAGGACTTATACTGGACCACCCTCATGTAAGTCAGACAATGACGAATATCCAATCAAATACTTTCTTTTCAGGGCTTCATGCATGCTAGGAAAATACTCTGTTACCCAGCCACACTTCAAGCCAAACTATTCCTTTGTTTTGCTTCTATTTTTCAGCAGGTTTTTTTTTTTTTGTAGTAACAAACTTTGTAAGGATACAGACACCAGACGTTTGTATTTGATGATAAAACAACCCCAAATAGTGTTTTGATAGCATACTCTTGCTATCAATTGCAAAGCTTCATGTAGTCAATCATGTCTCTAAATTTAATGCGCAACTATAGAAACAGTCTAAACTAGACCACAATAGTACAAAGTCCAAACTTTAAAAGCATGGTAGTAATTCTCATAGTCTTGGTTAGATTAAGAAACCTATGGATGAGTAGAGCACACCTCTGGTCATATTCAAAATCTTTTTCATGGAGGGTTCTTTAGAGGAAGGGAACTGGCTTTGTATACTACAAAGGGGATTTATCAGATTGACTTACATGATACTGGGTAGTTTACAATCGGTACCTTCATACTGGAGAGGTCAAATGTCTGGTTGCTTCTCAGTCCTTGAGGCTAGATGCTTCACCATTGCAACCTGGCATTAAACAGCTAGAAGAGTCTTTGAAGGCCACTGGTCTTTAATCTACCTTGGAATCACAAAGAAGCTTGATGCTGATATCAGCTAA
This sequence comes from Grammomys surdaster, assembly GCF_004785775.1. NCBI lineage: Eukaryota > Metazoa > Chordata > Mammalia > Rodentia > Muridae > Grammomys > Grammomys surdaster. Next base: position 3,123,212 of record NW_021620703.1, on the reverse strand, counting down.
GAAATGCACCAGCAGTAACAACAGTGATAGAGTATGAACTTGCCAATAGAAGGGAAGTTGAGACAGTAGAAAGGAAAACTTTTCTTCCTGGACCTATTTTTATCTGTGTTTCCAGTAGATGGTGTTGTGTACATGGGGTGGTTTACAGTTCCCACTTCAAGAAAACATCTCTAGGGCGTACCCAGAGACTTGCCTTTTGTTGATTCAAATGGGGTCAAATCAACAACAAACACTAACCACTATAGAGAAAAAAGATTCACCTGAATGTGAGTGGTGCTACTTTATTTCATATACTGTGGGATAAAAAGGAGAAAGGGGAAAGACCTTCAGTCAAAAATCCTCTTTTTCGCATCCTTATGGCCACAATTCTACCCTTGCTGTCTGCCATGTTGTACTGAAACCCTAAAATAACCAACTAAATCAACCCCCTCCTTTGGCTATTCTCAGATGTGAATTACAGCAATGCAAAGACTGATAAACTCCACAGTGGTCCATTATTTTCAGCAACTAGAATTAAAGAGAAGGAAATAGCTTGTAAAAGAGGTTTTAGGGTTGTATGAGCTGAGTATGATGTGATTCAACAAGCCAATATATTTGAGATAGAGGGAACTAAACATGATGTAGAAGGATCATGTTAATTTCACCATGTGATGATGGTTTGGGGCTACGTGTTCCTTCCTATTCCAGACTGCAATAGAGCTCCAGCTGTTAACACAGCACAGCTTTGGTCAATGCTCACAATGGACAATGTGGTTTATTTCCCTACTCATGTTCTCTTATACATTTACAAGTCAAAGGGCCTTGCATATTTCATTAAAGATGAGGGCTGTTTTTAGAGTGTTGGTTTCAAACTTTCAGTTTCTGACATTGCTATTGTATCATGAATATTTAATTAATTCACATCAAGTAGAAACGAATAGACTGATCTATGGGTTTGAAGGGCATAGTGTGCACCTCACATTACTGTGCCCGTTTTGGTAGGTACTTTTAATTCTGCATGCATACACATGTGTACACGCGCACACACAAACACTCCAAAGATTCCACAAACTATCAAAAGGAAATAAATTGTGTTATATGGTCAGAACTCAAGGAATTCTTTGGATATCCTATTGCTATCTTAACATTTATGGTGCATAGAATTTAAAGCTCTAGGAAGCCATTATCAGTATCTGCATGAATCTTTCTTTTAGTATGTTTTTTTTCTGGGAGGGGGGGACAGTATCTCACTATGCATGCCTGGTAGCCTAGAACTCCTATATAGACCAGGTTGACCTTGAAATCACAGAAATCTACTTGCCTCTGATTCCTACATGCTGCATATAATACTCAACAAACAAACTAATAAAAGCCACTGGTAGGCCAGTGAGATGTTTCAGTGTGTGGAGGAAATTGCTGCCAAGTCAGATTACCTGAGTTCAATATCCTGCATCTACCTGGTAGGAAAGAATCAACATCTACTAGTTGATGTCATACCCTCATATATGCACACAAGGAAAGATATACACACAAAACTGAGAAGCAATGGGACTTTCATAAAAAGTTTATTTAGATTGATTCATGGCTTCTTGTCTTCCCTCATATTTGCACCCACTTCCCTGATGTACTCTTTCATCTCTAGTATTCTGCGTCACATTTCCTTAAAGCCTTTTTTCCCCTCTCCCATGGGCCCCTTTCCTATCTCCTGGGCATTGTCCATATTTTCTCCCACCTCAGTGCACAAATGTCTTATATCCACCTACTTTAGAATCAGTAATGATCTGACAGTGATAAGCCCATGGTCTGCCTATGGGAGTGAACAGCCTATACTTACATTCACCTAGCTTAGAGTCAGTAAGACCCACTGCACTCAGACGAGCCAAGATTTCTTTCCTAAAGCAATAATGAGGAAGGTAGGGCATGGAGTAGGAGATGTTCTCGTGAGGATGAATTCCTATCATTGGAAAGTCTGTAATAGTTTAATCTCCTTGGTCCCACATTTGTATGAGCTTTGTACTGTCTAGTGTGAACCCAATTTAAATCTAAAAACAACACAAAAACTATTTAATATCTTCCATTGAAACTTGGGCTAAACAATCATTATCTGAATCAGATTAGTATGGAAATGAAGATAATACTTGCAAGTAAATCAATTCAGAACTGGGGCCCAGAAATATTTTTCTGAGAAGGTACTGTTTCTAGGACCAAATACAGGCAAGGCAGGGTTGAGTCCATCACAGATTGTTAATTAAAGTCAAGTATTGAGAGGACTGAAACAGGCTGACTCCATGACAGGCTGTTCAAACTGGCAGTTCAGGAGACTAGGTTTGATCTCTGTTTCCCAGAACTGGGCACATCCAGCAAGTCAGTTACTGGAAAAACCCCAGGCTGTGGGCAGCCAATCAGAAACGGCCCCACACCTGGCCTGAGGCAAGAACAATGAGTCAGCAACAGTGTTCAGGTTTCCCCAGCAACAGTTTCTAACTCCCTAAATCCGTAGCAACAGTTCTGGAATGTCTACAGAGCCCTAGCCAATCCCAAAACCCCCCACACTCCTAGAGATTGAGCCAACCAATTATGATAAATATCACCTACCCCCTCCCTGGAATTCCCCTAATGTGCTTTAAATTGGGTCTGTGAGATCACCTGGGAATCTCCATTTTGGTAAATGGTAGACCCCCCACATGCTGGACTTCTCCAAAATAAAATGTTCTTTGTTTCTTCATATTAGTTGGGTCTGGGGTATCATTCTTCGGCAAATCATGGATCCTTACACTATGTGCACAAACAAATCATGGCAGACGAACATAAGCTGTGGTGTATAGATACTGCAGTTGGACTTCCCATGATTCACTGGTTTCTGCATTGCATTCAGCTGTAGTTTTCTATGATGGTCTCCCTTTGCTTTTGGGCGAGAGGTTGTACCTACATGTATTCAGGAGAGGTAACTGGTGAACCTTAACCACAAGATTTTACTGGGGGATCATTTAATACAGTTGTCCTCCATTTACAGACCTTTAGGTCTCTGGCTCCTTGCCTATTTCTCCAAGAACCTTTATTTCCTTTATTCAGAGGCCTCATTGGTGTGATTTCCATGATTATAATTTCAGTGTTTGGGATGTTGTTGTTGTTATTATCGATGGTAGTGGGGTGTGCATGTGTGCCTGCAAGTGTGTGTGTGTGTGTGTGTGTTGGGGAAAGGACTCATGTCTCCTGCCTGCTAAGCATGTTTCCTGTTCCATAAGCTGTTTCCTGAGCCCTGTTAATGATACCTTTTTAATTGAGTCTTAAAGTCTTTCTGCTAACTGTGGCATAAACTATCATACTCATATATAGCCAGTGCCTGAGTAGAGCTAGGAAAAAAGTAAAGTCATGTTTAAGATTTTCCTGCCTTCTGATGGCATGACTTTAAGAATGCTTGTAACTATAGGAAAACTGATCTTCCCAGGATTAATGAGTGAACTTTTAGCAACCAACCCCACACATCCCTGTTAGCTCTCAAATAAGTCTTTACTCCACAAGATTTTCTGCAAAGACTGCTTAGCTATGGATCCCAGCTCTTTCTAAACATCCCTTTTCCCTAGACTCTACTTTTCCTTTCATTTCCAGTGGATGTATTGTTATATATTAGTATTGTTCAGTCTCTAGCCATAGAAAGCAGAAGGGGTAATTATGCCATATTGACCATGCAGAACCTTCTGCACTACTCTTTTTCATAGGTATATGTTTGAACAGGTCTTCTGCAATCATTCCCTTCAACCTTATCATTAAAATAATTGAGTTCATCTCTGGAGAGCCAGGACTGCTGATGGTAAAGCCAGGACTAAATCGTATGTCACCAGTGATAGATTGCTCTGCCCTTTTCTGGAACCAGTCTAGATCTCTTCTTCAGTTTAAATTTTTTAATATATCCATCCTTTCTATGGTTTGGGAAAGCTCTTCAGTAGAATTCTCTAAATTGAGTAATAGCAACTTTTGGGTCCAAAAATTCTACTCCTAGGTATTTATTCAACAAAAATATTCAAGTAGGTCTAACAGGAGTATTTATAGTTATGCTAACTTTAATATCTCCTCAATGAAAATCCATCCCTATTGATAGATCTCTATAGAATAGCTACAGAAGATACAAGGATTGTGGCTTATTCACAAAATGAATACTGCATATAGGAATGACTTAGAAAAATCCACAAATGCATTAAACCACTTAAATGATATGAAAGGATATTGAGGTAAATCGTCAAGGGAACCTATACTTTATGGATTTATTTTTTAAAAGTTCAAAACCAGGAAAACCTTCCTTATGATTTTGCAGGATAAGAGTAGACTTCGGGAAACAAAGGCAGGACAGGACAAATGCTAATGCTCTTGCATGTTTCCAAATATAATTTATTCCTACACATACTCTTTGCAATTTTGTAATCCACAAAGTTCAAAACCCAGACTTTTTAAATAGCTCACTTGACAACAATATCTGACCCAAACTGAACTCATCTGGTGGCAGAGCCTGACCTTCACTGACATGAAGTTATTTATAGACTTGTTTATGCCACTTGGGGGTGAATATTCATAGGTCCTTGTGAGAGGATTAATGTGTTTGCATATGGATGCTGCTGCAGAAACTATTGAGAATGTTAAGTTGAAACCCTACAATTATCAATTATCACAGTACATCTGGTCCTAAGTGTTCAATACAAGGTCTTATATTTGTGGTAAGTACAATAAAGGCTCCCTAAAGATACACACATTTAATTCTATGAGTACATCAAGAGACATCTCAAAGGGAATTTGGGTTGCAAATAGACTAAATCCATTCATGAGCTAACCCTGGGATAAAATATGATCATTAATTACCTGGATGGGTCCTAGGTAATCCTAAAAGGGCTTGTAAGTGGAAATGGAATATAAAAAGAAAAAAAATACTGAGAGAGGTGGCAATGTGAGAAAGACTCAGTTCACACTGTCTCCTTTGAAGACAAAAAGTGAAAAGTCCCTGAAAGCTGATAAAGAAAAGACATTGGTTATTTTCTAAAACATTTTTTTATTCCTCAATATTTGCGCAGTACATTTAATTGCCAAAACTATACAGTCATAATTTATGTTAATTTAAGACACTATATTTATGATAATTTGTTATAGAAGTAATAAAAAAGCATGTATGTATATGCCATTAAATATATGTGTATTAGACACGCATCTATGTATATGAGTCTGATTATGTGTGGTTGTGTCTAATATCTGAATCTTACAAGGAGAAAGAGAGAGACAGAGTGAGCGAGGGAGAGCGAGCTAAGAATGATATGTGCTCTATGAAACATCAAAGCCTTCCCTCAATGCCACATCTCCTCCAACAAGTCACAGCTCCTAATTCTTTCCAAATAGTCCCACAAAGTGTGGAGAGAATATTCACATATGTGAGAATGTGAACCATTCTCTTCCAATCATCACAGTAGAAATAAGCATCTCATGAATTTGCTGGTCTACTTTGGTAGCATAGGTTCAAATTTCATATTAGCTTCTTATCAGCAATCTTATGCAGGAAGGGATAGAAGCAAAAGGTCATACTATATCACCTGCTAATGTACTGACCAGCAGAGATTATATGGCTCAGTTCAAAGTCATGGGACAGGGAAGTGTGCACATCTATTATGAATTTGAGAGAGCAAAAGAGGATGCATGTATGTGGAAAACAGAAAATGCTATAACTATTATAATTTCAAAAATTAAAAATATTATAAAAGAATAGTCTAACAAAAACTTTAAAATAAAAGACCAACAAATCAACCTATGGGCTGTTTATAGCAAGCAATCAACACAGCACACATTATTCTGGGTCAGGGACATGGATAAGTACAATTTTTTGCTTAGTTTGTAAAAGCTGACTACACAGGAAATCCAGGACATAATACGAGTCTTACATTGTTTTCCTAAAGGCAAATTAAATTGAAACAGGCTGTGAACACAGAAGAATAGCAGATTGAGCTCATAGTTTTAACTGATCTCAAGGCATGTTATTCATTTGGTTGTAAAGTCTGGCAAAAGTTCTTTGAAGGCAGAAGAGACTTTTAAAAAAAGATATCAGCTCATATAGGAAGCTGAATCCTTAAGTACCTCAAGAAGGAAATAGCAAACTGTCATGTAGGCAAGAACACAAGATGGTATAAAATAATAAAGAAAAGAGAGTTTCATATGATATACAGAGAATTAGCCAGGGGCAAGCTCAAACCAGCACATTTAGAGAAATTCTTAAGGCAACTGCTACATATGTACATTTTAGTACATAAAAGTCACAATAATCCAAACCAAATCTCCGAACAAGAATCACTCAAACTATTAGAAATATAGCTAGTTTCATGGCATGACTCTTTGGTACAAGCATTTTAGACTGATACTGATTTCAAAAGTCTATAGGTAAAGTTATTTCACCTTTTTTAGAAGCTATAAGAAACTACCCTATACTAAGGGTAATTTCTGGAGTTTCTAGAGTAAGGCAGACAATGCTCATAGGAGAAGCTTGAACAATCATGGACCAAAGAAATTGTCCATTCTGCCCCTGGCTTCTTTTAAGACTGTTCTTGCCTACATTCTCTTTTCTTCTTTGTTGTCATCCACAAAAGATTCACTAGTAACTTAAGAAAAGGAGAGAGGCAGTATCTCAATGAGCAGTTCTCAAAGACTGGGAAAGGGCCTTAGATCCAAAATGTTCTTGAAGAATGAGACAGAGGGCTTGCTTACATAAAAGACAGTCTTGACCAGCTTCCAACTCCAAACCACTGTGCAAATAGGGAGACAAGCAAGCTTGGGTGATGAGGGAACTTAGTTTGACCTAAGTGAACAGAGTGAGAAATAAGACCTTCATGGGGTGTTCTTGGCACCTGAAGCAAGAATATCTCCTGGCAAGAGTCATGAAGTTTGGGCTGCATTTCTTCCAAGAAAACTCCATGTTGAACTGAGTCCCACTAAGCCACTTGGGAGCCTTCCTGGAGATGGAGTTGTTCTCAAAATTCACATTCCACATTTGTCCTCGCCACTTCTGAGCCAGCCAACTATCTTGTTTCTTTTACCCCAGAAAGTCCTTTTTGAAGACCATCCACAGATTCAGGTACTGTAGGCTTGTCATATTTACTCTGCCTTCAGCTCACTCCCAGAATTCTAGCTGCCCTCTAAGACTACAGTAGGATTTTGGCAAATGGGATAAGATCAGGTCAACTATTATGAACTTTTATTACTCTAATGTCTGTTGTGGCTGTTCCTTTGGAGGTTTGCCAGCAACTAACCAATGTAGATGTAGATGCTTGGTTCCAATTATCAGACTGAGCTGGGGGACCCCTGTGGGGGAGCTGGCAGAAGGACTGGAGTTGCAGAGGGAGATTGCAACCCCATAGGAAGAACAATGTTGGCTGGCTGGACCACTCAGTGCTCCCAGGGACTAGACCACCAATCAAGGAGTGTACAGGAAGGGATCCATGCCTCTAGATGCATAGGTAGCAGAGGATGGCTTTGTCTGACATCAATGAGAGGACAGGCTTTTGGTCCTGTGGAGATTTGATGCCCCAGCATAGGGGGATGCTAGAGCAGTGAGGCTGGAGACGGTGGGTGGAGAGTACCCTTATAGAGGCAAAGGGGAGGGGGGAGAGGGTGGATGTGGGATGGGGAATTTGTTGAGGGGTAACTGGGAAGTGAGAGATCATTGGAGATGTAAATTAATGAAATGATGAATAGAACAAAACAAACAAACAAACAAACATAAAAAGATTAACATGTTTTCCTCGAAAGCAAATTTCTGGCCACTACATGAGTAATTTACTACCAAATAAATGATAAGATCCTTGCAAAAGGAGATCTGTCATGACTCTGCGCTGCCAAAACAGCCATAGAATTATAAAGCTCAGCAAGAATCACTCCCCCCACCCCCCGCCCTTGCCCACAAGCTCTCCAAACCACCTGCTTTAGTCACTTGTCAAATGTGATGATTCCTCTTCATCCACACACTAGGGTCTTTCTCCAGCTCCTCTCTCTAAGGTTGGAAAAATTGATACATATATCAGAGCAGATAGGGTAGTCAGCCAACTTCTTTATCACACACAGTCCTGAGACTTATAGGTAGGTGTTTGGAAAGGATCCACTTAATAATTATGTGCTACTGTTGCTACATTCAAGTCTTGGTGACAGGGGTCTTCACTGACTACTTCAGAAGATTTTTTTTTTTTGAGTGGCTTCTTATGTGGGACACATTGTTCTGAATATTCATGGTATAGCATTGATTTCTTTTCTAAAAATAAAAACGTCTGTGTTCTCTTGGAGCTTGCCTGATGATGGACACCGCTCGCAGCTAAGTCAGGGAACTGTTATAATCCAATAGTAGTCTGTGACACATGCGACAAAGAAATGGGTTAAGTAGATTTGTGTGGCGATTGGAAAAAACCACTTGAAAAATAATATTCAGAGAAACCTCTTGGAGAATGTTATTACTGAATGTAGCACTGAAAAGAATGAGGAATTTTGCCTTAGAAATACCCTGGAGTTGGGGAAGGACTCCAGAGACAATTGATACGTGAATTACAGGCATTGATTTGGGAATTTAGAGCGGATAATTTCCCATGTGTCCAGAATAACTGGAGGAGTGAGCGAGTAAAATGACTGAAATCATATAGAAAAAGAATGATGAGTCCAGTCAGATAGGACTTTGGAAGCTATAGGGAAGACACTGGATTGACCTCTCCCTCGCCCCACCCTCTTCTCTCTCAGCTGAGAGCAGAGATCATCATGAGCATGAAAATGTTATTAAAATTTAGGGTTATGTGTGCCTCTCTGGTGCTTATGTACGTGGGGGTCATTTGGAGGTTGCAGCAGTATTGGCCAGGCCTGTAACTGAGGGAGGTGCAATGAGATGTGGCCCCCACGAGAGAGTGAAGCCCGTAGAGTCTTCACCCCTTGTAACACCAAATTGGTCTGCTGAATTGAAATGGGATTATCATTTATGTTATGGCCTGACAGATGAGTCACCTCTTTCTTAATTAAAATAGTGGATAATTTAAAAAAAATCCTTAGGTAGTCAGACATTTACATTTCATTTTGCATCTAGGATTCTGTAGCAGGATTTTTAGGCTTTGTGTGTTTTACAGTCTGTGTTATTCCCTGGCACCAACTCATTAGAGAGTCAGATTTGAGCATTTTTCTAGTTCATGGGTCCCTTGCCAGTTGGCCTCACAGTAAAGCGCTCTCCCCTCCCCCACCTCTCTCTTTCTTTTTTTTTTCTTTTTTCTTTTTGTAAAACTTGGTGCTATGGCACTGCTGTGCAGTGTCTCTTGCTGATTGTCACCAAGAAAAGCAAAGACAAGGCTGACCCATTGTTGTAAGCAAAGTGACTAGTGAAGAGATCTTTCTGCTTTTTTTTTTTTTTTTTGAACATGATTGTGAGAGGAAGGGTGTGAGAGATCAGAGTATGGTAACCCAAATACACCCTTTGAAAAGGGGGTTATTTCAGTTGATTTCCTTTCCTTTCCTTTCCTTTCCTTTCCTTTCCTTTCCTTTCCTTTCCTTCCCTTCCCTTCCCTTCCCCTTCCCCTTCCCCTTCCCCTTCCCCTTCCCCTTCCCCTTCCCCTT
>NW_021620703.1:3092429-3112429 GCF_004785775.1 Grammomys surdaster | reverse complement strand
GTGAGAGAGATACCCAAAGAGCACTGCTTGGAGAGTGAACACAGCTCTTTTAGATTTTTTTTTTTCTATTAGGATTTCTGATTTTGGTCAGAAAATCCAAGAATTTTTTTTCCAGCAACTTTTCTGACTTTTGATTGGAAAATCCAATAAGTTTTTTTCTATCATCTTTTCTAACTTTGGTTGGAAGAACTATGAGCTATCCATAGAGCTTTAGAAACCTTTTTTTTTTTTCTAGCAAGAGAGGGCTGTCTTGAGTAGAACACAAGACTGTCAGCTGGCACCCATGATTGACTTCAAGTTATACTTTCACTGCCCCCAAACACCCCTTCCTCAGGACCCCCAACCAAGCCAAGGCTGGTCCTTGGCATGTGTCATGACTCCTTTCTTCTGATGTCTGAAGAAAGAAGGAAGATGTTTGAGATCTCTGAATAGGTGTCTGGAACCCAAATGCATGCTGCTTGGATCTGACCAGGAGGAGTGCACCAGTACCAACCTCTTGGGCTTATGGATGACATGTAGGAATTTTCCAAGAACTTCTCCTTCAGAATGGTGAGATGAAGGAGATATTGACCAATAGTAGGATCTAGAAAAATGGAAACAGTTGACATTGAGTTTCCATCAGCAGAAGACTCACTTTAACTGTGGATTCAGCTGAGTGATACTCAGGCATCCAGTGGGACTTGTGGAAGACCCAGCTCTATGATGTTTAAGACCACACTGAGTTTGATGGTCCTACTGGTTCTCAAGGGAACTGCTATGATAGGTACTTGGGTTGTGTGGAAGAGATGCGCCAATCCCTTCAAATCATGGGAATATGTCTGAATGAGATGCCTCCAGGGGAGATCAAAGTTGATGATGCCAAAGTATCTCTGCCTAAATGAGCAGAGATGAGGACTTCCATGGAGTTACTAATTTGTAACTTTATGCTGTAAACTGAGGGCTACCAAGTTCCTCCAGGAGCCTCATATACTGCCCCTGAAGTTCCTAATGGAGAGTTTGGGGATATACTTTGTATCTGATAGCAGCAGCTGCCCTTACTGGTGTAAGATCAAGGCTCCTGGTTCTGCCCATTTGGCTGGTTTGGACAAGATGCTTAAAGGACACGTGCTAGTAGATATCATAGTCATCATAAGGTACCCAGAACATTATGTTTGGAGAAATGGGCCCATAAGCAAAAGCACAGCCTTTGATCTCCCTTGCCTGTCAGCTTCCTATTCCAGGCCTGTCACTCATGGAAAATGATGCTGTGTGTCTCTCTGTATATAAACAAACATTCGTGCACATGTTGATTAAGCCATATAGGATTTCTGTGTATGTACTAGAAAAGGAGAAATTGTATTAAACTAGCCAACTTTTGCCTCCCTCACAAAGACAAAAAAAAAAAAGAAAATGGTTTAGCAGTGTCAAGGTAGGCTTTTTAAAAAAACATTCAAATAGACTGTTCACTTTTTATAGTTTCTAGGATTTAAATACTGAATATTCATCAAGGAAGCTAACAGCAGCCTATTCTTTTTCATGTTGTTTCACTAATCAATCTCATTGTGATATTTATAACTATACTAAATGAGAATGACACTTTGATTTTTCTTGTCTTTGTGTCTGACTCCCTTGAATGGAACAAAATAGATTTCCTAAATGGCTACATTACAAATTTGACTGTGTTTCCTATGGCATTTTTTTTTTTTTGTCGTTACAAAGATAACATGTTTCAAATGTAAAGCACTGCTGAAAAGATTGTAAAATATGACTGAAGGATCTTAAATAATATCTAAACAATTATGGCTCAGAGATACTAAGTAAATGACCAAAAAAATAAAGAGACAGCTTTACACCTGGGTCACAAAATGCCCCTGACCCTGATCTCTGAATCTGAGGCTACCGTGGTCTACAGAGCAAGTTCAAGGATGGCCAGAGCTATACAGAGAAATCCTGTCTTGAAGTAAAAAACAAATAAACAAAGTCTGTCATGGAGATGAATTAGACAAGTGTCCACTAGAACATGATAGACATGTAATTGAACCCATCACACATACATATACACACACAAATTTTTTTTAAAAAAATTAAAATATCTTGAAAGCATGTGTTTGTACATGGCATTTAATCTTCCTTTCCCCAAAACCTTAACACCAATATAAAAGCTTGTCTAGAGCTCAATTATCTGGTCATTTGTAATCACTAACAAGCAAGGGGACTAAACTATTTGCCATAAATACAATTAGGGTCAGATAGTAAATAAGACTATGTAATGGGAGGATAAACATGTGTGAAGCTTGTAACTAAAGTTATTTCATTGTAGTTTACCTAGAAGAACAACTTCCGATAGAGTGTTTGTACCTGTAGTACCAGTGTTAGCAAGATTAGGAAGCCATGATACATAGGCAAAGCATTTTTAGACTCAGGCCTAGATTGAAATCTTTAATTCCTGTATATATACTATCTTAAAGAATGGTAACACCCACTTTTGTGATGCTTAAAAGAATGAAGCCACTCACCAATGCTTTTATTTCCAACAAGGTTGCCATCTTCTCAGGAACTAAGATTAATTCTTCCCATATTATTATATTTGCAGATTGGCATCTGCAGGTTAGGAACTCATAATTGCTAAGGGAATTAATTCTACTTCTAAAGATGTCCGATTACTAGGAAGCTCTGGAGGTACTTCTCTTGGAATTTAAGTACAGTGTATTACAAGCAGATACCCTCTTTACGGTGCCAGATTTGGGGTTTGTTATTTTCAATATAATTTATAATTATTTCAAGGGAAAATAGATCCCTGGGATGCTTTCCATTTGAGTCACATCTCTTTGCGACATTTCTTACCAGTGTGTCTTCTACAGATAGATGCCTTTGCCAATTATATTTGCTATTACCTCATTAATGAATATGAATGTGAGGCTCTCCCATTTCCTTTCATGGTGAGCACATCTGGTACTCATAAACATTGCTGGACCCTTCCACAAAGAGGGTTAGTTCATGAAGCTTCTTGAATGCTCCCAGCGCTGATGAAAGCAACTTGGCTTCCTCTGAATGCTTTGCTTCACATCCTCCATACTGCGTGAGTGTATGAAGCCACACACTCCTCTCTGACAGTTTGTTTTTCCTTAATATCCAGGCAAACATCAAAGGCCTTCTTCTATCTTTTGGGTGCACCAGTTGCATCCCAGAGTATCTTCTAAGCCTGATGTTTTTGCGGTTCTGCAAATCAATAGGGCCATCTGCCCCACTGGAAGTGGCTTTGCCATCTGGCTTTGAGAAATTGGGTCAGAGCTTACTGCTTCAAAGCAAATGGCAGTAAATCTTCCCTACATGGAAGCACAATACACAATCATAAAGAGACCATCTTTGAAAGTTAAAATTCCCATTCTTTTGTATGGCCTTCATCTTGTTTAGCTTTGTTTGCTGACCAGGAAAGCATTAGTCTTCTATCATTATGGCAAACCTGAGTATGTGCCACGTGTTTTCTCTTCATTGTCTTTAGCACTCCTGGGAACCACATGTAAGGTTATTTGCTCACTTAACTATAGTAAGAACTATTTAAGCCTATCCTAGACTAACTTACAAATAAATGAGTCTGACACTATAACTATTTTATTTGGCTTTGACAATTACTTGGGGTTACCCCTAATCTACTTCTAACTGCAGGCTTGACTACTTCCCCAGCAGTGTACCCCAGACACTTGCTGTTTCTCCTGCCCATGTGCTCATGGTTCCTCTCCCCTCATGGTGGCTTCCTCCTCCTTCCCCTTCTTCCTCTTTACTTCAGGTCTCTCCTCCTTCAACCAGGTCACTCCTAATCCACCTACTTCTAATCCCTCCAGTAATTGGCTGTAGACATTTTTTTAAACCAATAGTTTTAAGTCAAGGAACAAGGTTTGCACAGCCAAAGCTTGTAAACATGAGGAGGCATGAGAAGGCCTAGACCTTCAGGTATAGAATTTAACATTGCATACGTATTACAATACATAGCAAGAGACCAGACCTCAACACTTAACACATGTGTACCTCACCATTAAGACAAAGGATGTAACCCCAGCAGAAGCACATGCTGGGATCAATACTGCCTCACACACTGGGGCCATATACCTGGCTCCCATGGTTCAAGTCAAGAACCTTGCTGGTTTTCTGTCTGCTTATGTACCAATTGCTGGTGCTCTGGAAGGTAGTAGGCTTCTATTTTAATACTATTACCAGAATTTTACTACATTCAAATAATAAACAAGCATGAATATAAATACAGAAAAACAGTGTTTGCCCTCTAGTAGTTTCCAAAGGCAGGGTTGAGGGCATTGAGAGTTTTTTTTGTGGAGATACGTTTGCTATTCTGGCTTTCAACTTGCAAAGATTTGTTTACTTACCTGAGAAAGCCATTTTAAGCCACCTTATCAGTATTCATAAGAGAAGGAGAATGTAAGTAGCAGGTCAGTGTGATTAAAGAGGAAATGTCTTCTAGTCAACACTGCTAAATCATTTCACATGTTTCCAGGGAAAAAGACTAAATCTGTAAGCACCAGTGTCCCAGCTAGAGATCAGAGGGTGCCACAAAGCAAAACCTCATATTGAATAACACACACACCTACACACACACATACACACAAACACACACACCCGGCACAATACTTGTACAAACACAACTGGCTTGCACCCTCCTCACAATGTGGACATGCACACATAAATAAACACACATGCATAAAAACACCTGCATGTGTGTGTGTGCGTGTGTAGGTGTGTGTGTATGTATTGCAAGGATTCTGTACTACAAACTCAATATACATTTAAATTTAATTTTCTCCATTTTATTGCTAGTTGACTTCTAATCTTTTAGAATATAAAAAAGGCTTTTGTTGTTGCTATTGTTGCTGCAGTTTTTAATATCAGTTCACAAGTCGTCAGTATCACCAAGCGTTTTAGAACTCTTGTGACACTGACGTAAGAAGCGTCTGGATTGGGAGGGTGTCTAAGTGTAAATAGCACTTGTCATGCAAGCTTGTGGGCCTGAGTTTGAACTACAGCTCCCATGCAGAAAGCCAACTATGGGGGCACACTTGTAATCCCAGCATTCCTAGTACTTAGTAGATAGAGACAGATACACCCTTCAGATTTGATAGTATTGGCCTAACCTCAGTGATCTCCAGATCTCAGTGAGAGAACTTGTCTCAGAAAACAAGGAAGGGGCAGAAGGCATGTACAAACACATCCAGTGTGCATCCTCCTCACGATGTGCACTTGTACACACAAATGAACACACACACACACATATAAAAATACATGCACATGCACCTTCCTCATGATGCACACTTGACCACACAAAGCAATGTACACACACACACATATACTTACACAGAAGCACATATACACAGAAACATAAATATTTGTTTTATGGTAAACTGTACGTGATGTGAAATCTCACCAATCCATCCTGTATAATTTTCAGAACCCAAGCTTCCTTGATATTCCTTTCATGGAGTTCTGAGATGTAGAAATTTTATTTTCTTACAGAATAACTCAGATATTAATTTTTGGCATATATATGTTATACATATACATAGATATTTATTTCAACATAGTAAAGTGATGTGAATTAAAATAAGTCAAAATAAAAAATAAAACTCATTAATAGTATGAAGTTACTTTCCTTTTCTTTTTTTAAATCTTGAGACAAGGTCAGACTATGTGTCCTGGGATGGCCTGAAACTTAGAGAGATCTTCCTGACTCTGCTTCATGATTTGCTGGGATTAGAGGCCTGTACCAATACACCAGCCATCCTTTTATGAGCAGACTTCAAACAATGAAACATGAGAAGTTGATTTTTAATGAATCTTTTTCCTGAATCCTTTCCTCACTGAAGTCTCTACATTGGAGTAAACTTAAAGTTCTCTTTCGGTTTCTGGGTCTGTATATTCTTTAGTGTGTGTGTGTGTGTCTGTGTCTGTGTCTGTGTGTGTCTGTGTGTGTACACAGCAGAGAAGCTATTAATCTTTGTAGTTCTGAGAGTAAGGTGATAGAGAAGACGAAAAGAAAAAGTCCTGTCTTCTGAGGAAGGGGCCAAGAGGACAGGGAAGTTCAGCAATGTAGTTAGGCAAACAGCTTCACTGAGTGGAGGGAGTTTTCAGAGAAAATATGAGAATGTTCAGAGTTAGAGCAAGTGTATTTAGGATTTGGTCAGATATCCATGGAAGAGAAAGGAAGGGAGACTAGGAAACTTTATGGTTACTGAGTAAGAGCAGGCAGACTCAGCAATGAAAATTTGTAGCAGCTGTACTGAGGGAAGGGTTGCTTGAGGAATAAATACTATCTCATGAATGGAATAATTATTCTTTCCATCACATTAGGGGATGCCCTCCATCTTGTTTTCTGATGGATGGCCCTCCTGGCCAGGTAATTGGGTCCTCTATACACACTCTTGGGCAGGGGTTCTCAACCTGTGGGTCGTGACCCCCCAAGACCATTGAAAACAAGTATAACTACATTATGATTCATAACAGCAGCAAAGTTACAGTTATGAAGTAGCAACACAAATAACTTCATGGTTGGGGTGGAGGTCATCACAACATAAGTTACTGTATCAAACGGTCACAGCATCAGGAAGGTTGAGGACCACCGTAAAGAAAGAGTGATGTAATGGTTTGGGAGCCTGGAATGCCGTGTACCCAGTCAGGGCAGAGGTGAAGCTCCGACTTCACACTTTTGACCAAAAAGAAGTAGCTTTCTTACAACGGGCCTCAATGAATCCCTTTCTCAAACAGGAGTTTGAGTCCAAAGCTGATCCAACATCTGTCCATCATCATTGGCCTCTAAGCCTGCCAGTGTCTGTCCAGCTACATGACACCACAACATTTTGAGATCACAGTGGTTCATAAAATCCATTTCTTTGTGGTCTCTTTTTTAACACCTTGTTTGTTTATCAGTAAGTAAACTTAACGTGTAAATTGCGTGGTATTCTTATGCCTAAATCGTGACAATGTCTAGTCATTATACTTGCAACAAATTCTTTTGTCCCTTTGCAAGGCCCCAGCAACCAGCACTACCTAGGTCTAGCTTCCTCTTCTGTTGCCTTGCCTCAGTAACCTCCATCCGCTAAAGTATAAAGTATAGTGCACGGTGAGCGGTCCATGCTTAGCCATCTTACAGCCTTTGCACAGGCGATGCATTTATCTCAAACACACTCATGCCAAATCCTATATGACTGGCACATCTTCTTCCCTTAGATCTCAAGTGCACATCCTCAGGAGGCCACCCTCTCATCGTCATCATCTTTTGATGTGCTCTCACTGAAGTGCCTCCTCACACCTGCTTCCTGAAGAGTCTATTATAATTTACTCAGTGGGTCTCCTACTTCCCTTTTTATTTCTGTCCTCACTGGGATGTGTGTTGCAAGTCTGTTTGGTGCTTTTTGTCCCATTCATTTCTTAATTGAATGTGTAGACTAATAAAGGCCATAGTTGTCTGTACAAGGGAGTGGTTCGAGAAAGCGGACCAAGAAAAGTCCTTGTGTTCGGGAACAGTTCCCGAAGAATCCTGAGTTCTGTTCAGAAACATGGGTTTCTTCTCAATTCCCAGTCATCTTAGACTTGGTACCATAATGGATTAATCTTGTTGTCTTTCCAACTGTTAATGCTAAAGAAGTAGTGGAAGCACCGGACACCTTAAACGCTTATAGTGGCCACAGACAGGTGGGAGGGGCGCCCTCCTCTGGAGATTGCTTAATTGTAGTTTGTGGCAGCCTAAGAGCCTCAGGTAGCTCTAAAATTAGATTCTGAAGGGAGGGCTAATGGCAAAACGGACTGCCACCAGGTGGCAGCAAAAAGTCATCTCCTCTTGCATCTCTTGCATGGCTCTCTTAGTTTTGTCCTCATTTAAAATATCAGACTATGACCAATTTCCAGACAGACCCAAAGCATCCATCAGTCCATCCATTTATTTCTTGTTGGTGTTTATGTATATTTATTTTAAGTACCTCCATTATTTTTATTTCTAATTTTTTACTTGTTTATTTTGTGGCGATACAGGTGTGTGTGTGTGTGTGCATGTGTGTATGTGTTACATACATTTGTATATGTGGACTTATATATTCATTTATACATAAGCAGAAGCCAGAGGAGGGTTTTTTCCAACATTACTCTTTCTCTTGTTCCTTTAAGACAGAGTTTCTTCCTGAGTCTGAAGCTCACAGTTTAAGCCAGGTTGGCTGCCAATGAGCTGCCATCTGCCTGTCTCCTCCTTCTTATCCTGGGGTTTCAGGTATTTGCAGCCATGCCTGGTGTTTTACATGGATGTTGGAGATTTGAACTCAGAGCTTCATGTGTGAACAGCAACTCAGAGCTTCATGTGTGAACAGCAAGTGCCGTTACTCACTAAGCTAGCTTCCAGCCTCCACCGCCAGTTTATAAATTTAATGTGAAAATTCCCCTGGATAATAGATTATCTAGAAAAAAAGAAAAATTAATTCACATTCACAGATTTATGTAACTAAAAATAATAGATTTCCTTTCCTAGCAAATACTCAATTTTTGCCTAAATGTTTTAATATAAATAATGTATGATAAAGACATTTTACATTTGAAAGTTAATTCGTTCACTTGATACCAATTGGGGTCAAAAATTACAACAAAACCAAGCAACCAATCAACTAAACAAACAAAGAGCCGAAAGCATAGGTGGTTATCTCAGGTGCTCTCGACAGAGATTCAGTCATATCTGTGGTGATTTTCTTCATTTTTGAGACCATTACCTTGTCAGAACTGAGCACTTAGGCTGCATAAAGCCTTTAATAATCTGTTTTTTCCCCCGACAAGATGCCATGTGTTTTTCACAACTCATTTCAAATAAAACATTTTCAGAATGCTTTTCTGACCTTCATTGTCCATTAGGTTAAAGATTGTTTTGGTTTCTATAGGACTTTTAAAATCTTATCTATTGTGTGGGAAAGAGAGAGAATGTGTGTGTGGCTTTGCCATGTTTGAGATAGATGTGTAAGTATATGATTGCATATTGTGGTATGTATGAAAGATAAGTGTGTATATCAGTGTGTGTGATGTGTGAGTGTGTGTATGAGTGTGCATGTGTGATGCTATGTGTGTGATATATAAGAGTGTATATATGTGTGATATAAGAGTGTGGTGTGTACGTATGTGCATGTGACATGTATGAGAATGTGTGTGTATGTGTGTATCAGTATGTGTGTGATGGTATGTGTGTGATATGTCAAGAGTGTTTGTGTGAGTGTATGTATGTGTGATATGAGAGTGTGGTGTGTATGTGTGTGCATGTGACCTGTGCAAGAATGTGTGTGTGTGACTGTATGTGTTTGTGTGATATGTGTGTGTTTGAAATGCATGTTATGTGAGTGCATCCCTGGTGTGTGTGTGTGCACACAATGTGTGACAGCACGCATGTGTGTGATGTATGAGTGTGGGTGTGTGCACGGGCAGTTAGATGACTTTCAGGAGTCAGTTCTGTTCTTCCATCTTAGAATCTAGGGACAGGACTTAGGTTATTAGGTTTGCAAGGGATGTGCTTTACCCTCTGAACTCTCCTGCCAGCCCTGTAATACTTATTTATAGCTTTTTACCTGCTTGCTCATCCAGGGATTAGTAACCAACTGTATACTCTACCCTGTGACAAGTAAACAGAAACATTTATGCCTGATGTCCTCATCAGCTATAAGATGGTGAGACATTAACTAGAAGGCTCGTGGTATGATAAGCGTTATGAAGAATTAGGAGAATGTGTCTGTGTCATAGGCAGTGACAGGAGAATCCTGAGCTCACTAGCTAGCCAGCCTAAATGGAGAGCTTCTGGTTCAGTGGGAGACCCTGTATCAAAAAATAAGATAAAAAATAATGGAGAAGACCCTCCCCAACTGACATTCTAATTAGGGTTACACACAAGTACTCAGAGAGAGGGGGAGATGAGGAGGAGCAGGCAGAGAGGGAGAGAAGAGGAGAAAGGTATGGGGGGGAGAGCAGCAGCAAGAAGGAAAGTCAGAAAACAAATGAAAGTAACAATTTGCCTTTATTTGGGAATTAACTCACAGAACTGTCTCTTTAAGAATCTGAGTCTTCCTTCACTTACATGCTTGGGTAGGTATGGGACAGGAGGGTGGGCAAGTTGGAAAGTTTCCTATCTTCACCAGCAGTTGCTCATTGCTAGGGTTAATGAAGGGGTGGTGAGGAAAAGAATGTCCCTGTGAGAAGAAGCATGTCCCATTTGTTCTTGACCACTGGACAGTACGGGGAGAGCTAGAGTCACTTTTGTTCTGGAAGCTATAGCTATAGTCATTGACACAATCCAGCCAAAATGGAAGTGCCTTACAGAAGGCATAGTTGCTAGCATATGTTCCTATGTGTTGGGAGGAGGAACCTGAAGCCTCCTAGCTGTTAGAGTAGGGTGAAGGAGAGGCCGAGGAAGAGGCAGAGGTGGTCCACTCACTCTCTGCCAGCGCTGTAAAGCTGAACTTTACTCAACAGTAGGCAGGAGATTTAAGGGAGAAATGAGATAATAATGTGTAATTTTGGTCTACCGATCTAGAAGATTGAAGAACACAAGGAGACTAGGAGGAGGATTGAGAGTTTACTGAAATTGCTGAGGCAGGAGGTTTTGGTAGATTGGACAAGGGCTGTAACCATGGGCATGCAGAGAGGAGAGGGTGATTTGAGTCTGAAGAAGGTTGATTGTCAGGGCTTGGTGATGAATGGAAAGGAAAAGAACTCAAGGACTTCAAGCTAGCATGGGCAAACAACCTTCTATCCAATGATAGACAATGGCCTCTTTTTAAGGAGTGATTAGATCTTACGTTTCCCGTTTAATGTTTAGAATCAAATTGCCACTGTGTTGTTCAGAGTGACCCAGCAGCAAATAGCATACGCATGATATTTCCAACTGAGGTTATGCAGATTTTAAATTTCAAAGTTCAAAAAGTTTGTAGGGTTCCAAATGAATATTAATTAAATAAAATTTTACTATGCTAAATGGACAGAAAAGTTAGATGAGGGCACAGACAATAACTACCACCGTGTCCCTATCATTTTGTTCATGATGCTTTCTAAAAGAAACCTTTGCCCACTCATTTCCCTGTACCTTGTGAGTTCCAGGCTCTTCTATTTAACATATTAGAGGTCTTACAAGGTTAAAATAGACTCTCCAAGTGCAGATATTCTAATTGAACAACTTAATAACGTACTTTCTCAGCGTTAATCAACTTTCAGACCTGTGGGCTATTTTTAGACCAGGGTGCCCTTGCACCTTTGGGTCCATTTCTAATTCTCTTGGCATCACAGAGTATCTCACTGTGCTGCCGCCTTTGAAATCAATCAGCTCTTTCAGGAGAGAAAGTGACACAGCAGCAAGGCAGAGAAGTAGGTCACTGAGAACACTCTACTCGCAAAATATGGGAGTTCTTCTCCTCCAGGTGCAGGGGCGGGTAGATGACTTTGGATTACAGAGCACAAAGGGAGCCATTAGCGAAGACTCTCCCCCCACACTACCAACTCCCCCCCTCCAAAACAAATTGTCAGTTATGTCATTTCTAGCTGGCTGCATTGTTTTGTCTGTGGAGTTGTAATATTATCCCGAATTAAACCGAGTAAAATTTGCTATTAAAAAAAATTTCCTCGGTCTTAAAAATAACAAACAGTATCTAATGCGATATCATATCTGACTTCACACAGATTTCTGAAAGGACACAGACAAGACCAGTGTGCCATCTGCTGCTTGCCAGTCATCTAGAGCAAGGCATACCACACGATTCCACTCATTTATGTCTTATGAGATGAAAACAGTGATTTGTCCCCCCCCTCCCCTTTTAAGGAAAGAGACTAGACCTGCAATGTGGAAGCAGCTTTCAACACTGGCCATAGTTCATCTATTGTCCATTTCCTTATTTGAGATTCAGCTGCTTATCCCATAGCAAAATGGAAACCACGCCTTGTTTCCTCATTTTTATTATATAATAGCATGCTTTAATAGAACAAGGTAGCATGTTTGCTTGATTCAACAGTTTTCTAGATATGCTGTATTCTTTGGCCATATTAGTCACCCCTTTTCTCTCACACATCAGCACCCCCCCAACAGTCATTCCTGTCCTTTTCCCTTAAATATCCTTCTTTGTGTATATCCTTTTTAAAATCTAGATTCAGTATGAAAGGAAAGCCTGAGAACTCAGTCTGAGTCTGGTTTATTTTATTCACATGATTACTTCCAGTTGCACAGATTTCCCTGGGCATAATTTTTAATTTTGTTGATCTTTGTGGCTGATAATTAATCTCCTTCTCTCTTTCTTCCTCTCCCGCCCCTCACTCACTTTCCATATCTATCAATTCTATGATTTGCTATTATGAATAGCATGGAACAAACATGGATGGAGAACTACCTGGGTCATATGGGAGGTTTCCCATTGCTGTGATCAAACAATAAGACCATAAGGAACATGAAGACAAAGGAAGTTTTTTTTTTATACTTCCATATCATAGTCCATCATTGAGGAAAGTTAGGGCAAGAACTCAAGCAGGAATCTGGAGGGAAGAGCTGAAGCACGTCATGAAGGATCACTACTTCCTGGCTCCTCCTGGCTCACTCAGCTTGCTTTCATATAACACCCAGGACTGCCAGCCCAGGTGGAGTGCTGCACACAGTGATCTTGGCCCTCCCACATCAATCCTCAATCAAGAAAATGCTGTGCCCATTTGCCAACAGGCTTCCCACATGCTGATCTGATTTGGTCATTCTCTCACTAAGGTTTTGTCTTTCCAAATGACTCTGGCTTGTGTCAAGTTGACATAAAGCTAACTAGCCCGTCTAATGGCTTTGATCTTCTCGTATTTATTCTCAGGTGTTCTATAGCTGGATTCATGGCAGTTTCAGTACTTACAGGAACTGCCATGCCCATGCCCAAGGTGCTGCACTAATTCACACTCACATTCCTTGAGCTCTTTTTCCACCTTCTCACCAGTGTCTGTTGCTGTTTCTTTCTTTTATGACAGTCGTCATTCTGATTGGAGATTTTGAAGGGGCCAGAAGTTTATATTTTCAACATTTCAACCTATTCGTCATTTAAATTACAAAGGACCATGGGGAATTGAGTCATACAAGAGCCCCAAAGAACACAGGCAAAATATAGTGTGTTGTTCTTTGCCAATGTTGTTCTTAATGCTCAGAAGCTAGAATAATATACATGAGAATATTTATCCCTCATTAAAAGAGGCAATATAAGAATATCTGAGTGCTGGCACTATATTTGGGGATATTTTCCCTTATTTTTAATACACATGCAATTTCCTATCCATTTATTTATTCAGCTCTCTATTGAGACAAACAAGAAATCAAAGAGCTTTTTAATTGCCTCAGAAAATGAGAGCTCTACAAGTCCAAGGGGAAAAATATTCTAAATGAATTTTTAGAGAAAAATACTAAAAATGGGCTCAAATCATAATAAGAAAAAATTATTTTGTATTGCTAAAGTCAATACAAATTGGATAAAAATAAAAACAATGAGTAACCTGGGCAATTTGAAGAAATAAAATGTAATTTGAGACCAGAAAGTGAGATAAGAGTCATATTTTGATTGTCTTCACCATATAAACCTTCTCCTTTTGTGAAATTAGAGATGTATGGCAAAATATCCTTTACAGTGGTGGCAGGGAAGCTTACTATAGACTTCTATGGACAAATCTGCTCTCTGATGTATGCCTGCAAAAGGCATTCAGCCTTTTCCCCATCCCTAGGTCACAATTGGGGCTTGACGTAAATGTTAGTCAGCTTTAACCTTCCCTGCTATCAGGGAGGCTCTTTAAGAGCCAGACAGAAGGAAGTTCTCTGACCTACCTTGTCTGCTAGTAGATTATACAGCCATCTCTCCTGGTGAGTCCTGTCTATGGATGCTGTACAGAGGCCAAGAAGAATCTGGACAAACTCTGATGAATAATTCCAATCTGCCAAGTCTGGCATGGCCATGTAAGGGACAGAATGACATGGTTCTTGCCCCCTGGAACAGAGTCAGCAGGGTGTGGGCCTTCATGAGTGTTGATGGCTGTTATGGGCAAATGAATTGGCTGTATAATAGTATACAGATTTTTACAGTCCTCCTTCAAGAAACGTCCCCTCTGCCAAGGGTAATGACTCAGTGATAGATGATAAACAGAGTCCTAGAGGCAAGGGTGTTCCTATGTCTTAACAAAATGGTAATATACTATGACATTCAGGACAGCACTTACAGCTATGGGAAAGAATGATAAAACACGAGTTAGAAAATATATAACTTTTCTTCAAATGGGCAAAATATAAGCGTGTAATATGAATTGTATAAGGAGCTTCACAGATTGAAAGGAACGGAAGCAGCTGCACTATGAGCCAGCTCATCAGGAAGATACAGACAGGCAGATACAAAGGTAGGCAGATTCCTGAGTTCAAGGTCAGCCTGGAACAGAGGGAGTTTAGGTCCAGGCCCAGGCATGGAAGGAATGGTAATTTCAGAGCAGGGTCCCACCCACCTACTTTTGTCTGTGCTTGTTCTTAGTGTCTCTTTCTAAAATCCAGGGGCTGGGGCCATGAAATGCTGCTTCATGGGACAATCAAAGGGAACCTGGGGTAAAGATTGACTCGATATGTAATAAAAGACGGGGCTTTTGATCTGTAAGAGATGAGCTATCTGGAGAGATTTTAGAATTGAAAAAAAAGAGATATCTGGAGTAGAGAGCTGTCTGGAGATCTCCAGAGAAAGTAGAACAAAAAGAGAAGGGGAGAGAGAGACAGGGGTGGGGGGAGAAAAGAAAAGCAGAACATAGACTATCAGCTTGGACCCATGATTTTTATTTATCCTCTTCCGGATGTCTCTTTTCTCAGGAACGCCTCTCCAAGCTGAGGCTGGTCCTTGGCACCAATCCACGCACTTTTTAATGCCATATTGTCAAATCATATAGAGAATTTTTTTGACAATGTTTAGATCTTCATTTCTGAAAGTTCCAGGGTCACTAAACCTTAAATAAGTTTTTCATGTACTTTTGGTTATCTATGTTCTTGTGGCAAAGTGTTCATCATGACCCACATGATTTCAGAGAAAAGATTAATATCTTTTTGCTTCCATGACAACATGGATGCCCTGAGCTCTTGCTGGGTGAATGAAATCAGGAAAATTCTCACAATCACATGAACATGGGTGGAAGGACTACTAACCTTATCTTCTAGCTTCCCACAAAACTCACAGTGTGGAAGAGCATTCACAATCACCAAAGAAAGATTGCCGCATGCTGCCCAAAGAAGGAGAGTAATGCTATAGGTTCTATATTCCATATATTATATATTGTAAAGAATTTTATATGGGGCATGGAGAGACAGCTCAGTGGTCAAGAACACTTTCTTCTCTTGCATAGTACAAAGGTTCCATTTTCAGTGCCCACAGGATGACTAACAACTACTGCTAACCCCAGTTCTAGCCTTCAAAGCATTGCACACACCTAGTGCATAGACATACATGCAGATAAAACACTCATACACATAAAAATAACTAAATCTTTAAAATATATTTAATGTGTAAAATAAAATTAATGTGTGTGTGTGTGTGTGTGTGTGTGTGTGGGTGTGTGTATGTGTGTATGTGTGTGTGTGTGTGTGTGTGTGTGTATGTGTGTGTGGGTGTGTGTATGTGTGTATGTGTGTGTGTGTGTGTGTGTGTGTGTGTGTGTGTACCTTCTCTATATAGGTTGGAAATTAAATGTCTACTACCTTCGGTCCTAAGTAAAGAACCTGTAGAGAAGCCAAGGCCCTTGCTTTTGAAGAGAAGGTCCCTGTGATTGCCAGCAGGATCAGAAGGAGAAAAGGATTAAGTTCAACCTCCTGGCTGTGACAGAGACAACCTGAATGATAATGACACATTAATTAGTCTTGCTCTCTTATTCAGTGCCTGTATGACAACATATATTGTATTCAGGTCATATTATAATTTAGATCCCCTCCCCCAATTTTGAGACCATGGATTTAATACTTAAATTTATTTTTATTTAAAGACATCTGTCTTCATTTATTTTCTTGTTTTTTTTTTTTTCAAAAAGAATACTATGACCAAAAAAAAAAAAAAACAACTTAAATGAGAGTTTATGCTGGCTCATGGTTCAAAGGTACACTCCACCACAGTGAGAAATCAAGGAACTTGAAGCAGTTAGTCACATCTCTCTACCACTAGGAGAAGAGTGTGATGGATACAGGTTCTCAGCTAGCTCTCTCTTTTTTACATAGGCCAGGAACCAAGCCCAGGGGATGGTGCCTCCCACTGTAGGTGGCTCTTTTCACTTCAATTAACTTAATCAAGTTAGTCTCCCACAGGCAAATCAGGAGACTGAATTATCTCTCCTAAGTGTGCCTATACTATTGTCTCCTAGGTGATTGCAGATCATATCAAATTGGCAATACAAACAACCAGTTTCTTACAGTTAATTCTGTTGTTATTAAATACATTGGATATAAGAATGTATAAAAGATCAGCGGGTTTTTTTTTTTTTCATGAAAGCTAGACAAAGTCTGACAAGACAGGGTTTGTTTATGTGTTTTGTATTTTGTGACTTTGTTTTTCCAGAGCTCTGTTCTTTCTCTAATCCAGTCACTTGACCCTCTGATGCTCAACTGCAACCCTTACTATTTATTTACCTTGAGAATTTACAACTCTCTATTTTTAACCCTAGATGAGTTTAGTATTAAAACTCATTAACATTAAAATTTGTTTGGTCCATAATTATAGTAAGTGGACTCTCATGCATGGAAATCTAGGATTGATTTCCTGGTCAATTTGAGTTTGAGTCAGGAAGAATGAATTGCTGCTGGAAAATAGGAAACAGGTGACACATGCTATGAATTAGAAACAAATGATTACTCTTAGGTGGATGAAGTATTTGGTCAAGGTCATCACTAAGGACAAAGGGCAAAGGGGTTACAGTGAATCACATTCTCATGAATAGACTAAAATCAAATATTGTATTCTTTTTGAAAATTTCACTATAAGTGAATTATGTCTCAAAAAAATTGTTAATGGAAAGATTTTTAATATAGACAAAGTAACTTTTGTATTATTGACAAAATCCATGAACTATATGTCAAAATGAAACAGTGAGAGTGATTGTACAGTTCAATATTAAATGATAAAAATTAAAGAATTTTAAATGGCTTTATCATGTATTTTTTGAATCATTTACCCACGATACTATGAACTGTTTTATTAGAAAATGATTTTTATAAAATTCACAGTCATTTGCTGAATGACTTTGACTAATACTCTATACTCTTGTCCTTTGGGCTCGATGTGGTGGTGACCTCCTTCAGTCTCAACACTCAGGAGGCTAAGGTCGGTGAGATCTCTGTGGTTTAGGGCCAGCCTGGTCTATGTAGAGAGTTCTGGGATAGCGAGATGTATATATTGAAACCCTGACTTAAACAACCAGAAAGAAAGAGAGAAAGAAAGAAAGAAAGAGAGAAAGAGAGAAAGAGAGAAAGAGAGAAAGAGAGAAAGAGAGAAAGAGAGAAAGAAAGAAAGAAAGAAAGAAAGAAAGAAAGAAAGAAAGAAAGAGGGAGGGAGAGAAGGAAGGAGGGAGGGAGGGAGGAAGGAAGGAAGGAAAGAAGGAAGGAAGGAAAAGAACAGGGCAGGGAAGGACAGGACAGGACAAGACAAGAGGAAAAGATTGTGGTCTTAAATTCTCAGAATCTAGCAAAAACAAACCAACACACTCACAGCTGTGAAGACTCTATAAAACTAATGAATGAAAAACACATGACTCCAAAATATGGATAAGAAGAAGGATTTTATTGTAGATATGAGGAAAAGCACAGCCAGAGGCATCTGGGAATGTCTAGATTGAACATGGCTAGCCAGTAGATTGAGCAGAGATGTGAGGAAAGGGAGAGGGAGAGGAATGGGGATGGGGATGGGGAGAGAGGGCAAGGACTAGAGTGAGCCTGCCAGGAGCCAAGAGGCCAAGAGAGTGTGTAACAGAAATGGCTGAGTTATATAGGAATCAGAAGCTGGGGGAAGGGAATTGAAGTCCCACCCATGGGCTGAAGAGGTTTAGGGTAGGGGGCAGGTGAGAAGTGTGGGATGTGATTGTGGTGATTGTGGTGATTGTGGTGCTGGGTTTCTTTGGGACCTAAAAGCTAACTGTTAAGAGCTGTAGAATTCTATAAGGCTGAATGAGTAATGAAAACAGTGATTGTCATCTTGAAACCTAATTCTAAAGCCAAACTGGTTTGGGCTAACCGTAGTTCTTCAACTTAATAGTCATCCATTGACTTCAGTGTTGGACTTGACACCCATTGCTGTGACTATTGGGTAAATCCTTTTGGAATACGCAAGCAAATCTTTCACTTACCATCAACCCAAAGCATCATCGGGTAACATTCCACTATGGGCTAACCTGCCTATCTGATACATCTACTAATGTAGCTTTAAAATACTAAGATTTGTGACTTTATTTGTTCTGTTACTATAAGAAGTTCATGAAACTGTTATATTGGAAAATGGTGGTAAGGCAATCTGTAGCAGAAAACAGCAAGGCCACCTCTATGTATGTGCTGGGGCCCGTGCAGCTGCAAAAGCATCACCTGCAGGAGGACCTGATTGAGGACCGCCTGAGAGAACAAGGGTTGCTGGTGAAGACAATGCCAGCCAATCAGGAACTGCTGTTTAGAAGAGATGCTTTCTTGGAACCAATGCGGGTGTGGGTGGAGGGTATTAAAGGAGCTTGCAGCCCAGTTCAGATAAGCTTGCTGCAGCGTTTCTCACCTGCTCCCAGAATCTGTGTCATTGACTCTGTGCCAACTCGCCCCTCAACCCCCAAGGACAGGTAGGGTCTGGCAGAGAGCTGTCCAGGCCACAGGCAACAGTAATCTAAATCCATTCCCAGACCATATTTATTCTTGCTCAGCTCCAGAAGAAACTACCTTTGTATGCTGTTTGAGTGAGAGCTGTGGTTTTAAGTCAAGGGCGTCAAATACATTACAGAATAATAACCCGAGTAAGACAAAGACTTCACTGCTAATGCTATCCACCAAACCCAGAAAGAAGGAGTTCTAAAACCAAGTGAAAGGGAAGCAATAAATGGTCTTAGGCATTAGGTTATTATCTGTGAGTGTTCACAACCGGCCTCCTGGGTGAGTGAGATGGA
Source organism: Grammomys surdaster (assembly GCF_004785775.1). Taxonomy (NCBI): domain Eukaryota; kingdom Metazoa; phylum Chordata; class Mammalia; order Rodentia; family Muridae; genus Grammomys; species Grammomys surdaster. The sequence continues at coordinate 3,093,289 of NW_021620703.1, read as the reverse complement.
GAGAATAAATTAGCTTTCTCAGCATCTTGTCTTTGGTTCTGTTACCAGACTCAGGTCCAGCTGTTTGATACTTGAAAGGTAACACCTGCAGATGAGAACTAGTAGGAAGGAATGACCATTATTCAAGGACAAACTCTAAGAAGACAACGGTGCTGCCATCTCCTCAAGGATCCATCCTGTTGGGGGCAAAGGAACATAAAAGGGATTATATATGAAAGGAAGAGTATCAGGAGTCCACAGGCACGAAGGCTACATACTTAGCAAAGTCTTCCTCATCAAAAATGTATACTGTCTTTGTCTCTAGCCAGAATATTGTAATAAAATTTGACCCCCAGAGACTTTATAAGCATATTACTTTGAAGTTAAGGATTACAGCAACTTACGTGCACTATAATTTTAGAACAAGTGATATTATCTGATGGTAGCCAGACAGTCTGGGTTCTTTAATTATAAAGAAAGATTATAGAGCAACTAACATAAGCTTTTAAATATGGCTCAGATACAGCCATAGCTTATCCTATAAAATGATGGATAAAGGAGTGTTGAAAGTATACTCTGCCAAGGAAAATGCCCAAAGGAGGAGTCACTATATTTCTTGTCAGTAGATAGGTCCTTTAGTAGGCAGCAAAACTCCCCTTCTCCTTGGTTCTTCTAAAGGTTAAAATAGTTGGTTTATCTTAATAAGGTTTTACCTTTAGTCTTTGAGAATTCTTATGGTGTATTTTGATCATATTCTTTCTCCTCCTGTAACTCCTCTCAGACTTTCTCATACCTCCCCAGCACCCATCTTCATGTTCTCATGCCTCTCTCTCTCTCTCTCCCTCCCTCCCTCTCTCCCTCTCTCTCTCTCTCTCTCTCTC
>NW_021620703.1:3087497-3092029 GCF_004785775.1 Grammomys surdaster | reverse complement strand
TCTCTCTCTCTCTCTCTCTCTCTCTCTCTCTCTCTCTCTCCCTCCCTTCCCCCCCCCCTGAAGATCTCTGCATTCAGTTGGATATAGATTCTATCACTGAGCCTGCCTGCTTTCTTGGAACTTAATTTAATGGCACAACTTTCTGCTTTCCTCTTATATGCCTCTGTCTTCCCCACAGCCTGCTCTGCCTTCATTCATTTATTTATTTTCTCAAATGCCAATAACATGGTTCTTGAGCTTCTTCTGATCCAGGCATTAAATTATTATCTCAATGAGACTAAAAACCCGTGAAAAGGAAACTTGTTTTTGACAACAGCGGTATTGAGAAATGTGCAAGTTCTGAAGCAGAGAACACTGTTGTCCACCATGTGCCAGCGCAAAGGGAACATGTGGGAGCAATTTTTGTTTGTTTGAGCCAAATCATCATATTGATTTGTTTCTCTTTGGAACAGACACCTATTCTGGATTTGGTTAGCCTGTTCTCTCTGTATGCTGGGGAAACAATAGCTACAATTTCCTGGGTACTTTGCCCATGTTATCAAGATTCCACACAAGACTGTTCCTAACCAAGGTACTTGCTTTCTGAGTGTTGAACCTTCAGTAAGGTTGTACTTTGACTCTGCTAATCCCACAGAGTTATTCATATTGAATGAAATAGCATACTGAAGATTTAGTAGCAGTACTTTCTGAAGATAGTGGCTTATGAGGCATGCTGTTTAGAGAATTCAATATACAGCAATAATTATTCTACTCAAGTCTGTCCTAGCTATAAGGAACACTGTCATTCTATGTACAGATGACAAAGTGATAAAGTTTGCAAGTTGTGTTTTCAGTTCTCTTAGAGTTGAAGTTGTGTGCAAAAATCAGAGTGGGGGCATGAAGGAAGAGAATGTGGGGAGAGATAGCTGGACTTGGGGGGATGGTGTGGAAACAGTGCAGTGGAAACTTCAAGAAAAAAAGAAGAGAAAATGAGGTTCTTCATATTAGAACTGCCTTGTTATGAAAGACACAAGAGTCTTTCTTACTGTTTCAGTCATTATTCCTGGCAGGCACCATTGTACAATTCTAAATTTATTAGAAGATTTATTCCTATGATATCATTCTAATCACTGGCATCTAGAGTAGTCATTGGCTCACTGTTTCAGTAAAAAGAAAAAGAGTATAATGGCCAGCACTTACGGAGTTAGAAGCTGCACACAAGATATCTCAAGTACTCAATTCTGTCATTCAAGTCAAAGTAGCCGCAGGCATTACATATATGAAATGTGGCTATGGTTTCTTTCTGACTGGGGCTAGGGAACATAGTTTGCAAACATCTTTCTTAGAATGTAGCTCTGCAGAGACACACCCAGGCAGGAATACTGATGCCCAACACAGTACTTTAATCTCTAGTCACTAACTTTGTAGGTGTGGGCTCTGCCAGCTCTTTATTCTCTGGCCACAACAGCTAATCTTCAGATCAGTTTTTGAGATGGACTCTTTATTCGTGTGTTTCTGATTACACATTATGGTTTCCTCACAACTAGGTGCAGCTTTCTTGATTTTGGACTTGATTTGTAAAGGAGGACCAGCTTCAGTCTGCTTTCCTATGTCTTCTATAATTATTGTAAACTTCTGATCCCATTACCAAACCAATGGATGTTTAAAACATACAGTGTGATTTCTGTGTCTTTGAGTTGAAGTCTGCTTTATCCTACCTGTTGTTTATATAATATTTAGCATTCAGCCCACAACTGGCAATATGCCAAGAAAGTTGCATAAACACTAAGAGATTTCTGGGATATCTGACTTTGTAAAGACATGTTTTTATCTTAAGCGTGAAAAGGAATAATGTTGAAGCAACACATCTCTGTCTGAATCTTGGGGAAGAAATGTATATGACCGACTTTAACTTGTGCAGAATACATGCTGCCATGCCCTTCCCCTCATGATGAGAATGAACTAAACTTCTGAAATCATAAGCAAGCCCCAAGTAAGTGCTTTATTCTTTAATAGCTGCAACACTCATGGTGTTTCTTCACAGCAATAGAACACCAACTAAGAGACAGAGAGATCACAAACTGAGGTTTACCTTGTATTTGGAATAGAGACTACTAGTATTCATGTGGATACTAACAAGTACAAAAGAGGTTCTGTCTTTTGGAAAATGTGAGGCCAATTTTAGGGGAATAGTTTTATTACTTCTTTGAAGTTTTCATACATTTTACTGTGATTGTCTTTCACACTCCCTCTTCCAGCTCCTCTAGGCTTCACCTCCACATTTCGAACTCCTTCAAATTTGTGTTCTCAGTTAAAAATATTTTTTATTATTTATAACTGTGTATATATGTGTGTGTATGGAGTGGTCATGTATTCATGCGTGAAAATACCTGAGCGGACAGAAATGTCAGATCAACCCTGGAGCTGTAATTACAGTATCCACCCTTAGTGGATGTTATGCATTAAACTCCAGGCCTCTGGATGAGCAGTCTGAGATCATTTTAGTCCCATCATTTCTTTAAGAAAACCTATTGCATCTGATTAGCACTACTTATATATTCTTTGGTGTGAAGTCATCCACCAGAGCATAGCTGACTTACCAGAGGCCACATGAGTCTTCCTTTCCCAGTAGCTATCAAATACCAAAAGCTCCTCAGCTGAGGGTAGAATCTTGTGACAACTTCCTCCACCCCTGCTAGAATGGTGTCTGTCTTGAGCTTGTACCAGGCTTAGGCTGTAACAGCTACTGTGAGGTCATATGTGCAGGTTCCCTACTGAGTCCAGAAGAAGAAAAATTTCATTGTAGTCATCTACTGTCTCTGTTCATCTTTTTACCTTATACCCCAACTTCAATAATGATTCCGGAACACTCTCTCTCTCTCTCTCTCTCTCTCTCTCTCTCTCTCTCTCTCTCTCTTTCTCTCTCTCTCTCTCTGTTCGTGTGTGTGTGTGTGTGTGTGTATGTGTGTGTGTATGTGTGTGTGTGTATGATTGTGTATGTGTTATAGATGTGCAATTTATGGCTGGACACTCTGCCATAATGTTATTCTCATTTAATATGCCATATGAAATTCTCATATGTTACTCTCTGCATGTTGGTCAAGTGTGGGCTTCTATGCTAATCACCGTTTCCTGCAAAATGAAGTTTCCTGGATGATGTTTGAGAGCTGCAGTTATCTATAGGTATAACAATAACTCATTAATGGGCCAATATAGTACTAGATCCCTTTCATAGAGAAATAGGAGTGTGTTCTCTTCTAGGGCCCATGAGCTGTCTAGCCACAGATTCTCAGAATAACAATGGTGCCTGATAATGGATTCCATCATGTGGACAGGGCCTTAAATCCAACCAGAAAGTGATTGGTTGCTTTCATGGTATTCATGCCACTATTAGACTTTGGACCTGTAGGTATCTTTTAGCAGGACAGTGATTCTTGTACACAGTCACAAGGTGCACAGCTGGGTAAACTGATGACTACTTTTCTCCTCAGCACCTCACCTTTCAGCAGTATGAAAGCCAGTAGAGATGAAGCTTTCAGGTCAATAGCAGCTTGATGTCTCCATATTCTCTGATTCAAATACATGTTGTCTTTAGCAACAGCATCTTAACATGAAGTTCTGGAGGGTAACAGAAAAAAATGAGCAGTGTGTAGTATATGTAGAAGCTTGGTGGCTAATAACTCCAATATAAGGAACCAGATCTTTTCCTTTTTGTTTGTTATTCTATGGTTCATAGAGAAACCTCTATCCCATTGTGGTATAACTCCATTGAATACAGATAAATGGAACTCTTTTTTTTTTTTATAAAACCTTTGTATTTATTTTCATATGGTCCTTCCCTGGGGATTTTTTTATGTTAAATATTCCTCTCCACAATTCTCTGTTCTACCCTGCTCTCTTCCATTCCTCACTACACTGAAACCTCCCCATCCCATCATTCCCCTTAATGTTTATATCACTGTATTCTATTTTCACTTCCTAAAAAATTCCCCTTTGCAGCCCCTTACTAATTTCATACCTTCTGTGGATATTCCAAATAAAAGATGCATCTAAAGGTTCAAAGCTAACATCCACAGTTGATAGAAAGTGTTTCTCTCTCTGGGTCAGTTACCTGGCGCAGAATGACTCTTTCTAGGTCCATCCATTTAGCTGTAAATTTAACAATTTTATTTTATTTTCTCTTAACAGCTGAATAATACCCTTTTGTGTAAATTTGCCCATTTCTTAACCCATTCATTCACTGATGGACCTCTAGGGTATTTTATTATCTGGATATTGTAAGTAGAGCATCAATGGACATGAAAGAATAGGTATCCCTATAGCAGGATAGAGTTACACACGTGTGGAAAAGCTGGACCACATGGTTGATTTGTTTCTAGTCTTTTAAAGAATCTCTTGGCTGATTTGCAAAGTGGTTACATTGGTTTGCACTTCTACTAGCAGCGAATAAATCTTTGCCTGACTCTACATTTTTGCTTGCATTTGGTGTCATTCATTTATTCATTCCTCTCTCTCTCTCTCTCTCTCTCTCTCTCTCTCTCTCTCTCTCTCTC
>NW_021620703.1:3073715-3087487 GCF_004785775.1 Grammomys surdaster | reverse complement strand
CTCTCTCTCTCTCTCTCTCTCTCTCTCTCTCTCTCTCTCTCTCTCTCTCTCTCTCTCTCATCTTGACCAATCTGATTGGAAAAGATGAAATACCAAAGCATTTTCCTGATGATTAAGGATGTTGACCATTTTAAAAGGAATTTCTCAAGCCATTTGCAGTTCATCATTTGATATCTTTCTGTTTAATTTTTAGTTGTTTCTTTTTAAAAATTTTTGTACATTCTAGATACTGTCTGTCAGAATCATAGCTGGATAAATATTTTTTCCATGGGGTATACTGCATCTTTACTGGGATGATTGTATCCTTTGGTATATAGAAGCGTTTTGGTTTCATTTGGTCCCATTTGTCAGTTCTTGGCCTTAGTGAGTCCTAGTCAGAAGGCCATTTCCTGTGCCTGTAAATTCAGTGCATTCTCTAATTTCTCTTTTATCATATTGAGTGTGTCAGGTTTTATGTTGATGTCCTTGACCTGTTTGAGTTGAGTTTTGTATAAGGTGAGGGATATGGATCTAGTTTCATTCTTTCATGCTTCACTAGCACCAGATGTTGAAGGTGATATTTTTCTCCAATGTGGATTGTTTGGTCCTTTTGTAAAATATCATGTGGTTATGGGGTTGTTGAGTTATACAATTCTATTTCATTACACAGTATATAAGTTTTAATTCTGTCACCATGCTATTTTTATTGCTCTAACTGAGTAATGTTGCTAGAAACCTTAGATGGTGATACCTCCAGCAGGTTTTTGTTATTTTTTTAGAGTTGTTTTGAACGACCTTTTCTCTTTTATGTGAACTCTAAGTTTATTTTTTAAATTCTGTGTTGGAATTTTGAAAGAGATTGTATTGAATTTGTAGATTGCTCTTGGTACAATGGATATTTGCACAATATTGGCACTACTAATCCAGCAGCATGAGAGATTATTCTATCTTCTGGCATTGAGTATCTTATCATTTTCACTGTATAGCTCCCACTTCTTCAAGTTTGCTTTTGAGATACTTTATATTTTGAGGCTATTGAGGTTGACATTGTTTCCTGATATCCATTTCACTATCTTTGTCACTTGTGTATAGGAAGGCTACTGATTTCATTCCATATTGATTCTGTAGCCTGCTACTTTGCTGAGTATGTTTGTCAGCTTTAGAAGGTTTCTAGTGGAGTCTTTAGGATCTTTGATATATAGAATCATATCATCTGTAAATAAAAGTATGTTGACTTCTTTCTCTCCTCTTTGTATCTCCTTTATCCTCCCTGAATTCCTGAACTTAGTAAAATGCCAGAAGTTTTTTCTCCACTTAGCACGATGTTGCCTGTGAGTTTTCAGCCTTTATTATGTTGATTTGTTTCCTGTATCCCTGGACTTTGGTTTTAAAGTAGTGTTGGACTTTGGCAAGGGCTTTTTTGTATCAAGGAAACAATTGTATAGTTTCTGCCCATAAATCTAGTTATGTGGTAGATTACATTTATTAATTTGTGTTTGTTTACTATCCCTGAAACTTTAGAATGATGCCAGCTTGAGCATGATTGGCTATTCTTTTGTTTGTTTATTAACTTTTTGAGAATTAATGCTTTTTGATCACATTGAACATCCCCAATGTTTCCTAGATCTATTCCTACCTGCAAAATCAAAATTTCCTTCTATATTTCATTTTTTAAAAACATGTTGAGTCTAATTTGCTCTGCCAAGTACTGTGAGGTAGAAGGACTGCCCTGAAATGGAATCTACCTACCATGGATTTATTGATTCTTGTAAACATTGTGTTGGAAAATGAAGCACACCCAGATGTGCAATCATCACCATACAGTGTCAGAATTTTTAATGAGATTATATTAGGAAAATTTCCAAGAAACTTTAAATCTTGAAACCTGGACTTTGGAGAACTTGTGAATAAGCCAACTGTTATTATTCTCTAAAACAATTTCAGTCTTATATGCTTACAGTAGAATAAACCACCCATTTCTCCAAAATAAAAGGCCCAGTGACTATAGTGTTTATGATTCAGGATCAGGGAAGATCTAAGGAGACTGTGCATGAAAAGCTTGTGGTATGTATGTGGTTGCCATGTTCCCTCCACTGGCTCCCAGAAATCGACGCTGACAAGCTTCCTGAGAGCAATTGTTGTCTTGCCACAGGCTTATCACAGATTTCTCTTCCCTGATGGATTGACTAGGTACACAAATCCATTCCAATATTTTTATATCTCTTCAATGAATTAAATACTTTTAGCATTGGGGAAAGATTTGCTCTCTTTGAGAATAGTCTCATAATCTTTTGCAAAACTCCACAGCCATTCTTAACACAAAGTAATTTTAAACAAAATGTTTGAAGACAGTAAAGTTTGCATGCACTTGAACATTTAAGCCATTAATTTAACCTGGAAGCCACATCATGTGACTTCATGTTTCCAGAGCAGGGGTTTAATGTTTGACCTGATATCATCACATTGTATTTATCTATTGAAATATCACACCATACTCTATAAATAAAATTGTGAAAATATATATAAATGAAATTCTATAGAAGACTAACATCAAAATGTCACAATAGAGAGGGAACTTTCTTCCACATGATTAAAACCCAAAGCTAGTCATATATGTTTTTCCACACCAGCTGTGTAGTTTTAGAATGGCTTATTGTTGCTCATTTACAGAAGTGTCTGTCTTTGTCTATGTGTCACAAAAGAAGCAAGAGATTTTCTTTCCTTTATTATGCAAACCATCCTTTTCTTCTCTTCAACGGCAGAGCCCTCAGATAGAACCAAGCAAAGAGATTGTCATCCTGCCCCTTCAAGACCCTCATTTTGTAGTTCATTTTGAAGTTTTAATCTCATTTTCTAATTTGATCTTGAAACAAAACTTTCTAAAGAAAGATGAATTACTTTTCCTGCATAATATGTACTTTAAGAATTATATTATAAAAAAACTATTTACCACTATTTTGTATTATATTCTATTTTTTCTTATTACTTCAGAACTTACCTGAGTGGTTTATTATAAAAATGAGTGCAGATTATTTGTTTTAACTTCTAATTTCTTACATTCTATGCATTACTATTTTTTTGCAAATGTGCCTATGAAGTTAACACATCATATTATAATCACTTAATAATAATGTCAATAAGGTATTTTAATATAATTGTACATGTTTATATTTTTCATAAAATACCTTTTTATATTATCATATTATAGTAAAATACATCTCATTTTAGGCAAAGTACCTGAGAAAATGCAAAACTATATTTTACCCATGTCCTGAAGAAAGCAATAATTACTTAGAATATTTTTATTTTAAATTAAATTAAGTCACATATGTGCTAGAAACAATATTAGAAAACATTTTGTTAGACCTGAGATGACTCAGAATCTTGAGCAAAATCATTTGAATCCAGCTCAGCACAGGCTGTTTAGTGACTTCAGCAGAGGCAATGTGACAACATCGGCAGCAAAAGCCGTTCATGTGCATGGTGTGAAGGGTTATGACACAGTCTTGGGAGGCTTGCAGGAGGATGTAGGCAACTGGCACTACACAGATGATCATGAAGGTCAGCCAGCCTATCATATCATCACCCATGGTATATGTCAAGACCAGAAAAGCTAGAGGAATTCAAGTGACTGAGGAGCCTTAGTTCAGCTCAGTCCCCGCTGCTGATGTAGCTTACTTGAATTGCTCTCTGCCCATCTGGAACAGCTGTCCATCTGTCTGCTCATGTGGTCCTGTCCTTTTGGTTCTGCTGCTGGACTCAACTCTGGAGGCTCACTCCATAGCAACAACAGCATTTCCTTAGAAACAGCTGGTTTGTTTTCTCCGTCTAGACTCCTTTCAGTTTCTTCTGGCTTTCCTCTCTTGGGCCACATTGCCTGTTTCTCTAATCTTTGCTTTGCTTGCTACCTTCTCATGTCTCAAAACTTGGGAAATTTTAATTTGACAGTTGCTGATCTTGAATAACCTAGAAGGTAAGCCTCTGATAAATTATCTAGGTTAGGTAAATTACTGGCTAGGCCTGTCAGGGTTTATTTTTTCACTGGATTAGATTGACTGAGGTGTGAAGATTTGTCCAATATAAATGGGACTATTCCACAGGCTGAGGTCCCAGATTAAATATGAAGGAAAAGCCAGCTGATCACTAGTGTTTTTCACTCTGCCTCTTAACTGTGAATGCACTCTGGCTAGTTACCCAAGCTCCTACAGGTATAAGTCCAAGGGTGGACTATTCCCTCAAGCTATACATTGACATAAATTCCTCCTTTTCTAAGTTTCTTCTCCTATAAAATTATTTTTTATGTATATGATACTTTTGCCTCATGTATATCTGTTTGCCATTGTAAGTCTTTTTATTTTAATATACTTTTATAATGGGAGCTATCCTAGTTTTTAAATTTTTATAATAAAACTGCCAAAATTTATTAGAGGTGGTTCAGCTGTTGTTTAACATTTCACGAGAGCACTAGCTTGCCAGCTCGTCAGATTCAGACAACGGGAATACCCAGCAATAGAACTTATGATGTGATATAATTTCAAGTTTCTAGTAGCAAAATTAATTATAAGCAGTATTTTAATTCATTCTTTGAGAATTTCATAATCACATTTTGAACATACTCATTCTCCTTTTCCAGATCCTCCACAGACACAGCCTCCACCCTCCTAAGCCTTCCCATTCTATGTGGCATTTTCTATTGTCCCCACCTCCCATTGAGTTCAGCTTGTGGTGCCCAGTTAGTCTTGGAGTGGGGGTTTGCCTTTGCAAAGGTTCAACCTGCCAAGGTTCACATCATTAAAAACAAAGAAAAGAAAACCTTACTGTCTCTCTCCAGTAGCTATCACATGCAGATATCTCCCTAGTCAGTGGTAGGATTTCGTTCCCATTTCCCCTTTGTTGGGATTTTGTCTGCTACGAGTTTGTACAGGAGCTTATGCATACTGTCACAGTCTCTGTGAGTTCATATATTCATCTGCCATAGTGTTTCAAAAACACCGTTTCCTAAGGTTATGACTACCTCTGATTTTAAAAATCTTTCCACTCTTCTTTTTCTCAAAGATCACTGAGCCTTGGGAAGAGATGAAGTGTGTATGCCCTTTTTAGAGTCGAGCACTCTGCAGTCGAATTCTCTGCTTGTTGACCAGTTAGGGTTCTCTATGTTAGTTACCATCTACTGCAAGAAGGAGTTTCTCTGGTGTAGACTGAGAACAAATAATTGTTTTGAAAGAAACAGGTGGAAGTAACCTAGACGATGTGTTTTATATGGCTAGTAGCTTATAAACTGACCACTAAGGCTTGAGGAAGATGGAACTGCTTTTTGACTTAATGTTTATTTCAGGAAGCTTACGTAGTTTGACCATATTCATCATTTAGAGAGTGGTGATATCATACACTTGTCCCATAATGAACCAAATTCTATAGAAAATAGAAAATGCATGTCAGCAGTTATGATTGTATTGTCGTGCAAACTTCCATCTGGTGTTGTATCATGGTGTACCGTATGCTCCCTTTTTCCATTGACTCCTGGTTTAATACATTTCCCCAACCAGACTCCCTTAACTCTCTTTGAAGCCATTGGTAACATGGTTACTTTCTTCATGAATGTGTTAAATGCAGGGACAGGCAATGTTAGTATCTCTATGACCCTTTTGTCTTGCTATCTCCATTTGAGATCATCTCAGGATATGAGGAGGCTCCTCTGTTTCTCTTCATCTTTCTCCGTCCAAGCCTATCACAGTATCATCTTCACTTCTCTGCATAGATTTGTTTATGTCCACTGTCACTCTTCCTGTCTTCCTTACTATTTCACATGAATGTATTATTATTTATTACTATTTTCCATATAATCCAATCATCGTGTCTACAACCCTTTTTGCTATTATTTAGAGTAAACAATTTAATGCAATGAGGAAGGTTTTTAATAAGTAATTATTCAATTCAAACCTATCTGAAGCATGAAGGAGGGAAATGAATTGTTGAAATGACTACTATCTCAAATACTTAATTTCTTATTTTATTTATGTATTTATTTCTTCTTATATTTAGTGCATCAATATCTAGAGATAAGCACTGTCACTCTTTAAAACTAGAAAATCTGGGATCAGAAAAATGGTGGGATCTTATTGTTGGCTCTCAGATAATTGAGTGATTCCTTTAGACTACATGTTGGGCTTTTGCTGTGACTGCTAACTGGGTCTTAGTTTGAACAAAAAGCAGCACAGGCAAGACAAGAGAGCTCTGTGTTTTCTAGTATTGTAGACTAGAGCATTATTTCTTCTTTAGACCTCATTTTCTGTTCTTCCCGATCATGCAGTTCCTAGTCCACCCAGCCCCAGGCTCTAGCAGATGTCTTTCCTTTGCTGCTTAAGCAAATGATGCTTGTATTTTTCTGTTACTGCTGATACTGTTGGAGTTAACACAGTCTGTTCAGCTTTTCACCATCTTTCTCATTGTGTGACTACTCCCTGTATTACATTTTCTAGTTTTATGTCTTCACAGTAGTTTGCGTTTTCTGATTTGTCCTAAACACGCACAGATTCAGAATTTGCACGTGTGAGCTCCAGCAGCCCACACCTCCTTCTATTAAAACAAGTACACATGTTCAAGTGCAGTTACTGGGTTGTCTTTGGGAATCCAAATCAGGAGCAGATGCTACCCCACATCTCTCTCCAAGTCTAAGAAGGGAGAGTGATGAATTACGATAGGAACTCATGTTTTTAAAATTCCTCATGCAGTGTTCAAATGATTTTACATTGTATATATCATTTCACTGAATTTTGTTAGCAGACTTTCACAGTAGTGCTAAAACAGATTTTTTGATTGCTTGGTTTTTCTTCCTTCCTTCCTCCCTTCCTCCCTCCCTTCCTTCCTTCCATCTTTTCTTTCTTTTTCCTTCTTTCCTCCCACCCCTCCTTCCTCCCTTCCTTTTTCTTTTTTGTCCCCTGCCCCTCTGTAATTCAAAACTTTCCCCTTGATATTGTTTTAAGTCAGCTTTTGCAAACTCTGTCAGACCCATCTATGTGATAATTCAGAGAAAGAGAAGAGAAATAGAAAGATAAATGACACTCTATTCTTGGTGGCCATCCTTTTTATACCTGAGATCATCACATGTGCTTGCCACAATTATAGAGATAATTGGAACTCAACATCAATAAATACAATTTCCTGCAAAAGATACCAAAAAATGCCAAAGTTTACAAACAGTATTTTGTGTGTGTGTGTGTGTATGTGTGTGTGTGTGTGTGTGTGTGTGTAGTAAACCCAAAAGGAATTTGTATTACTTAGGGGTGTACTGCTGTGAACGGACACCATGAGCAACCCAACTCTTATAAAGGACAACATTTAACTGGTGCTGAGTTACAGGATCAGAGGTTCAGTTCATTATCATCAAGGCTGGAGCATGACAGCATCCAGGCAGGCATGGTGCAGGAGGAGCTGAGAGTTCTACATCTTCATCTGAAGGCAGACAGGAGAAGACTGGCTTCCAGGAATCTAGGACGAGGGTCTTAAAACCCACGCCCACAGTGACACATGCACTCCAACAAGGCCACACCTCCTAATAGTGCCACACCCTAGGCCAAGCATATACAATCCATCACAGAATTCTGTAAAGAAAGAAGAAAGTATACTCATAAATCAGCGTCTTGCTCAGCCATCTTCACAGAAATTCTTCTTGCACTAGACAAGAACAAAGACAGAGACCAACAACTAGACAATGTCCAGAAAGCCAGAGACCTTCGAACACTCAGCCCTAAATGAGAGTTCTCCATTAACTCCCTTCCCTCAAGGCTCAGAGAACCCTGTGAAAGAGGAGGCAGAGGATTCTGAGAGCCAATGAGGATGAAGGACACGGAGGAAACAAGGCCTTGTAGACACAACAGGACTGCTGTACATATGAACTCACAGAGTGTGGGCAGCATTTATAGATCTACATCAGGTGGAGTCCCAGTACTCAGTGGGGACACAGACTAAAACCGCCATCCCTAACCTAGAATCTGTTAGTTGAGAAAACAGCATATTCCTGAACAGACCACTCCAGGCTGGCACAGTTCTCACTTTGGGAGGTCTTCATTGAAAGAAGGGAAGAATTGAGGAAGAGAAAAGAGGGTTATGGGTTGAGGTCTGTGTCTTTTATCTGAGCTGTAACATAGACAACACAGGTGGTGATGTGTGCAAATGATGCAAGTGAAACAGGTAAAGCATATGCAGGGAAGGGAGTGTGGCCGTTGCCATGGCAATGGACATCAGAGGGTCTTGTCGCCTAGAGATGAAGCTTCTGATGCTAACAGAATCTATCTCCAGCGGACAACAACTCACAAAAGAAAAAAATAGTCTTCTCTAGTGGAATCTCACTGTGTATCTACACCCCCATGGCTAGCAGTAAGTAGGTGGCCAACACAGAATGAACTCAATGTTGCTTTTGGAAGAGTTTTTCCTCACAATGCTTTGTCTGGGTCTTTTCTTCTATTTTAACCTCATAGCTTTTTTGCTCGCATATTATATGTTTTCCAGTTTGTTTTTTATGGTATTTCTGTATATGAGAGTGTGTGTCTTAGGGTCTGTATGTGTTTCTTGTGCTTTTTCATTGGCTTCTTAAAATTCTTTATTTGCTTGTTGTTCCCTATGCTGGTTTGTTTGATTTATTTTATCTTATTTTATTATTTTTTTTACATACCTGTTTATTTCCTAGTGTGAGAAAGAAAGAATGAGGAATTGGGTAGGTCGGAAAATGAAGAAGATCTGGGAGACGGGAAAGTATAATCAGAATATGTTGCATAACATCTATTTTTTAATGTTCTATTTATTTCTATTTGCATTGGTTTTTGGCCTGTGTGCCCGCCTGCATGTGAGGGTGTAGGATCCAGTTTCCGAACTAGGAGGTTGTCAGGTGTCATGTGGGTGCTGAGAATTGAACCCAGGTCCTCTAGAACAGTCAGTGCTCTCAACTGCTGTGCCATCTCTCAAGCCCTAAAAAAAATAATCTATTTTCAATAAAAAATAATAATAAAGAACAAATCAACATCAGCCAGAGCAGTGGTTCTTAACTTTCCTAATGCTGTGACCCTTTAATACAGTGCTTCATGTGGTGGTGACCCCCAACCATAAAATTATTTTCATTGCTACTTCATAATTGTAATTTTGCTACTGCTATGAATCATAATGTGAATATTTTATGTGCGTATGGTCTTAGGTGATCTCTGTGAAAGGGTGATTCAACCCATGATGGGATCAAGACCCACAGGTTGAGAACCACTGACGTAAGAGTCTTTGTTGTTAACTCTCAATAGCCTCAGCTAAAATGAAAGGCAAGGCAATTTCACCTGTAAATGAAGATCTCCTTGACATCTGGGAATACAGCTTTTGCCTGAGGTCTTGAGGAGCCAGTGGCATGGATACTGGCAAATCACACACACACACACACACACTACTCTGTGGAGAATGTTGTTATCTCTTTAGACAGAGGTGCCATCCTTCATGGTTTAGCATTTACAGCAAGGTGAGGCTCTAGATACAACTACCTTGCTAGTAAGAGTATTTTATAAGTGAATCTCAAGAGAACTTTATAAATGAAAGCACAAAAAGAGGCAGAACTGAGTAGTTAGTAATCTAAGGAAGTTCACTTGACAGAATGCACATTTTCAAAGACAGTAATGGGAAGTTCTAGAAATGGATGAAGCAGGAACACTCAATCTAGTGAATGATTGACTAACCAGGATTCTCTCCATTGTAATGGCAGAAAAGTGATTCAAAACGTCTTTTGCAAAAGAAAACATACTGGTTCCTGTACAGAAAAACCAATCAATCAGCCAATCAATCAAGCAAACCAAAACCTTAAAGCAAGATTTTGGTCGCAGTTAGATGAAGGGCACTCTGTCTCTCTTGAACAGGGACCTGTTGCATTATAGGAAAAATGGCTTATCACATCTCATTTCTTATCCCACAAGCACATAAACCTCAACAAAACAGTCTTTTTCCCCTCATCTCCCAAGAAATGTTCTGAGAAACATTCTTATTGACCGGTCTTGATTAACTGCATATTCCTTATCCAGTCACAATGTCTATCTAGAAGCATAGGGGAACTTTCTTTGGCTAGACAAGATTTATAGTTTCACTCTCTATGCTTCACAAACATGGATCAGATTCATATGAACAAAAATAAAATGGGGTTCCCAATGAGGTTCCCAAAAGGAAAGAAGAACCATTTCACAGACTAAGGGTGCAAAGGTGGATAACCAAAAAGAATCATACACGCTACTGTACAGAAGGATTGGTGCCAGACCAGAAATGTTCAGCAGGAGGATTTCCTGGGGCTATGTGATGGCCAGCTCCCTCCTTGCTTCCTAGCTTCTCTGAGATGAGCAGATACTCTCATGGCACAGTACTCTAAGTGGATGTTTAAAAGTGGCTGGGCCTCCTACAGCACAATACCTCTGAAACAAAGAGCCAGAATCAGCATTTCCTACACTTTAGTTGACTCTAAGGCATTTCTGCCACAGCTACACAAACCTAGCTAACTCTGTAGGCCATAATGTTCAGAAATAAAGCTAGTTGCTTAACATAGGGAAAGATTTCAGGTGTGTGAAAACAAATTCATTACACATATAAGGACAGCCCAGACGTCATATAAATAGGAGTAGGGAGAGCACAGGAGTACATTGTGAGTGATTTTAGTTTTATTTTTCATATATATATATATATTAAGCACACACACACATGCATATATATGCATATATCAACAACTGAAAGATAAAAGATGGATTTTCTTCTGTCCT
This sequence comes from Grammomys surdaster, assembly GCF_004785775.1. NCBI lineage: Eukaryota > Metazoa > Chordata > Mammalia > Rodentia > Muridae > Grammomys > Grammomys surdaster. Next base: position 3,076,739 of record NW_021620703.1, on the reverse strand, counting down.
TTTTGTTTTCTATACAAGTATCACATAAAGTTTACTCCTTCTAAAAGGAATATTAATTTAGAGCTAGTTAGACTTATAGTGTCAAAGAATTATCAGCTATGAATCTGTACCAAAGTGATAGAAAATATAGATTATTTAATTGCTTTAAAAGAAGGTAAACATACACCTTATCATTCTGATTACTTGTGATCTGATTTTTAAACTATAATTATAGAATCTTTTGCTTTAAAATCTACTGTTTTCTGCACTATATTTGACAATTTATAATTTTCAGCCTTTCTATCTGACTATTCCTACTTAAAAACCATTGTCTTTTACCATTAACTATAGGATGTTTCTCTTCTAGTACAAAAAGTAGCTTCAGTAAAGACAGAGATGGAATTTACGGATACAAGATGGCTGCATTTGCTTTCCTATGAGCAACTATTTCTATTTAAGAGGAAATAACAAAGTATATATACTGTGTAGAGATTATCATCCATGGCTGGAACTCAGAGCCAAGTAGAATTTCTCTGAATAACAAGGAACTGTTGATAGTTAATATTAATGAGCACACATTGATCACTATCCTGGCTAGTTTTGTGTCAACTTGATGCAAGCTAGAGTCATCTCAGTGGGGAGAGTGCCTCTGTAAGATCCAGCTGTAGAGCATTCTCTTAATTAGTGATTGATGGGGAATGGCCCAGCTCATTGTAGGTGGTGCTATTTCTGGGATAGTGGTTCTATAAAAGAGCAGGCTGAGCAAGCCATGATGAGCAAGCCAGTAAGCAGTACATCTCCATGGCCTCTGCATCAGCTCCTGCCTCCACCTTCCTGCCCTGTTTGAGTTCCTGTCCAAACTTCCTTTGATGACGAACAGTGATGTGCAAGGGTAAGCCAAATAAACCATTTCCTTCCCAGTTTGCCGTCAGTCATGAAATTTAATCATAGCCATAAAAACCCTAACTAAGACAAAAACTATAAATATTTTACTTTGTTAATCTCTAAGGACTTAAGATCTTCACTCTCTGAGGCCTACTGGATCCCTCTTGCTTTAAAATTCAAATAACAGGGGTTGGAGAGATGGCTTAGCTACTAAGAACACTTGTTTCTCTTGCAGAGGACCAGATTTGATTTCCAGTACCCATATGGTGTCTCCCAACCATTCATAATTTTAGTTCCAAAAGACTCAGCATCCTCTTCTGGCTTCTATGTGATCCAAGCACTACATGCAGTGCATTTGTATAGTGCAGCCAAAACATTCATACACATAAAATAAGAATAAATAAATAAGTAAAATCTGAATGGCAGTACTTTGTGTTTTTTCTATTCTGATTCAAGTACAGAAAAATGGTCTCACACCTGTTTCTTTTGGCACATGTTTCTTGGTTGGCATTCAGGAGTGTGTCGTCTTCCGCACATACTTCCTGCGTGTCACATAGTACTGTTCACTCAAACTGCTTCTGTGGACTCCTGAACATGACTTCTCAGGTAACTATTATTCCTTCAAGATACTGGGGCTTCTCAAATGTTTGACCCATGCTTTTTTCAATAATTGCTTACAACTTTCTGTTTAACAAAATGTTACTCAAAGTCCTGAAAAAGAAGGAAAAAATTTACAATAGACTCAGAAAGAGGCATAGATTTCTCAGCAGTCCCCCTTTGAATGGAAGTGGATGTGAGGGTCTTTGGAATTAAGCTGCCGACCTGCTACTCTTACAGGGATGATCTCCCCTCCATGATTATATTGTGTTCCCTAAGAACCCTCCTCTGGACAGTCAAGCTGTCTGTTCTCAGGTTTAATACACACACAGCATGTAGTATTTCAGCTTTTGGAGAACATATACTTTCTAGACTAGAACTGACTTTATACGTTCATATGTTAAGGTCCTCCTTAAAAAACTTCCCTATTCTAAATACAAACACAATAAATCTTCACGGAAACTGGCATTCCTCCTCCATTTCAGCAGCAGCATACAGGTAGTTTTTGTCTCAATCCACAAGTACCATAAGTCAAAACATGTTTTAAAAATCATAAATAGGATTTGAAGAACTGAAAATCAAGGACTTAAGCCTGTCTCTAGAAATAAAAGAATGACATGCAGACTCTTACTTTTACAGATATATCTTGCTAGCTTCTTAGAATTGTTTTGTCTTTCAGATATACATATTTATTTTTGTAAGATTTGGGGTATAAGTGATTTTCTCATTACAGTCCATTCTAGAAACTATTTTCAAAATCAAAAAACTATTTCAAAATCAAAATGATTTGTACATTCCTGACAAAGCGAAGTATCAAAGTCTACAAGTCGGGGGCAGTCCAAATGACTTGAAATAGTTCCATATCATTGTAAGGAAGAAAATACGTAATTCTTCCCTCTGAGGATTTGCAGATGGCACAAGATATGCTAAGAGAGGGGATTGTCTCCTTCAACTTGACAAGCAGCAGGTAGAAATAACCTGGATTTGGAACACACCTTATGAGATTAAAAACTGTATGTGGGTAGAATGCTAAGTTTTATTAGGGTACACAACCAGTTGTTCATTCTCAATACATATTTATGCGCACTAACAAAATGTTGGGAGTTGTGGAGGATATAGACAGTAAACCATGGTTTCAGAAAGCAAGTGCTGTGTAAACTTAATGTATATATACTCATGTGTGCACACAGGCCTACCAAGTAGTAATACATATACTAATGTCTGTATTAGAGTAGAAAGGAGAAAGCGATTAGGAAGACTGTGATCAGTCGTTCCTACCAGATGATGGTAGAGATGGTAGAAAAAGGTCAAGTTTGTAAAACAGAGGACATGTAAGTGACAAATAAGATTTAGACAGGGAACATGAGAACTGAGCTTGGAAATCTGGAGTGCCATACAGAGATGTCGTCACATTATTTCACAACAATGAGGTTCTACAGGATGCTTTTGAACCAAGGAGTTGATAGTAGGATGATGGTATAATCACAGTCGTGGGTGAAGAAGTCGACCTGGCAATGGAAAAAGAAGAAGAAGGAGAAGGAGAAGGAGAAGGAGAAGGAGAAG
>NW_021620703.1:3069853-3073615 GCF_004785775.1 Grammomys surdaster | reverse complement strand
ATAGGAGAAGGAGAAGGAGAAGGAGAAGGAGAAGGAGAAGGAGAAGGAGAAGGAAGGAGAAGCAGGAGGAGGAGGAGGAGGAGGAGGAGGAGGAGGAGGAGGAGAAGAAGAAGAAGAAGAAGAACAAGAAGAAGAAGAAGAAGAAGAAGAAGAAGAAGAAGAAGAAGAAGAAGAAGAAGAAGAAGAAGAAGAAGAAGAAGAAGAAGCAGCAGCTAAGGCTAAGCTAGAGGAGAAAATAAAACATCTGAAAACAATTCTGACATTATGATGGCTGGCATTTTGAAATCCTCACATAATTATTGTGACTGCATCTTCCATGAGGCACAGGAGCTTGGCCTTTATTCAGTGTTTATCCAGATTTTGCATTTTATTTAGTTAAAATTATCCCAGATGTTTCACTGTTTACCAGTTTCTTTTTGGCCTTTTATTATATTTTCAAAATGTTCTGCATTAATGTAGTAAATGTTTAGAAGTGAGAAAGAGAAGCCCCCTTTGTTGTCTAGTATGTATGTATTTTTTTTTGTTTTTTTCAAAGGGGGGGGTCTCACTATTTAGCCATGGCTGTCGTGGAACTTGCTATGTAGAACAAACTGACTTCAAACTTCAGCTGGCTTCAGAGATCTGTCTATCTCTGTTTCCCAAATACTGGGATTAAAGGCATATGCTACCATGCCTGACATATGTCTGACTTGTGGCAGAGGATACATAGAATTCATAAATTGACCTTAGGGGCATTTGCTATTACTTCTTTTCTTTCTGAATCCTTTTTCATGTTAAACATTTCAAGTCATCTAGCCTTAGAAGGGTTGAGAAATTCACATTAAAGTGAATTTGAAAACTGTCTGCAGAGAACTGTTGTTGGAGGGTATGTTGGGTGTGGAGATGGTTCTTCATTACAATGTGTCTGGGATAATGTGCTATCTCTGGTCACTCTAACAGAATTTCCTTGTTCCCTGGCAATGAACCTGCATTATTTATTTTCTCTTTTATGTACTCTATCTTTAAATAGCACCAGACACATAACAATGCCAAAGTCTAGAGAAAATCAAGAGTTCTAGCACAAAGGTGTGATTATCAGAACAACAGGTAAGGAAGAACCTGGAAAGCAGGCTCCAGGTGCAGAGGTAACATGTGAGAGAGAAGAGTTGGCCAGTGAAGGAAACCTTCCCACAATTGGGGATTTGGAGGTAAATTAGTTTGTGAAGACGTCATCTCATTCCAAGAGAAACAAGACCTGCACCATCATCTGGATATGTCCAAAGGCTGAGGCGAACTTCTCATATACTGGGGCACAGGTTTAAAACGTCTGCAGTCCTCTACAGATCTAGGTATAGAGACTGGGTGAGGGGAGGACACATCAATCTCCCTAGGAAAGAGAAATAGAATAGATAGTTATGGATGAGGGGCTGGAATGAGAGCATCAAGTGGAGAGAAGGAACAGAGAGAAACAGGGACCAGGGACAATGGAGGGAATATGGAGAGAGGCAGTGAAAATTAAGGGCCATCTGAAAGGTAGTAAAATGCAAAACAAAACAAAACTAAATAAACCCTCTAACACAGTAGAAGCTTCCTAAAATATATACAAATATGAGGGCACTCTAAATACAGTTCTCAAATAATTTGAGGATTCAGAGCCCCTCCTGGACATTTCTTGTCACTAAATAAAGTTTTCAGTTCATGGATTATGTTACGTCCAGTTGAGTTGTTGGATAAAGGGAAAACTCCAAACAAGCCAGGCTGTTTTCAAGACTATAGGTTGCCCTCCATAAAGTGATGACAAGGCCCCACTGCTGAAGACAACACCTACACAACTCATTGCACATGGAGAAATTGAGTTGCGGCCTACACAGAGCCTTCACCCCTGTGTGCTAATATGTTTCGTACAGAAAGGTTAAAGCAAATACTACTGTTTTCATACAATAAAAAAGTAAAACAAACCAAGCAAAAACCACAGCAATAAAATGAATCCTAATGACATTCTGATATATATATATACACATACATATACACATATGTATGCATATATATACACACACACACACACACACACACACACATATATATATATATATATCTCAGTATCTTTCTCATTCACCATCAGAGAAGCTTCCCCCTACAACATATAGGAACAAATACAGAGAGCCCAGCTGAAAACCCAGAGACTGAGAGACCTTGGAACATTCAATACTAAATTGGATGTTTCCGTCAAACCCTTCTCTGTGAGTTCCTATGTGCATCAATCCTGTTGATCTAAAGGGCCTTGTTTTCCCCTGTGTGATCCATGGCCTCTGGCTTTTACATTCTTTCTTCCCCCTCTTCCATAGGATTCCTTGAGCTGTGAGAGGAAGGATTTGATGGAGAGGCCATACATGGCTCTCTCTCCATGTAATGTCTAGCTGTGAGTCTTTGTATCAGTTCTCATCTGTTGCCAGAGGAAGCTACTCTGATGACTGAGTAAGGCACTGATCTATGAATTCAACAGAATATCCTTAGGAGTCATTTCATGGATTCTATTTTTTTTTTGACCAATAGTGTTTGGTTTTAACATTAGATGTCTAGGCTATCAACTCTGCTTCTTGGTCACCAAATCATGGGTTCTGTCTCATGGAGTGGGTCTCAAGTCAAGTCAGACATTGGTTGACCACTCTCACAAGTTCTGTGCCACCACCGCCCTACAATATCTTGCAGACAGGACAGATTTTAGGTCAAATGTTTTGTGGCTGGGTTGGTGTATTTACATTTCTCCTTTGGTAGCCTGCAGAGTATCTTCCCACACCAAACACAGTAGAAGTTAGAGTGAAGGCTCCATATAGGCACCATCTCAAGTTATCAATGTTCAGTGAGTTGTGTGAGTGTTGTCCTCAGTAAGGAGATACCACTGTTCAGTTTGCTGAGACCATCCAGTTGTCTTAGTGACTGGGTTGTCTGGGGATTTTCATTGGCCCCCCTTAGTCAACAATTCATTTAAATGCAACCCAGTCCCACTACTAAAAGCCTCATTTGGTAAAAAGAGATGACTAATTGAGACTTCATCGCCCCCCAGCATTAGGAGAGACCATTAGGCTCTCTTTCATAAATTTTAGGAAGTTAGTTGACTGCTGTTCACTCACAACTATGGTGAACCTCTGAGGCATCTTTTTCCAAGAAACTAGAGGCAGTATACACTTTCAAGAAGAACAAAATCTTTGTTTCTTTCTAAAAATTTTTATAATAATGATTTGGGAGGGGGTGCATGTGCCGCAGCAGGGCCTGATTTGATCCTTCTTTCTCATGGGTACTGGAGATTGAATTTAGGTCATCAGGCTTGATGACACGTGTCTTTGCCAATCCAGCTTACTAATCCCTACCTCTTGCTTAAACTATATACTAAATGTGAAAGTGCAAGGCAATACATGTTAATGCTTTGCTGTGAAGAAATCTGTATGTATACACGTATATGTTATTGTTTAAATCACACCTTTCTTAGAAAAACTAAAACCTTTCTTTGAAATCTGAAATTTGAACCAATGTATCCATGAAATCTTTCAATTATACATTTAGTAATGACTTTATAAAATTTTAAGTGCATGCCTATCTTACTTGCCTGTACAAATGTGCACCATGTATATGACTGGTATGCAAGAAAACCAAAAAGTCATAGATCCCTTGGAACTGGAGTCACAGAAGTTTGTGGACCACCATGTTGGGTGGTAGGAACCAAATCCAGGCCATTTTGGGGAGCAGCTTGTGTGCTACTGCTGCTGCTAAAACCATCTTTCTTCC
>NW_021620703.1:3052353-3064853 GCF_004785775.1 Grammomys surdaster | reverse complement strand
ATTCTTTAATATACTCAGGACTTGGTATATAAAGTGCAACAAAATTCTTTTAACAGTTTCGTCAGAAAGGCTACAATCTTCAATTTTTTAAATGTTTGGTTTTGTTTTCCATTAAATAATTTATTTAATCATTTTACACCACAATGGCAGTCCCCTCTGCTTCCAGTACCCCCTCACACAGCCCCTTCCCCTTCTCTCTCCCCTTTTCCTCTGAGAAGGGGATGTTCCCCCTGGGTACCAACCTACCCTGGGACATCAAGTCACTGCAGGAATAGGCAAATCCTCTTTGACTGAATCAAACAAGCAGCCCTGTTGGGAGAACAGGATCCATAGACAGGCAACAGAGTCAGGGACGAAGATCAAGCTGGACATCTACTATATATGTTCAGCCATTGTATGCTCTTTGGTTGGTGATGCAGTTTTGGAAGTCTCCAAAGTGCAGGTTAGTTGACTCTGTTGGTTTCTCTGGGAAGTTTCTAACCCTATGGATGTCTTAATCCTTCCCCAACTCTTCCACAAGACTCCCTGAGCTCTCTGGAATGTTTGGCATCTGTTCCGTTGCATGCTGGGCAAGAGACTCTCAGAGGACAGTTATGCCAGGCTCCTGTCTTCAAGTACAACAGAGTATCATTAATAGTGTCAGGGATTGGTTCTTGCCCATGGGATGGGTCTCAATTTGGGCAAGTCACAGCTTGGTCATTCTCTCAGACTTTGTTCCATCTTTGTCCCTACATTTATTATAGGTGGGACAAATTTGGGTCAGAGGGTTTGTGGGTGGGTTGATGTCCTTAACCCACCACTGGGAGTCCTGCCTGGCTATAGAAGGTGGCCGCTTCAGGCTCCATATCCCCACTGCTAAGAGTTTCAGCTAGAGTCACCCTCATAGACTAACTAGATCCTCCCCATTCCAGGTCTCTGGCATGTCCTAGAAATGCCCGCATGCCCCACTCCTCACTGTCAATTTCTGTTCACTCTCTAGGCCCTCTCTCCCCTGGTTTGCCTCATACCTGATTTCCCCCTCTTCCCCTCCCCATCCTGTCTCCCATCCAGTTTCCTCCCTCTATCAACTTCTGAAAACTCTTTCATTTCCTTCGGAGTGAGATTAAAGCATCCTCCCTTAATCCTTCCTTGCTATTTAGCGTTTTTTGAGTCGGTGGATCGTAGTGCTGGTATACTGTACTTTATGGCTAATATCTACTTATAACTGAGCACATGCCATGCATGGCCCTTTGGCTCTAGGTTATCTCACCCAGGATGGTAATTTCTAGTTCCGATCATTTGCCTGAAAATTTCATGACGCCCTGGTTTTAATAGCTGAGAAGTATTCCATTTTTTTTTAAGTGAACCACACTTTCTTTATCCGTTCTTCGATTGAAGGCCATCTGCATTGCTTCCAGTATTTGGTTATTATGAATAAAGCTGCTATAAACATAGTGGAGCAATCATTCTTATGATATAGTAGAGCATCTTTTGTGTACATGCCCAGGAGTGGTATAACTGGATCTTGAGGTAGAACTATTCTCAATTTTCTGAAAAACTGCCAGATTGATTTCCAGCGTGGTTGTATCAGTTTTCACCCCGACCAGGAGTGGAGGAGTGTTCCCCTTGCTCCACATCCTCACCAGCATGTGCTGTCACTTGAGTTTTTGATATTGGCCACTCTAATGACTAAGGACATTGAACATTCCTTTAAGTGCTCCTCTGCCATTAGAGAGTCCTCTGTAGAGAATGCTCTGTTTAGCTTTGTATCCCATTTTTTAATTGGGTTATTTGGTTGGTTGGTGCCTAAATTCTTAAGTTTTGGGGTTTTTTTATATATATTTTGGATATTAGCACTCTGTCAGATGTAGGGTAGGCTGTAGGCTGTCATTTTGTCTTATTGATGGCATCCTTTCCCTTACAGAAGCTTCTCAGTTTCATGAGGTCTCATTTATTAATTGTTTATTTACATATCCTGACCTATTTAGAATGGACAGCAGGATAACTGTCTCAGAAGCTTGACTTTGTCCTATCATCAAGAAGGCTCTGTGGAAATCAGCAGAACACCTGGAGACACTTTGGGGACTGATATGTCCACAGCTGTTTTTCATCTTTTCAGGGAAGGGAGAACTTGCCTTTAATTCACTTGGTTTGGGGAATAATGCAAAAAATACAAGAGGAATTTTGGGAGTAAAATAGGAAATTTCTGCATTCCCTTCTAATAAATAACACGTTGTTTTGTGTCTTTACTTACTAAATTAAATGCTAGAGGATTTGTTGTTGTTGTTGTTGTTATTGTTAACACTTTAGCCTTCAGCTAGCACCACCAATACAGGAGAAGATGGAGGAGGACGTGTGTGTGTCAGGGTGCTGTATCTTTTTTAACCTCTGTTGACATTGATGTTCAAGGCTTTCCAGAATACAAATTTGTGCTTCTCTTGTAAGCAGGAACATCCAGTTTACTCAGGCTTGATGGACAGGTCACACTGTTGAACTGATTTCTACTAGACAGCTGTTGAGAACAGAAAAGTCAGCACAACAAAGGAGAAAGTGAAAAGCGCTGAGTATGTGTGTTCTTGACCTCAGTGCACTGGGGAAATGGGAAGCTTCGGGGACAGTAGTAGACTGGAATTATCACCTTAACACTGGGTTTATGAGCTTGGGAGGGAATTTGCCTTGAGAATTTGTGGGTCTTCTTCCTCTAAAGAAATCTGACACCTGGGGGCAATTCTATGGCAGACCCACTGAATCTGAAACCTTCTTGTTTTTTTTATTTCAAGTTGCCCAGGTTCTACCCTATTTTGTTATTTTGAAAGTTTATGTATAACTGTTTAACAGTGATGCCTGAATGTTATTTCAAAGCTAGATTTCAAAAGAATACCAAATAAGCTGCATCTCTTTTCCTGAGGGCTTTCCCAATTATGTGACTGGTAAAGGTTTTGTAGTTACTCTTGGAGTGTTGAGGGGGGGGGGAGACAATCCAGACATTGAAAATTGTGTTTCATTTTCTTATCAACATCGAATTCTATTGTGGTATACATTTGATGCTTCTAACTAGATAACTTTTTTCTGCTCACTGTTAGATGTTTTATGACAATTAGTTTGTGTAACTTTTTAAAAAAGTGTTAAGTATATTTTTAGAAGCTTAGAAATGCTTTGCTGAATTTTTCAAAATACATTTACAGTTCTAAAAATTCATACAAACAAAAACTGAGAATATAGTTGAATTTACAATTATTCTTCCCCTACGGTGAGGCAATGCGTACTGGTTGAAAATATCTGCCTTAACCCTGTCTGTGCTTTGCTTACATTTTTATATTAATTCATTTCTTGAACACCAGATGTGGTGGATAACCTTTTTTAAACACAGCACACATTAGAGACACATGGGAGGAAGGAATCACAATTGTGACATTGCCTCAGTCCTGTAGGCCTGTAGGGCACTTTCCTGATTAGCAATTGATGGAGAAGGACCCAGTACATTGTGAGTGGTACCATCCTAACACAAATTGTCCTGGGTTGTCTAAGAAAGAGTCCTGAATATAAGCCTGGAAGCAAGCTAGTCAGCAATGTTCCTCCATGGTGTCTGTTTCTGTTCCTGCCACTAGGTCCCTGTTTTAATTCCCTGCCTGCCTTGGTTTCCCTAGATCTTGCCACGAAATCCTTTCTTCATCTGCAAGGTGATTTTGGTCAGTGTTTTATCACAACAACAGAAAGCAGACTAAGGACACCAGATATGACTATTTGTGTTTTATTCTCCTTAGAAGTGTGCACATGTAACATTTTCAGGAAAAGACTGTAGATCTCATGAACAATACTGGTTTCATTTAGGTTCAGTGAGAAATGAGAAGATGCACCCTCTCTGTCAGCATAGGGATGTCTTACTTGTAAACTCGTTAACAGGATGCATGAACTAGCTCTTCAAACGTTCTCTATTTCAACAGCAGTTTCTTATCAGAGTACACAATGTAAAACTCAGTTCCATAAAATATAAAGCAACTTTCCCGTGGTATGCCTTCTCCTAAGCACTGCTTTCCTGCAGCACATCATGTATTGATTACCTTCAAAATATAAATGGCACATTCTAAAGTTCATTTATTATCTCCATATCACTTTCTTCACATATAAAAACATAGAGATGAGAATTAACCTCTCTTATGTTTGCTCCTCAACCTTCAGGATCTCTCCTTTCCACTTCTCTATATGCTACTAAGTCACTGAGCAAAGGCTGTAGTGTTCTACAAGTCCTTCGGTTACTATGGCGGTTGATCAGTATATAGCAAGCTCTGCTACTTCTCCAGTCCCATGTCTGTCTGCATGCCGCCATGCTCCCTACAATGGCGATAATGAACTAACCTCTGAAACAGTAAGCAAGCCCCAAATTAAATACATCCTTTTATAAGAGTTGTCTTGGTCATGGTGTCTCATCACAGTATTAGAACAAAGACTGTGGCACCCAGGAATCACTTTTTCTCTCTGAAATCAAGTCATCTGCATAAATTATAATTTTACAGAAGCCTTTTTTGGCATTCAGGACAGCAATCACATGATCCATCACAGCCAACCAAGTTAAAACTTCATCCTAAGTAACCACAGAACCCCTGCCCTCTTCAGTGGATGCTGAACTACACTAAAACAAATAACTTCCTCAAAAGGGAAAAGCTAAGTAAAAATCAATGTCCCTGATCCCCATTTGTCTATATCAGTTAAAGTATGGAATGATAGGATCTTTCTAAAAGACTACACATTCCAGCTTCCCTTGCAGCTAGGCAAGGCAAGAGAACTCAGGAATGGAGGGACTAGGGAAGAAAATAGATACCTCTTACAAACCTTTCTACTCCTATAAAGAGTCACAGCCATTTTTTCTGCAGGCATTTTCAACCACACACATAAATGAAATTATGCCGTTTTGCTGTATAAAGTCAGGCAACTCTGCCTTCCATGTCTTCTTTGTGGCCACAGAAATCTAATATTTTTATGTACATTTTGAAACCATGTGTTGGCAGTCATAATTTTTCATGCAGGATAATTTTATAAATGTAATAATAAAGTAGCCATATGCTTTGTATTCAGATGTTTTCAGGAACTCTGAGGACAGAGATACCCACCTAGTCCATTTCTGGTTTATAAACCATTCTAAGTTTATAAAAGACTTGTCATCTCTGACTCTTCCCTGACTTCCCTGGGTGTTATGAAATGTAAGGAGGCAAGTGGATACCTTTGGCAGGCCCATGCTAAAGTGTGCTCCTGAAAAATTACACCATTCAACAGACCTAGTGTGAAAGAAGTTAACTGAGGGAAGGAGAGAGGAGCCAGGACCTGGGGGACAGGGGGACAAACAAGTAGACATGTAGGGAGACTGTATTAACCAGAGTTCTCCGTAGTCACAGAACTTATGGAATGTCTCTATATATTAAGGGAGATTGTTGGAATGACTTACAGTCCTCAGTCCAACTAACCCAGCACTGGGCAGGTGTGAATGGAAAGCCTAAGAATCTAGTAGTTGCTCAGTCCCACAAGGCTGGGTGTTTCAGCTGTTTTGCTGTATACGCTGGAATCCTGAAGAAGTAGGTTCCAACAGATGTGCTGGCAAATAAGTGAAAGCAGGAAGAAAAGAAGGAAGCCTTCCTTCTTCCATTGTCCTTGTTTAGAACTCCAGCAGAAGGCGTGGTCCAAATTAAAGGTATATACCATCATACCAGGACCTAAGTTGTTCTTTACTTGAAACTTGTTCTGTCCCAGGATGGCCTTGAACTCAAAGGTCTGCTTGCCCCTTTCTCCTGGGATTAAAGGCATGCACCACCTTATTTGGATTTAAGCTTTACTTGACCACTGTGTATCAAGATCTGGATTAAAAGTCTACATCTTCTTGCTTCAAGATCTGGATAACATGTGTGACTTCCATTTCTGGTTTGTAGTTCATTCCAGATATAGTGAAGTTGACAAGTGGGAATAGCTATGGCAATCCACCCATTGTCAGCTTGACACAAATCATATCTCATGTCCAAGTAAAAACAATGACTAGGTCATAAATCTGCCTAACATGATATAACTATCCCTCACATAAGTGCAAACGATTGTAAATTTAGAAAAGGTCAATGTCTCTGGAGAAGCATGCTTTTAGTAACAAAATAAAACAGAAACACTCAACCTACCACCAGGTTGCTGGCTAGTCACCTCAAGGAATGATGCTGTATCTGGGGCTCAGTGTTGGTCTCTATTGTTGGCAGATCTGGTACTCAGCAGCAGCTGTAGCCAGGTCAGTCTCAGTGAATGGAAGTCCATGGTTTTGAGCCCAAGCATAAACTCCATCTCTGCCACCATGTCCACTTTGTTCATGTGTCCATTGGCAATGACAGGGATGGCTGGGAAAAGAGGCTGACTGTCCATAGAGTGGGTCATCTTACTCACTTGATTTTTGGATTCCTCCTCGGCTGAAGTCACTTTTTGATGAATATTTACAAGGGACACAAATATCTTCACACTAGTTACCCATTTGGACAGCTCTACCCATATACTTCTTCCCCAGATGTCTTTCTCACCAATTTTTCAAGCATGATCTTTCTAAGTCCCTGACCATTCAGCTAATCCATTGACAGCCCATGAGTCAGTGAACAATTGTGCATCTGGCCATTTCTTTTTCCAAATAAACAGTAATACCATGTTTATGTACTGCTCAAATATTCTAGATTCTTACCTCCACAGACAAATGATTCATTCACAAATATCTTATATATATTTACTCTGCCCTTCACTTAAGGTTCTGCTTCCTGACTCCTAAAAATCTTTTATTGCTTATTTCTTTACATTCTGCTCTCAAGGGAAAAATATTTATCTTAAGGTTATGCTGGAAACTTTGATTCTAAGATTTTATATGTTGCTCATTGGATACATGTTTAAGTCTATACAATCTGCAACAATGTTTGGCTTTTTTTCAGCTCTTTTTAAGTATGTGTGTTATGTAAGTAACTCAAATTCAACTCTATGTGTATGTAACTTGGATTTAAATCTGTATGTGACTATATAATCTGGATGCAACTCACATTATCTATCTCTATCTATCTCTATCTGTCTGTCTGTCTGTCTGTCTGTCTATCTATCTGTTATAAGAATACATAGATCAACTAGGAAAAATGTTTTAGATATTAATAACCATGCTGGCCATCTGGTTTGCAACCTATCATGTGACTTTGCCATCTTAAGATGACCATATGGTATGAAGCAACAGTTATACAACTTCTCAGTTCTACTGGACTGTTTGTGATTATGTCTTCTTTTATACTAAAAAAGAAGCGAGTCCCATATTGTAAGTTGGTATGGATTTTTATATGATGATATTGATAGAAATTCAGAGTTACATTTGTACAACATGCTAGGTATACAATTCAACCCTTACTTAGAATATCTTTAATATGATGATGGAATTTAAAGATCATAAAGGTCTATTCAGAATAACAGTAGCTAATTTAAAATGTGTCTAATTACTTGTGTCTTTGCTAGTACATAGCCACTGCATTCTTGTAGGATTGAATGGCGTTTTTTTTTTTTTCCTGCCACCAGCCACTGAGGCTCAATTACTCTCTTGGTTTTCTGGGCACTGGATCTAATATAATAGGGATTCAGAAAGTATTTAAGTATGGATAATCTTAAAATTGTTTCATACTGTTTTACTGCTATTTTATGCTACTTTAACCTATTGGCAACTCTGAAAATGTGTAACTCCTCACTCTTGTTAGGCTCAGGGATGTTTTTAATGTCCAGGATCAAAAACAGGATTATTGACTTATAAATTGTTGTATATAGTTAGAACTCATAAATTGGAATTAGCAATTGAAAGTTTATGCTCAGATAATCTTAAACCATGTGACATGATTCCATTCTGTGATGTGACTAACACATGGCTAGACACTATCTTTGCTAAGGGCTGGATAAAGTAGAGCTATCGCTTCATTGCCATCTTGGTTAAAGGCAGTCAAATGGCTGGTAGCTATCTCTGTTATGGGAGGTCATTAGTTTCTACACCATCTTGCTTAAGGGCAGCAACCCATGGCATGAGCAGACCAAGGAAGCAGGTCTGCAAAGGTGCTTTTGAATTGAAATAAGATTTTTATATGGTTTCTATCCTGTTTCTGTAAATGATTACAGCATTGTTCTATGTCTTTACTCTTTAAAAGGTTCCTTTCCTTATTTTAATATTACTTTACAGGTTTACAACATTAAAAAGGTTAAAGATCACTTCTGTAAAGCTGTATTTAGCCTTTTTGTTAAGCTATAAAAAATACAGTCTTAGATTTTTGTAAGCTATAGATTTTTATAATGATATACCACATAGATATCAAAAAGTTCCCAGTCTCTCTAAGGGCTATGTTAATAGATTTAAAATTTCTATTTTGATACTAGAATAGCTTCAGTTAAACTTCATGATTTTTAAGGCTCGAACCTAAAGTCTCATAAAAGCTACTATATTTAGGAAATGCAAGCTGATAGTCAGTAACCTTATAAATGATCATATCCTTTAATGTGTTCAAAAATATTTTTAAAATCATGGTAAGAACTGGTGCAGTTAATTACAATATTAAACTTTACTTAGCCTCCCATTTTATGTTTGCTAGGTACAATTTAAAGCAGAGAACTAGATAACTAGAAACAGACATAGATTCTTTAACTCTGACATATTTGGTAGGTACTAGCTCTCAATCCTGTCAGAGACCTACTAAATATAGTATTAAATGTTTAAACATACTATGACAGATAGTCCCAAATCCTAACAGTGACCCCACCAAGGTCTCAAAGAAGATATGGGCACAGCAATAAAGGAATCACCTGGATTATCATATGCCAACCACAGGGCAAAACTGCCCCTAAACAATGCCTGCTTGCTGCCACGGCTCAGCCTGAACTGTCGACAAAGAGAAGACACCTGGAGAGTCGAGTGACTTAGATTGCTTAAGACGAGGTCATCTCTCCTGTGTTCCTCCTTCACAGTAAAACACATCTCATCTTCTGGGCCGGATGGCTAGACTGACTGCCCACAATGCAGTGGAGACAACAGGAACCTGGAAGAACTGTTTGACAGTGCATGATAGACTAACCTCTGTCACTTTAATTAATATATGGCATCTAGATTATAATTTATCCTTCTCAGGTCCCTGACCACACTGATGGCTAAGCTACCTGTAACTTGATAGCTCGAGAACAACAGGCAACTAGCTCTTTACCCCAAGGTAATCCACCACAGTCTTAGCTTATTAGTCAATTCATGACTTAACTAAAAATACCAGGTCGCTTATTATAAAGGTAAACAGGCTTGCCTTACTCACAGGCTTCATGTTAAAAAACAAACAGGTTTCAGATGTAACATTTTGCTATCCCTCTACCTAAAGGACCTCTCTTTGCAGTGACTGCTCCCCGTGATCAACCACCTGTATCTCATGATATATAATTGGATGGAAAAAGATACAAAGTTTATGTAATTTCTGAGGATATGAAAGCGTAAGTTATGAGGATCTAAGAAAGTATTTTCGGGTCTAGGGAGGTGTTTTGAGCTTGAAAAGCGCAAGGTATGAAGGTTGGAGGGTGTGGAAGATTTGGATGGTGCTAGGAAAGTGATTTAAGGTACATAAAAGGAACAAAAAATGCTTCAGGTTTCTTCCCCTCGCTATACCACTGTTGTGTTAGGACTCCAATAGTTCAGAGTACTAACATTAAGCAGTGGCGTACTGATACATTATTAGCCTAACTCTGCTGAAACCTTCCTCTATACGACCAACTATCATAGTCACAAGCTAAAGATTTTACGTTTCCTTTGGTTGTCTTTTAAATATAGACTTAAATGTGTTTCTCATTCTGCTAAATTTATGTACATTCAGTCTTCTGGATGAAAGGAAGAAGCTCCCCTTGCCCCTTCTGCTCCACGGAAGGTTTCTGCCTTCTCTAAGCTCACCTTAAGCAGTGCTCATACTTTTAACAAAAAATTGTTTACCAAGCCTCTACTATGGCACAAATATGGTATTTACTAGATTTCTCTACAATATAGATTTCAATACAGACTACAATTTAAATGTCTAAAATTTATCTCTTTTCTGTAAATTTAAAAAGATTCATGTAAGCTTCAGGAAACCCACTCAGATCTACCTCTCATGGGTCAAGTGGACTCCATCCGGGTAAGTATCCTTGTCAAACAATAGCCTAAGTCCCCCACCTGTTGTCTGTTCATAGGATGGGATTCCTCCCTGTTTCCTGGTTTTGGGACTCCCATCCCCCAACTACCAAGACCATGAGCCTAAAGGTTTTAAACGTACACTTAAGAAAAAATTTTTCTTCCGAATCTACTGAACTTTATTTGCTGCCTCCAATATGCATATATGTTTCAGCATCCTGCCAAGTCCAGGTATTTCCTCAAAATCTACATCCAAGACAGTTCCAGAGAAGCAGCTCTGCAGTGCTCTGCTCAGCCCTCAGAGACACTTCTACTGAACCTGCCCTTCACTAGCTGCAGATGGTCGGAAAAGACTGGGGACAGCAATAGAATAGCCAGCTTCCCCAGGTCTTGACCAGCATCCCAATATTCTTAGGTCCCCTAAAGATAGAACACTACACCAAAGTTAGCAGGAAGTAACTTAAAGAACACGACAACCCCACTCCTGCTCCACCATTACCCCTTCTACTTCCTCACTTTTAACTAAACAAAAATGGGGGAATGTTGGCTTACAGACAATTCCTTTCAACAGTGACCTAGCAACAGCTTGTGTCATCTGCCACCATTGCCTGCCTGGTGTGAGGCAGGTGTGGCAGCTTCTAAAGAAGACTGCTCTCTACCCCAACCCCTTCTTCCCTGCCCCCCTGTCTGAATCTCCCTCTTCCTCTCTCTACCACCCCCCCTCTCTCCATGTGTTCCCAGTCTGCCTCTCTTTCTCTTTCTGTCCTTCTTGCCCCCCCCCTTCTCTGCCTCTACCTCTTTCCAGGTTCTGGCTCCCCTCCCTTTCTCTATAATACAACTTCCCTTAACTCAGGTCTGTCGCATGGCATGATTTCTCAGGCAGACATCTTGGCATGAACCTTCCAGGTTCTCTCCACCCCTGCATTCACCACAATTATATTTCTTAACAGTAAATATTAGATTATGACTGTTAAAGACAACACTGATCACTCTAAGAAGTCAGATCTGAAGAAATCAGGTCATGCCCCTCCAACAGCTGTGAGACCCTGGCTCGAGGGATTAAAACATAAATGTGTGTTGAGGGTGGGGGAATCCAAGACAAAGGAGACCTAAGCAGACCCCCTCATAGGCCCTCTGTCCCACCTGCTGCAGAAATGGCAGAATACTGTCAGCAATATATCCCTGCCTCTGCAGTCCCTGACTTCTCAGTCATCTATGCCTTAATCCACATATGGGCTCTACCTGAGACACTAATGAAGCTGCTTGCACTCCTGAGCCCTAACTTTTCCTCTGCCCCATCCATAATAAAAACCAGAAAGTCTCACTGTAATGTGATAACACTAGATCTTTATTGCATTATTAAGTTTTTATGCATTCATCCATTTTTGAGGCAGTCTAAGCCTGCATAGCTAAGGCTAGCCACCAAAGCTGTGATTCTCCTGCTTCAGATACTCAGACTGTTGAGATTGTGGACCTGTGTCTCTACATGTGGCCCTAGCAAGTTTTGCATGGAAGGAAGGACTTAAACGGAAGGAGACACAGAGTTAGAGAACATAGAGAAGCAGAGTCATCGGAGCTCTGAGGCCTGGCTCTTCCCAGCTGTCTGTTGCCCTCTTCTGAACATTATTTCCCAAGAACAGCGGCACACAGCCTACCTCAGTGTCTACTGCCACTTTCAAGTCTGTGGTCCAAAGGAACCTCCATAGTGACTTGTCTTTTTCTGATCTACCTGGCTCCATAACACATATCTTTGCATTTATATCAAAATATGCTACTCAACAGAAGAATCATTCTTGGGAAAAGAACCACTTACTTAGCCTAGAGTAAATAATAAGGTTTTAAAGAGAAGTAATAACTCGGGAAATAATGAAGCATTCTGGTAAAACTAAAGGGCCTGTTAGGCATCTTCATGCAGTATAAAACCTGTCTTTCTCAAGCCTGACTGCATAGGGGTTGATGTCAAAAGTATCCCCTCTCCAGGAAAAAGACATTGGGATGGGTATGGCCCTCATGCCTCGCTGGACAACGACAGGGGGACCGGAGCCATTACAAGGTCCCCTTCAATTACTGGAGGTCAGGTCTCTATCCCCGCCTTCGCAAGATTAGAATAGCCACAACCCTTCTATACTTAGAGAAGGGAGGAGATGTCAGGGGCATCCCTGTTTACACACTGAAGGCCTAAAATCAGTCATAGGCCTAAAATCAGCAATAGGCCTGTCATACATGTATACTAACACCAAGTCTTGGGTCTCTGTGGAAAAACATTGAAGCAGATGGCTATAAGCTATTGTAAACAGGCAGCTTTCATGGAAATTTACTCCCCCTGAACACCCACACTCCAGTGTCATCCCCTTCCCCACAT
>NW_021620703.1:3035804-3052253 GCF_004785775.1 Grammomys surdaster | reverse complement strand
CATCTCCTCCCTTCTCTAAGTATAGAAGGGAGGAGATGTCAGGGGCATCCCTGTTTACACACTGAAGGCCTAAAATCAGTCATAGGCCTAAAATCAGCAATAGGCCTGTCATACATGTATACTAACACCAAGTCTTGGGTCTCTGTGGAAAAACATTGAAGCAGATGGCTATAAGCTATTGTAAACAGGCAGCTTTCATGGAAATTTACTCCCCCTGAACACCCACACTCCAGTGTCATCCCCTTCCCCACATCCTGCCTTTCTGTGTTTATAACCCCTGTGTTAATGAATTACGACTTGAAAAAAAATAAATTATTTAAAAAATCTGTCTTTTTAATCAATGAACATGTAAGAGGTAGACAACCAGCTAGAAGGGAGCCTAGGCACAGAGCCAATTTCAGATAGCAAATTGCCAAATAGCAAATCTTTCAGGAAGTGGAGTGATTTTGTCACCTAAAGACTAAGCAACAGTTTCTCACCTGAAGACAGAGTGACGGCCAAATGCTCAGATCTGGCAGGAGGTCCTGCTGTTTCTTCTTGGTTCAGGCTTTGTACTTGTGTGCTGAGATATTTGTTCCGCACACCCCTAATGTCATTGCCAAATCCAGAGGGATGGTTAAGAGGAAAGTTGCATTTCTGGCTACAGTCCCTTCAGAAACACTCAGCAAGAATTCAGTCCAGAAACTTGAATTCTACATACTTTATGACTAAGTGGACCAATGAGGTTTAGGGTTTTTATCTATAGCCTTCCAGTTTCTCACAAATGTAATGAGAACTTCAGTAAATTTAGCATTAATTTAAAAAGTAGCATATATGTGTGTGCTGGATAGTTTTATGTCAACTTCATATGAACTAAGGTTATTTTAGAGGAGGAACCTCAGTTAAGAAAATCCCCCTTAGAATGGGTTGAGGAACTGTGGGAGGGCAATAGGAATGGGGGAGTGACCAAGCCAGCTCAGTCAGTCAACAGGATCTCAAGTGATGGAGTGAGGATTGAAAAGAAAAAGACAATTAAACAACATTATAACATGACTCCAGCCAATGCAGAAGCTGAAGCAGCTTTATTTTTTTCCTAGTCTGCTTTTATATCATTCTAGGTATGTCAAAAAAAAAAAAAAAGGTCAGTTCTTAGTAACAAGGAGATCACACAAGATAGTAATCAAGCAAAGTGGTAAGCAAAAGGATCACACAAGGTAATAATTAAGTAAAGGGGTAAGCAAAGACATCATACATGGTAGTAATTAAGCAAAGTAGTAAACAAAGCCCCATGATCACTGTTTCTAATACTCTTATCTGAGCCTATTTCCTTGTCCGAGCCCAGTGACAAATGTCAAATTCCTAGAAGCAGCACCAGCAGCTCTCCACAGGGGGGCAATGACTGGAATGTAAATAAATAAAATAATTAAAATAAAAAAATGCCTCCATAATTAGTGACCAATGTGGGAGGGCTCAGCCCACTGTGGGTGTTACCATCCCTAGGCTGGCAGTCCTGGGTTCTATAAGAAAGCAGGCAAAGCAAGACACAAAGACCAAACCAGTTAGAGCAGCACCCCTCCCTGGCCTCTACATCAGCTACTACTTCCATGCTCTCTACCTGTTGGAATTCCTTTCCTGACTTCCTACAATGATGAATACCATTATGGAAGTGTAAGCCAAATAAACCCTTTCCATCTCAACCTACTTTTGGTCATGGTGTTTCATCATAGCAATGGTAATACTAAGACAATGTGCCTTCCAATACCTTATTTCATATATGATACGGTAAAATGTAATTCTTAACTATAATAATGTGTCTGTACAATTCTTCACTAAGTCCGTTTTGTGTTACTATGACAAAATATCAGAGACTGGGTATTTTATAAGAAAAAAAAAGCCTTTGTCATTTATTGTGTTCATTGGAGGCTGAACTGCCTCAGTTCAGGCAGGTTAATTTGCCAAGAGTCCCTGGTATATGCAACACCACAGGGAGGGAGCATATATGCAAAGGGCCATAGGCTTTGTATCCTTGAAAGAAACCTGATTCAGTCCTGAGCAAGAGAAAGCACATTGTAAGTGATGCAGGCATTAATCCTGTCTGTAGGTGGCTCCTCCATCTTAATTATCTCCAGTAATAACCCAGTTCGATGTCCCACTGCCTCCTTCTACTGTTAAATTACATATGGGAAAGATTCCAGATACACACATCAGCCTTTCCGGGAGTGTAGCTAAATCACACCACACATCCTCTGTCTGAGCATCTAACTCATAGAAAACTTCCAAGTGTTTTCGATGAAGGGCTCCTCATCAACCACCAAAGAGGGAAACAGCTTTATTGCAGTCCAGGGCAGCTAACCTGATCAATCCATTAGTCTTGCCTTTAAAAACTTCACTTGTAATGAAGAGAGACATAGCAACCAATGTATGTAACTCAATAGATTATTACAATCAATTTATGAGTTAAGAATGGGAGAACGGAAAGATGTGACAGGTAACAGGTGAGCTAAGGTTGCAGGGAAGGTTGGAGTCCATCTAACTGCAAATGAGGGTGGGGTGTGGAGTGGGGTGTGCGGTGGGGAAACCGGAAGCTGAAGGACGTTTCTGGGTTGAAAATAAGCAGCTATGGCAGTGAAAACATGTTTTATGGCTGAGAGTCTTTGCACTGTAGGAATGGAGGCTGAAACATCAGACAAAGACTTATCAGCTTGATCCCTACAGGGGTTGAAAGTCTAGGAAGAGGTAGTTAGAAGGAATCCCTGGCCCCAGGGTCTTCTGTTAGAAAAAAAAAATCCAAAGTATCTTTTATAATGAGGAATGTCATCAGAGAAATGGGTATAGAAAATGTAATAAATATGTCATAACTGCTCCAGGAGGGGCAGAGAGGATGATGAAGTAAACCTGGTTCTGACTGCAACTAGTCAGCCTCACATGGTAAAACTTAGGGAAGGTTACAAAGGTCGAGAAAGCTAGTAGCAAACAGCAAACAGCAGCTTCCAAATCTGCATAGGCCTCTTTCCAAATATCATATGTCTTAGCTTTTCATACTTTCTGCACTGGGCATGGTTTATTGCATTGTATTGAGAGTGCACGGTATGCACTCTCAGATGAAGATATCTATGGAGAATATTCCCTGGAGAAGTGTTTTCTATGAGCCTGGGTTGGTTTTGGCCCTTAAGCACACTATGAGGACCATTTAAAGACCTCCAGCTCTTGTATCTGACCTGTCCCTCAAGTACGGATCACGTTTCCCTGTTTTGTTTGAATCATTTGTATTTGTTTGTTTTAGGTTGGTGAAGAGGTGGTAAATAGAAATTAAGTCCAGGTATTTGACATATACTGGATATGCTGATGCCCCCTTCTGTGTTCTGTTCTGTGTTTGCTACCAATGTATACTAATAGCAGACAGTCAACTTTCTCACCTCAGTACACCCACACTTAGCTCTCCCTTTCTCAAGGCAGCTGAAATTTGCTGAATGACATTAGTTACTTAAGCCTCTTCTAACAAATTGCCATTACATTACAACAATAAATAATAATGTTCTCACTTGAAAGAACAAAATGTTTTAAAACATTTACGATTAATTTTCACAAGGTTCTCAAGGAACATCGACAGTCTAAATTGTCATGCTGGGCCGTGGTTAAGGAAGGAGCAGAGCTATCCTCTCTCAAAACCTGAGATGCTGCCCTTTCTTGGTTCCTCCTCCAGCAGTGGCTGGGGATGGGGGTGGGGGTGGGGCCTCAGCAGATGGCTGGACGCTGCAGTCTTCATGGCTAGTGCCTCTAACGTCTCCTGCTGCGTCTTCATGTTGCCATCTGTTCTACGCAATACAATCTTCTCTGCCTCCTTCTTACAGGAATCCATGTGATTGTATTTGGGATACTCCAGCTGGATAATCCATGATAATCTTCTGTCGAAAGAGCCTTAAATTAATCACACCTGTGTAGGCTGTGTTATTAAAAGGCAGAAGTCACAGGTTCCAGGGATTCAGAAGGTCATTTTTATTTTTCAGTCTGCTGTAATCTCTTGGCTACATCTGAGCTTCCTGGAGCAAGTCCGGCTTTGATGTAGCTCATCAGTTTAAGGTGTAGATAGAATTTGTATTCTGAACTCGAGGACTCTTTCTGGATGTCTATTCTGGGCTTTTCTGTCATCATGTGGAATTCTATTGATTGTGCCTTTTGATATTGCCACTGTTGATGTTGGTTGAGATTGAGCCATATTGTTTGGAACACATCAGGCTCTGTCTTGAAGACTGAAAACTTCAATGGAGCACTCACCCTCACCATTGTCTATGAACAGGTGTCTCCTAAGTCTCTGCCTGCTTTTGCCTGTTCCCCCTTTCCCAGGAGTCCTTCCTTTCTTCTACAGTATATATATTTTTGGTCTATAAGCAAGGTCCTCCAACAACAGATACCCTCTTTGACAGGAAGATGAATCTCTATATCATTTAGAGTTATGAGGGTAAATATAAAAGGTGCAAATATTGGCTATAGTTGAAATCTTAAAGAATTCATAATAATGTGAAATATCTATAGCATACTTTTCCTGTCAAAAAGGATTAAAATTCTCAAGCAAAAAGTAAATAGTAAATTAGTATGCATTTATGAAATGATATGAATTTGAATTATCTTAGAGCCAAGAAGTAAAACAGGGCACTTGCCTTATCATGCACTTTCGATCTCTAGTAATACACAACAGACAAGAGTGAAAACCCAAAATAGTCCACAGCAAAAGCCCAAACCAGACATTATAAAGCATTTGAACAAATAATAATTAACATTAAAATACACATCTCTGCCTCCTACTTACAGCTCCAGATGTGAGCTCTCAGCTGCTGTTCCAGCCCTGGCCTCCTGCTACCTCTGCTAGGCCATCATGGACTCTAATCCTTGGGAACCATAACACCTAAACAATCTTTCTTCTTTGTGTATAAAAAGACATGTTAAACTTGCTCGTTATATTAAAGTAGTTGTTAGGAGCTGAAGTAATGTCACAGAGATTACAGCACTTGTTGCTCTTCCAGAGGACCCTGGTTCAATTCTTAGCACATATGTCAGGTAGCTCTCAACTACCTATAGCTATTGGGCCAGAGGCTACAGATACCCTTCTCTGGCTGCCACAGGTAGCTCTACCATGTGTGCACATACTCACACAGAGATGTAAACATACACACACATACACATGCATACATGCACATACACATAACTAAAGATAACAGAAATAATATTTCATTTATGTAAGGAAGTTTTTTTCAAAAGAATATTAAAGTCCCAGTGATGTGTTCTGTTTCAAGAGGACAGAAAAAGGATACTAACTCAAAACTAAGCAAAGGAAAGTAAATAATTGATAAAAATCGGAAATCAGTAACATAGAAACCAAATATATACCAGAAAAGTAGCAAGTTCAAAGCAATATATGGAATGATAAACATTTCTAAACACCATGGGAAATGAGGAGAAACCGACTGAGTATCAAAATTCCAATGGAAACTGGATCATATATATGAACCGTGTGGAAAGCAGCATTGGATATTTGGGTAAATGACCCTTATAAAGATACTGAAACTATAAACCTAACACTCAGCCTTAAAAATGACTAGCGTGCTCTTTCTCTTCTGGTCCCAGGCGCTGTGGAAGCTGCGGGTTACTGTGCAGACATGGCCAAGTCCAAGAACCACACCACACACAACCAGTCCCACAAATGGCACAGAAATGGCATCAAAAAACCCCGGTCACAAAGATATAAATCTCTTAAGGAGGTTGACCCCAAGTTCCTGAGGAACATGGGCTTTGCGAAGAAACACAACAAGAAAGGCCTGAAGAAGATGCAGGCCAACAATGCAAAGCCAGTGAGTGCATGTGCAGAGCCATCAAGGCCCTTGTGAAGCCTCAGGCCATCAAGCCCAAGATGCCAAAGGTGCCCAGGCCCCTGTGAAGGCCCCATAGAAAAGGTTCCTGCCAACATGAAGACAGATGGACTGATGTGACACACCTAACCAAACACTATTTCCAGATGATCAGTGTCCTATGCTGTTTTTACAAATAAATTCGAGACAAGATCTATTAAAAAGAAATCCCTCAAAGGCACAGGAAACTGAAGTTCACAATGATTCCTGTATCCTCCATGCTCCACCCTGTGGGTCCTGACCCCTTGTGTCACATATCACATATCCTGCATATCAGATGTTTACATTACAACTCAGGAACAAAGGAACCGTGGCTTGAAAGTGTTCCCCAAGTTCCCAGCATTGGAAACCCAATCTCTAGTGCACGCAGAGTCATTAAGGACCATTAAAGGCAATCAGGTACAAGAGCAGCCTCAGGAACTGATTTACATTGTCCCAGGACCACAGTAGTCACTGCTGGAGTGATGTGATGCTTAATTTTGATTGTCAACTCAATAAGGCTTAGAATTGCTATGGAAACAAATCTCAAGGCCTGTCTGGGAGCCTATCTAGACTTGGTTAGTTGGGATAGGAAAGCCATCCTAAATACAGATGATGGTGTTTCTCTGGCTGTGCCTGGCAGAAGAAGCAGAGTTCTTTGCCTCTGCAGTATGGTACGGTGTAATCAGGTACCTTAGATCCTGCTCTGTGACTTATCCACCATGGTGGATCGCGCCCCCAAACTGGAAACCAAAATAAGCTTTTTTCCTTAAGTTGCTTTTGTCAGGTATTTTACCATCACTACAAGATGATTAACAATCCAAGTGGGCTCTGTTGAAGGTCAGTTTGTCCAACATTCTCCTTCCTGCTGGTTTTGTGCCTTCCACCTTGGCATGATGTAGCATAAAGCTTTCCCCAGATACAAGATTGGAAGTTTACAACATCCACAACTGCCCTTTATAAATCACTCACTTGTGGGTCATCTGCTGGCAGCACAACAACGAACAGGGACAAATGATCTAATGTTCAGTTCTACGTCTACCACAGGTGGCAGAAGTATCCACTATTGTGAAGCGATATTCTGAAACAGGATGAGTAGTGTCTAAAATGGGAGTTAACTTGAGAGAAAGAGTATGTTAATTATAGCTGAGGGTAGGAGTTGGTTAATAGCCTCTGACCCCCAACTCCTGGGGAACAAAAGAGAATAAAGCCATAACTTGAGACTTAATTACCCATATGCCCTTTTCCCCTGAGATCTATGAGTTGAAAGACATTTGAGGACATATCGGAACGTCTATTGACTAAAGAGTACAGGTCTTTTATTGCATTATACATTGATTTCTACTATAAATATGAGATAATAGTAAAAAAAAATAGATGATTGTGAAACAGGGGCAGCTGTGTGAAAATACTTTAGTAATAAAAGGTGACTTTTCTGAAAGTTCTCCTTTTCGAGACATAGGGATCACTTGCCAAGACAAAAGCAATTCTGACTTTACACTTAAACTCCAGAAAAAATTGCAATGGTTCTGGGTAAGAAGCATATTGACTGAAATTCCAATATTCAGTGTTTGAAAACCATTTGATGGTATTGTCTCCCAGCATAGCACACTCACAGAGAACATGCATGTGTGGAGGTGTTTGTTCCTGAGTGTGGGTTATATGCTTCCTGCTGTGTGCATCTCCTCGTCTGAGGTCCCAATTGCCTCTGAAAAGCTAGGGCAGTGGGCTGATGAGATCCGGGATGCTGCGGACTGAGAGATGCTTCAGGCTGTGTTTAGCAGGATTGTTCAGAGCAGTGGACAGAATGTCTATTGCCATCCTGATGTGTTGAGTGCAGCCTTGAATTTTGATTGGGGAGGAAACACACCTTTGTCTACTCCCCTCTTCTTTTTCACACCAGGCTATGTTGGGAATTATTCTCTCGGGAAGCTTCAGAGTGAGGAAATGGTGGGTGGAGAGGAGGAGAGAGGAACAGAGAACACTCTGGGGAATGCTGGATACTGTTGTGGTTTCTTTAACTCTCACTGAGGTTCAATAAGTGGTTGGAGGAAATCGGAATGTTTGAAGAATGAGGGCCAATGCATTGTGCGAAAAAGGAAGGGCTGGGAGTGGGGCTCAGCAGAACCAAGAGAGTGGAGCAACGAAGTGTCCAGGGAGAAGAAGGCAGAACTCTGTGACTGCTTAGGAACTTGGATCCATCTATGAAGAAAGCAGATCTGCCCTTTGCTACTTCGCAAGATGTCCAGATATGTTATCCACCTTGCTGCCAGGGTGAGGCAATCTAGACTGTGTTTCAATAATACCCTCCTTGCTCAAGTGAGGAAAATAGCCTGGAAAGTGAACCTGCCCATTTGGCTACTTGTCAACTTTCTTCCTGCCTCGGTACCAGACTCAGTAGCTGTGATCACGTCATAAAGCAGACCCCATGCTTAGATATTGACTGTGTCCTCATTAATCTCTAATGTAAGTGGATGCTTTCACATGTTTCATTAATATGGGAAAATGAATATACCAATGTAATTGTTTTGAAAAACATCAGTAAGATGATTCAGGAAGGAGAAAGGAAGGGAGCTGGACAGGACCCATACCAGATAAATTAATGGGGTGGAAAAATAATGATTGTTTAGTCTTATGATCTGGGCTCTATTTGTATCTAGATGTTCAGGGGTACAAGTATCTAGTCCTGTTGCACATCTATGAGGATTATGCTTAAGCTAGGAATTGTAAAAGCACAGATCCCAGAGTATGTGAAATTGACTTGGCAAAAAGCAAACTTCTGTGCAGCAGGCATTGCTAGTGTTCCTATGTAAATAAAAACATAGGTATGCCTCGAACAGATGCACAGATTTTACTCTCTGAGGAAAGGTACCTTATCTGAAAATATATAAGCCTGACGAGATAAAAATAATCTGAATGCAATTAATAATTCCTGGTGTGTATTTACACACGTATTTGTTAGGTCAGCACTGTATGCTTGGATAGAAATAACCTCCATGAAAGCCAGTTTATCTAACGTCACCCATAATGTATCTATAATACTAATACTTGTTCAGGGAAGAATGGAGGGATAAGAAGAGGGCATGGTGGAGTTTCTAGTATTCTGCTCATTGGCTGTTTCAATGCTCATGTAACTGAATATTCAGTGTCTTTTTTTTTTCTCTTTCATTCTGTGCTTTCTCTCCTACCAGAGGAGAGTGAATTGGAAGGCAGCACAAAGCTCAGTTAGTTTAGATTTATTGAACAATCAAGATGTAGTAACATTGAAAGCACATCCCCTACTACACAGTGTGCTAATTTTGTCCCGTCGGGCTACCATTCCAAGTTCTGCATCTCATCGCTGCTGAGTTGTTACAACCACACGGAATATGGATGGCACAGGACAAGCACACCGTAACCCAGGAATCTGATTGCAGTTCAGTAGGAGAATTGGAATGTGTACTAGGGACGAGGATACTAACAGGCATGTTATGGGGAGAAAAAAAAAATCTCAGGAGCTGTGACAATTTGTAGCAATTGCAAGAAGGTCCCTGGCATACAGATCATATCCATTGTTCGTTGTAAATCACACCCTCCCTTTCCTCTTCAGTAAAGACTGAGTCTTACAGTGCTGCGAAAAAAATATGGCAAGTTGGACCTGATGGTATTAAACGTTTAAGCACTGACCATTCACACTTAGGTTTGGGTAGCATCAGCCTTCTCTTTGGTCCAGGGGCCTGGTCTTTCACCAACCCATGTACATTAACTCTCTCTTATGTTCAGCATGTGTTAGGACGGCTAAGTTACCAAGGTGGAAGACAAATTGGGCTATTTGGAGGAAGTGGGTATCTTCTTTCCTCATTAGGTCCTGAGAGAACACACTCTGTACTCCAATTTTATTTATAGGCTACTTGGTCTTTTCACTAAGGGGTCCCTCAGGTATAGATTTCTGGTTCCACCTGGATAGACAGCAGAGATGACACCTGAGCACAAAGGCATTTTGCCCTCTTTAAAACAAGCTTGGAATTACCCAGCTGTCTGGTTTTATATATTTCCCCCAGAACTTGAGTGAGAGACTGGTTATCAGTCAGTACTGTGCCATTACCTTAAGCATTTGTCACCCACGGAACTGCCCATGGCAAATGTCTCAGTTTGGTTTACTCTGAATTTTTTATAGCGTTTTCCCATTTTAAATACAGGACCCTATATAGGAAAATTTTGGATTAAAGGGTTTCTGCAAATTTTTGCTGCTGTAAGGAAATCTTTTATGACATATTTGATCAATGGTAGGCAACTGCAAAGGAACAAAAGCTCCGTTTCTGACTTTTCTGTGATTTCTCTCTCCTGAATTGTGCATCC
Source organism: Grammomys surdaster (assembly GCF_004785775.1). Classification (NCBI taxonomy): domain Eukaryota; kingdom Metazoa; phylum Chordata; class Mammalia; order Rodentia; family Muridae; genus Grammomys; species Grammomys surdaster. The sequence goes on along the minus strand of NW_021620703.1, from coordinate 3,042,054 downwards.
TGTTGTTTTCTGTTTCTTCACTGAAGTCCACGTTCATTCTGAGTATTTGCCTCAGCTGGTGTCCCTGGTTAAATCTCCAAGAGCAGAGAGTTTCTTTTGGAAAGTTCCGGGGATCTGGCTTTGTCAGATCCTCCCTCCCTCTTGGAACATTTAATGGCAGGTCCTCAAGGTAGTTTCCCTCCTCAAAGGCCCTCTGACCCAGAAGCAGAAGGGTTTCAAACCGCGGAATACAGGGACTCTTCGCTGGTGGGCTCAGAAAGCTATGAGAGTCAGTCCACAGAAACCCTGGAGTTAAGAATGACATCTCCTCTGTCCAATCAAAGGTGCGAGTTTCCCTCCGGTCCCCGCCTCCCTCTCCCCGCGGCCCCAATAACTGCACTCTGAGGCCCCGGCTTCTGCTGTCAAGTAGCTAGGGTGGGCTCCGCCTAGGCGAGGAGTGGCGCTGGTGGGAGATGCGCTCCCAGCTGTTTGCGGCGGGAGCGGGAAAGCTGTAGGGCCAGGCAGCGAGGCGGCGACAGGAGTGGGGAACAGGTAGGAGGCAGGCTCGCCCTTCTGCAGAGCTCAGGGAAGGCGTGCTTCCCAGAGGCCACCCAGCCCCTGCCCCGCCCTAGTTACCCCGGCTCCCGGGGTCGCTGTAGCTGTCACCGTGACACCTATGACACCAATCAGAAGATGGGATGGAGGGGGTGGTGGTGGTCTGGATGCAGGAGCCGGGTGATGCACCGGGAAGGGTTGCTGAGAGGGGCCCCAAGGGGCAATGCGTCTGGGCAACTTTCCTCGCAAACGTTGCGGCTTGAATGTAGGGTCAGGCCTGGGGTTTGCCCTCTTGATGAGGCTGGGGTTTGGGGTCGCAGACGTGCCAGCTGCAGGAGTCGCAGGTCCTCTGTCCTCCTCAACTGCTCTGCACGCCGGGCGCCGCCTGCTCCCCTCCCCCGCACCTGCCGGGTACCCTCCAGCGAAGTGCTGGCTGCGGGTGCTTGCCATGAGGGAGGCAGGGGCTTGCGCTTCCCCTGGCTAAAACCCAGCTCCCTTAGGGGTTGGTGGCTGGGTAGAATCTCAGCATTTTCTGTTGAATCCAGTTTGAGGAAAAGCCAGGGTACCTCCTCCACAAGGTGCTGCGGATTGGGCAGGGCAGAAAGGCAGCTTCCCTCTGGCCTCGCTGTTCCCTACCGGGAACTACCACTTCATATAGTCGAGTGACTGTGACAGGATGAGCTCCAAAGCATCCTCCCTGGGTGACCGCATTTGGGCACTGGGTGTTGGCCCAGTGCCGGTTCCTGCTGGAATCAGATTGCTGGTAGCAATAGGGAGAAGAATTGCAGGGAAATCAGACATCCTGCTGGGAAAATTCCTGAAAAAAAAAAAAAAAAGGAATGGTGGGAAAGAAGCAAGAAGTGAGAGATGTAGTCATTCATTTCTGGCTGTCCTTTTTTCCCCCATGCCAAATCCAGCATGGGCATCTGTATGTGTGCCTGTGTGTGCACATCTCCAAGGTGGAGGAGCTATATATAGCTCCTGCGCAGCCAGCCAGTTTCTTTGCTGCTGAGCAGGCTGCCTTGGCCTTCTCAAGCATTCTGCAAGCACTGGGTGGGAGGGGTGAAATAGAATCAAATTTTTCTCTAGGGGGAAAGCTGGGGAAGAGAAACTCAGAGTAACAAGCCCCCTAGATCCACACTCGGAATAACGTTTCTGTAGCATACAGAAAAGGATGTACTGCGAAATGATTTTGAATGCATTCCTGGGTCTTATCCCGCGTTTTTCGGATTCATGGTGCATATCAACCATTGCAGTATACCATGCATCACATTAATATATGCCGTATCTGCAATGTTTTATTAACTCATTGTTGCACAATATTGTGCACATGCTTATGTATCTTGGTTATTTGGAAATAAATGTTTTTTCTGTGGTAACTTGTAGCTAGCTACTCTCTGGGGTCTGAGAAGGACCCACCCACTTTTTAGGATGCAGAACTGTGGAACTGGTATGACCATCTGAGATAGTTCTGATGTAATTTCTCGGACATATGTTTCTTGTGGCTTATACAAATTTATGCTGATGTGATATTTCATATTTATTTGTATTGCATGGACTTTCTTTTATACATGTTTGTACGTTTAATTTTTGCCACTGTTCGTTGTCGTAAATTGGAAAAACTGAGATTCAGAAGGAACAAATGGTGGGTTCAAAATCTGTCACAAATTTCAACTCTACTATTGATAAAACCCACTGTGCACTCCTCTTCAAGCATTACACTCTCCTGTTTTCCATAACCATTAGTCCCTGTAATAAATTGTGCTTATATCAGCAATTATATGTGCTGGGGTAACTTTATTTTTCTTTACATGTTTCAGAATTAGTTTCGGAACTCCTAGATATTCTCATAGATCAGAGGAGGGCTGGTGTTGAATTTGTCACCCCAACTGCCTGATTATATGATTTGGGGAGTGTTTCATTCTCAGAGTTTTAGTCTCATGGTATTGCAGTAAAGAATAATAGAGCTGACGCCTGGGTTTGTCAGGAAGCTTTTCTTAAAAATCTGAGCATGTTTGCACCGTGGGAGTGGGAACGCAGCCGACTATGAATAAGCAGAGATACTACTGATTATAAGATAGGGTCCACAGTTATCAACTGCGTGCCATGGTTAAAACCACAGCTTGGATCTCCTTGGAAGAAAAGACATGTGGAAACCCCATCCCTCACGCTTAGTCTTACGCTGGTTAACTTTATATACGTACCTGTTTTATTATCTAGCCAGACAGAAACGCCAATCTGAAAAAACAGTTTTACTAATTAAGTTTTCCCAACTTGAGAAAACTAGAATTATCTAGAACACGGGAACCTCAGTTGAAAATCACCACACTCACCCTCTCCTGTTCACTGGGTATTTTCTTACCTTCTAACTGATACAGGAGTGCCTAGCCCACTGTGGGCCGCACTATCCCCACCTAGTGGGGCCTAGGCTATCAAAGGAAAGTAGCTGAGCTACCAGAGAAAGGAAGTCAGTGGTCTTTGTTTTGGTCAGTATATTATCACAGCAACCCCCCCAACAAACAAACAAAACAAAAAACCCCAACCAACCAGCCAAACAAACCAGGACATTATGACCTATATTGTTTTACAATTACCACGCTGAAAGTTCTAGGCAGGCTCAAAGACAAATGCTGAAAACTCATCATCATGGCAAATTATTCATATCAGTGTTGCAACAGATTTGAGGCTCATCTATTTGTCAATAGAGAGCAGAACTGAGGGCTACTTTTGGAAACACTGTCTCCATTACCCTGCCTGTAATGACTCATGGCTAATGCGAGGGTGTTTCTGTATTCTTACCCCAGAGTGACTCAGTTGTCTAACACAGGTGATGGCTGGGTTCTGTTTATATCATAGATTCTTTCTTGTGCTTCACACAGCCAGCCAGAGAGTTAGGTAAAAGATAGACTAGATTTCTACAAGGAAGAGTATTCTACCTTATCCCACCCTACCCTCAAATCAACAACGATGAAGTCATCACTGGTCCTTGGGACACTCTACAAGTTCATTGTCTTTTTCCTTAGGTCTCTCTTATCTCTAGTTCCCACCATAATAGTCACAGTGAACTGGCTGCATTTTTCATAGTACATGGATTACCCCGCTCCCCACACCCATCAACATGTTCTATTCTCTGCTGGTAAACATCCCATCTACTTTGCATGTACTTGACTAATCTCTTGATGTTATCAGTAAAGTGCTACCATCTCTACACAAAAATTGTCTGTGCTCTGCATCCTACCCTAGAATCTACGCTCTCTAAGTCAATGGGAAGCTCCCTGCCTGACAGGCACAGTGTTTGCTTTCTGCTTATTACCATACTGTCTATTGTTCCTCCCCTCTGACAGCTATTTTCCATGGTTTTTCTTCTCTTCCTCCAAATTTCAGTTGTAGATACCACAATCATCTGTTGTCAAGTTTTCTTATTTTGCTAAAGCCTCCTTTCTTGTTCTCTCTCCTATTTTGCCTCTTTTTCCAAAGCTCTCAAATAACATGTTTCTTCTTCAGTTCCATTTCTATTAAGTTCCTGATAGTCATGAATACTGTCCTGATTAAGGGTATAGTCTGTGGGGAGGGAGGTTCATTATGCAGATATATGAATATGTAGACCCCACCATTGGGGTCTACAATAACACTGCAGAGGTTTTTCCTTGTTTATCCAGAGACAGTGCATGTAAAGCATTCAAGACAGGACTTGGGCTAAAGTCATTATTTATTTATTAATTAATAACTGTTATAGTATTATATGTAATTATAATAAATGTATATATACATATGTGTGTGTGTGTGTTTGTGTGTGTGTATCATTGCCTTTCCCCAGTTGATAGGCATCAGCCCTCAGCTGGTCTTTAGTAATGGATGCTCTAACTTTCTATACAATTTTGATGGTGATTAATACTTTGTAAGTCTTCCTTTCATCTAGAAGTATTCACCATCTATTTGGTAGTTTATCTTTTCTTATTCTAAATCCTAATTTGAATTCTCTATTATCCACCATAACAAATTCTTCTGTTGTTATACATCTAGTTTGGTGCAGTGAGCTGAAGAACATGTCCGCCAATATGGAGACTTTAACCCAAGATGCTACAGAAGACTTAAGAATGAAGTGTGTTAGATTCTTGCTATTGTTTCTCCCTCAGTTTGAAACCTTTTGTTGGCAGTGAGACATATTTGGGTCCAACTTCTAAGAAAGACTGAGTTGTGTAACATTGGACATGTAGCAGAAGGATGACACACTGCTCATGATGGCTGAACGAAAGCCTAGTGTGTAAACTTATATTCAAAAGTATGTAAACAGGTAGTTATGTTCTTAAACTTAAGACAAAGTTGGAAATAAATTTAATTAAAAAAATACAGAATCACTAAGGAAAAATTACAGATAAGGAAAATTATACCCTATAGAGAGATGTTTTCAATTATGAAATTTTTCTTTCCTTTCCTTTTTTCTTCCTTCCTTCCTCCCTCTCTTCCTCCCTCTGTCTCTTTTTTCTCTCTCTTTCTTTCTTCTTTTGTCTTTCTTTTGACAGGTTATTTGGTTAGACTGGAATTCACTGTAGCTCATGTGCTTACTATGTAGAGCAGGCTGGCCTTGAACTCACAGAGATCTATCTGCCTGCCTCTCCAATGCTAGGATTCAAAGTAAATGATACCATGCTATTTTCTTATTACTGTTGATGAACATAGACCTTTATTTTCAATCTTTATCCTTGACTGTTAAGTATAGGGACAGCGACAATTGACTTTTGAGATCCACTTTCCCTTTCCATCAGACACTAAGTATTTATTCATTTCATTGATCATTCTTATTAAGGAAGTATACATGGTTTCCAAGTGTATAGTTGTCATTCAGAGTGTTCTAGATTTCCTTAGTTAAGAAACTGAACATAAATATACATGTTTTCCATTTGTGGTAATTTCTTTATCACAGTGTATTAAAATTTACTAGTGAAAACACATATTTGTAACCTCTTAGTGGATACTGACAAACAGCATCTTATCAATCCATGCACAGATTTATATTCCTCCAATGGCTATACCAATTTGGCCATGCATTGTAGTCATTGACACTTGGTATTATGGTTTTTAAAGTTTGATAGTAAAAGTTATGTCTAGAGTTCTTTTGAATTGTTTCCCTGTGCTTTGGAGTGAGTTTATAGGATGGCATACTCACTGGCTACCTGTGTTTCTCAATTTGTGAAGTTGGATTGACTCATAGAACAGGACATTTGCAGAAGTCTTTGTTCCTCAGATTTCTGCTTTTGGGTTTGTGGGGTGGGGAAAAGAGGGAGCACAAGCAGTAGAGGTTGAAACACGTCTCGCTTTGTGCTCAAGCTGACTTTGAACTCACTATTAGTCTTAGGTTGGCCTTGAACTTGTGGAGCTCCTGTTACGTTAGGATCTGGCTGTGCCTTTCTCAAAACATGTTTTGTCATACAGACATTTTTAAGCTTACTATCGTTTATCAATTGATTCACATTGCTACTTTGTATCATGTCAAAGCTCAGAGAACTACTGTCTGCCACCTAATAGAACTGAATAGAAAAGGTCAGGAATGAACACTGGCTTCTTTCATCCACTAAAGTAAGGTCAAACCTGTTTGTATATTATGTCTATCCTCACATGAAGTGGTTCCTGGGGACACATATAATATAATATAATATAATATAATATAATATAATATAATATAATATAATATAATATAATATAATATAATATAATA
>NW_021620703.1:3012824-3035794 GCF_004785775.1 Grammomys surdaster | reverse complement strand
TATAATATAATATAATATAATATAATATAATATAATATAATATAATAATCTATTACATTCCCATTATTCTTCCTGCGTTTTTTCCAGTAAGTAGATGGCTCCTTATCTCTTTCTAAGCCTCCATTGTCCATTCCAAAAATATCAGAGGGCAAAACTTACAAGAGAAGATATTAATGACCAGGTTACTCAGTCAGAGCCGGGCACATTGTTTGCACAATTATCTGAATGACTCAAGCACTAAATTTGTTTCTGCTAGGATTATCCAGATGGTCCCTAATTCAGTGGATAATTGCTCAGCCCTGTGCTTGATGATGTAGACCTGACTGAGTCACACCTTTTCGGTACTGTTTTGTTGCTTTTTTTCCTAATCACTCCTGCTTGGTTACTTTAGGTTCCTCATATCAGTTTACCTAGTCCTTAACTTGTTCTCTTTGATGTATCAAGGACTATACAAAGTTTGGTAGCAAACCCTGTACAGGTTTGCTGTATAACCGGTGTAAGTTCATCTGTTTAACACTTTGTTTAGTGTGTGATGGTTTGAATGAAAATGGGTGGATCCCATAGGCTCATAGGGAGTAGCCCTATTAGAAGGTGTGGCCTTGCTGGGGTAGATGTGGCCTTGCTGGAGGAAGTGTGTCACTGTGGACAGGGTTTGAGGTTTCAAACGCTCAAGCCAGGCCCAGTGTAGTACTCTCTTCCTGCTGTCTGATGGTCCAGATATAGAACTTTCATCTACCTCTCCAGCACCGTGCCTGCCTGCATGCCACCATGATAATGGGCTAGACAACTCTGAACTGTAAGCCAGCCCCCAATTGAATTTTATTTCCTTTATGAATGTTTTTCTGTGGTCATAGTGTCTCTTCACAGTAATGGAAACTCTAACCAAGACAGCGTTTTAAATAAAAATGTTCAGTGTTCGGAGACACTCCCTCTGGTCTTCTTTATATCAAGCCCATTTTCCTCTCCACATCTACAGTTTTCTTAACCAAGAAAATTTCATAATGACATCCCCAGGCTAAGAGTATTTTAATGGGGTCTGCCCTTTTATTTCCCAAGGTCCTTTTTATTTCACCTGAAGTCATTTGTCAGTAGTCCTTATAACGTTTTTAAAATTCATTTTTCAATCTTCAGATCTCTTCCATCTCTAGTCACTGACCATGGCCAGGTTACTCACCGGCCTCATTTTCCACTGTTCACTTTCTGGCTCCTCCTTCCCACAACGTGTTAGTCTCTGACATTGGTCCCTTGTCTTTTTGTCTATCTTTTAGGTGACCTACCTAACTCCTCATACCTCCAGTTAGGTTCTACCATTTCTAGACTTGTTCTTTAAGAGAGATTCAGCCTTGTGTTTGTGGTCCCTAAGTATAGAATCTCAATCAATCTGTAAGGAGAAGACCCTAGCATTGTATTGTGTTCAATTTTTTTTTCACAAAAGCCATTGTCTGTGCCCTGAAGAACAGAGACCATTACTAATCTTCCCTGTGCCCCAGGAGGCCCTCACATATGTTTTGTATTTTGTATTTCTGAAGACAGAGAAAAGAGGGACAAATCTAAATTAGTTTTTATGATCTCATTGGAGTATTCACCGATGCCTTGAAAACAGCAACAGATAAGAATGACATGCCATGGTTTGTAGTTTTCATATTTCAAATTTAATATCCTGGCTTTGTGGTTTATGTAAGATCGATACAAAGTTTTAATGAAGATTTTTGTAATGAAAATCCTTGCCTAGGACATGATAGTTCTAGAATGCTAGATTCCCTAAGTTAAACAATCCTGTATTTCGTAAAAAAGGAGATATTTGTGGATACATGGATACTGTAGACATATAAATTCAACTGGCTGGAATGAAATGTTGTCAAAAATAATTATATTTTTCTCTGCTTAATTAAGTTTTCATGATCATCTCTGATATTTTACATTGCTCTACTAAGTATACTGTCTGTTTTATGACATATTCAGATCCTCACAAGGCTTTTAATACTTACATCAAAAAGCCTTAACACCACATGCAGAACTACAGGTAACTAAGGAATGCTGAGAGTGGGAGTCAGCCCTGAAAACGTGTGTGTGTGTGTGTGTGTGTGTGTGTGTGTGTGTGTCCTTATATAGATTAGCAGGATATATTTAGGACTATACATTTATATACCATGTCAGTGCATAAAAACCATAATCAATGCAAAAAGAAGCCATTAAATTTGAAAGAAAGAGTGGTATGAGGAAGGTTTGGAATGAAGACAGAGAGGGAGAAATTATGTAATGATATTATGATCTCAAAAATAAAATATAAAGTGTGATTATCCATGTTTATAGATGAAGTCAGAGAAATAAGTGAGCTGCCCACACTCAAATGTTAGTGTAGACGTTACATGACAAAGGGCTAATAGTACTCATATCCAGTGTGCATGTGGCTCACGGTAGAGAGAGTCCAATGCCTGTTGGGTTAAGGACACTTGAAAGTACTGAGCAATGCACTATCCCTTCATATCATCAGTAAATTGTATCAACAACTATATCTGCTTTCTATAGTTTTTCTCAGGAGAAACTATAAGTTTCCATCCTAAACATGTTAAACATTTGCATTCATTTATCCACTTGTTTCAAATAGACATACAGGAAACACACACAGACACACACACACAATTCTACACTTGTAAATTGTTTCAGAGTATGTTTAGCTTTTTTTGTGAAAAGTACAATATTCTTTTCCTTATCTTTTTAATTTGATTTATTGAAATAAAATTTGGGGGATACGCTCAACATTTTAGTTTTGCTTGTGATGAAATTCTATATAATCTTGAAGACTTGTAGGAGTCATATCAAAAATCAAATTTTGGGAGGAGGCTGGAACTAAACTAATGAAAAAGAAATTCATTTTTCAAATGATGGCACTTAAAGCAGTAATCTACCCTGCCTGGAAAGTCAATGCATTGGGATATAAGAATGAATTTCTATCCAATTTGCAGATGTATCATCCCTACACTCTCCATTCAGCAATTAACAATAACCACTTACTGGACATCATAGTGAAAATCATGATTTTTAAATGTGTTACATGAGGCATCTCAGCATCTCACAAATCCAGTGGAGTGGGCTTTGAACATGTGTCACACTACTGTGTAAGTCAGAAATAAGAGGTGTTAAAGAGCAAATACGAATATGATAACATACATCCAGATTCTGCAGCTTTGCTGTGTGTATGTTGGATGCTTGTGTGTATGTGTGTCTTAGTACACACATGGGCATGCTGCAGCATGCATGTGGAGGTCTGAGGATAACCTCAAGCGTCTTCATCTTTTACCCTGTTTGAGACAAGGTCTCTTTATTGCTTGGTGCTAAGCAGTATGTACAATGCTTCAGATTTTAATCCTCCTATTTATCCTGTGCCCAATCCTTTCTGTGAGTTGTGATTCACACCATCTCTGTCTATACTCGCAAATACATTGTGCTAACTCAAGGAATTAAATCATTCTAAATTTGCAAATGTTTTATTCATAGATAACTAATAAACAAAAAGGTCTTCCACTATGGTGATTTACACGATGTTGTTTCCCAAACATGAATTAGATCTTCACAATGTACCATTTAAATATTTATTATTATCATTTTGACTCAAACATCAGAATTTTATGGCTTTCTGACCTAATTTTCCTTCCTACTACCACAAAACATTAGCAATAATTCTATCCTAAGGCTTGTAATCTGACCACATTTAATTGTCATGGTAACTGAAAATGCAGATCCCTATCTGCAGCTGTCAGGGTGCTGGCTAAGATCTTATAAACAGTGTAATATTTCAGTCTGAACATTGAGTTGTTTAATATAACAGACTTTTATATCAGAAAATGCCAGTGTACAATATTTTTATACATCAGATGCAATACATTTTAACTGAAAATATTTTTAAGTGACTAAATGGCTTGATTCAATTTTGGCCTTCACAAGTCATTCTAGGGTTATTCTAACTCTGATTATTAGAAAACTACCTGGTTTCTCAAAGTGAATTTAGATATTTGGGCTTATGTGTAGTTTGAATGGTGATGAACATGATATCTGCCTCTAGTAAAACACGTTTAATTTTCTTTTATTGAAAATAGATTTTTCTTCATACAGTATATCCTGATTCTGGTTTCACTTCCCTCTGTTTCTCCCAGTTTATGCCCACCACCCTTCCCACCTAGATAACTCCTGTTATGTCCCATGTTAGAAAGCAAACACACACATGTGTTATAATTATTTATAATACAATTATATATAATAAAGTAAAATTTTAAAAATAAATTTTTACAAAGACCATACACAACATTATGAGACTAAGAAGCTCCGAAGATGTCTTTGAGTTCTTTACCATTGGCCATGCACTCTGCCCTGAAGATCTGTTTGTTTCCCTATTGAGACTTGCTTGAAGTAAACTGAAGTTTCATTTGCAAGTGACAATCAATTGGAGATAACTTCAGGGTTAGAGATGGGGCTTGTGTCCACTTCTCCTTCCAGCTTTAGGACTCCATGTGATGCAAACCTTTGCTGACCCTAAGCATGATACCTCAGGCTCAGTGATACGGTGTACGTGTTTTGGTCCTATGTGTGTCAGAAATGTTTCAGTTGTGCGGTGTTTAGAAGTTATGTGTCCTCTATCCCATCTGGCTCTTATAATCTCTTGCCTACTCTTCCATAGAGTTCCCTAAGCCCTTGGGGGAATCTTTCATGGAGATACAAATCCTCTTAAGGGCTGAGTGTTCCAAAATCTCTCACTCTCTGCATATTTTCTTGTTGTGGATCTCAGCATTTGATCCCATCTGCTGCAGGACGAGGTTCTCTGATGATGGCTGAGCAAGGCACTGATCCATGAGTACAGAGGAATATGCCATTAGGTTATTGCTCCATTCCTTTTGTAGATCAGTAATATATATATATATATATATATTTCCCCCTAGGTCCTTGGGCTATCTAATCTCAGGTTCTTGTTTACCCACAGGGGATTGAGTTAGAGATCCATCTCATAGATTATGCCTTAAATCAAAACAGATATTCATTGATTACTCCCACAAGGTTTACAGTTGCATATCTTACAGGCAGGTCACTACTATAAATCAAAGGTTTATAGCTGGGTTGATATTTAATTTTCTCTGATAGGATATTGAGTATCTTGCTCTAACAATGATGCTAGAATGTAGGGGTGCAGAAGGTTCCAGTTCGAATTCTCCCTGTTCAAAGAGTCATGTAGGTGCTGTCTTTAGAAATGGGGCCTTGCAATCAGGTTGTGGAAAGTAATCTATAACCTTTGCAAGAGCCTGGGTTGTTTTGAAGTTCCCATGGACCACTTTGGCCAGCAACTAGGAATTATATATAATTCATTTCCTATACTGAAGCTTTAATTGGGAAGAGAGTTGTCCAGATGAAACTCTATCTCCCCGTATGTTTGACAACTTTATTGTCTAGATAACATGTCTTGGTTAGAATGTGGTGTTGAAGTCACCCACTAACAGTGTGTGTGAGTCAACATGAGATTTAAGCTGTAGTAGTGTTTCTTTTATGAACTTGGTTGCCCTTGCATCTGATGAATAGATGTTAAGAATTGCTGTATCTTCTTGGTGGGCCTTTCCTTTGATGGGTATGTAGTATTTTTCCCCATCTCTTCCTAGTCTTTGCTTGAAGTCTCTTTGTCAGATATGAAAGTTGCTACACCAGCTTGATTATTCGTTCCATTTGTTTGGAATATATTTTTCTATTCTTGTATGGTGAGGTAATGTCTACTCTTGATGTTAAGGTGCTTTTCTTGGATACAGCAAAAGGATGGGTCCTATTTTTTCATCCATTCTGTTAGTCTGTGTCTTTTTATGGGGAATTGAAGCAGTCGGTGCTGAGAGTTATCAGTGAACAATGTTTGTTGATTCCTGTTAGTCTATTCTTGTGGTATGATTTTTATTTTTACCTCTTCTGATTGGCTGGTCTGAAATTACTTCTTCCTTGTTTTTTTCTTAGATGAAGTTAACCTCTTTAGGTAGAAGTTTTCGATCCAGTGCCTTCTGTAGTGTAAGATTTGTAGATAGAAACTGCCTAAAATTATTTTTATCTTTTTGTCTCCATCCATTGTGATTGAAAGCTTTGCTGAGTACAGTGATCTGTGATGACCACTGTGATATCTTAGAGTCTGTAGAAGATCTTTTCAGTCCATTTTGGGTTTTAGAACCTCCATTGAAAATTCAGGTGCTTCTCTAATGCATTGGACTTTATATGTTACTCGACATTTTCCCCTTGAGCTTTTAATATTATTTCTTTGTTCTGTGCATTTAGTAACTTAGTATTTTTTTATTATTATATGTTGAGGTTGAGGAGAAATTTTCCCTCTGCTCTAGCCTATTTGTGTTCTATTCTGTTTTGATTTATTTTTCTTGTTTTGTATTGTTTTGTTTGTACCTTCTAGGCATATCCTTCTTTAGGTTATGGAAATTTTCGTCTATAGTTTTTTTGAAAATATTTTCCGTGCCTTTGACCTGGTTTACTTCTCTTTTCTGTATTCCTGTTATTCATAGATTTGATCTTTTCATAGTGTCCCAGATTTCCTACATGTGTTGTGCCTGGCAGATTTTAAAGTTAACATTTTGTTTGACTGATGTATTCATTTCTTTGATTGTACCTTCAATGCCAGAGATTTTCTTTTCCACTTCTTTCATTCTGCTGGGGAGCCTTTCCTCTGAGGTTCCCCTTCTGATTCCTAACTTTTTCACTTCCAGATGTCCCTCATTTTTTTCAATTGAGTCTATTTTCACTTTCATTTCTTGAAACATATTATTAGTTTTTATTTCTTTGTGTTTTCATACATCTCTTTAATTGATGTATTAATTTCTTCTTTAAGATTCCTATCATATTCATAAAAGGCATTCTAATATCAATGTCTTGTGGTTTAACTATGTTGCAATTATAGAGGCCAACTGTGGTAAAGAGAAGCATCTAAGGAAATGTTCAACATCCTTAATCATCAGGGAAAAGCAAATCAAAACAATCCTGAAATTCCACCTCACACCAGTCAGAATGGCTAAGATCAAAAACTTAGGTGACAGCGGATGCTGGCAAGGATGTGGAGAAACACTCCATTGTTGGGATTGCAAGCTGGTACAACTACTCTGGAAATCAGTCTGGCGGTTCCTCAAAAAAATTGAGCATTACCTGAGGACCCACCTATACCATTCCTGGGCATATACCCAAAAGATGCCCCAGCATATAACAAAGATACATAGTCCACTATGTTCATAGAAGCTTTATTTATAATAGCCAGAAGCTAGAAAGAACCCAGCTGTCCTTCAAGAGAGGAATGGATACAGAAAATCTGGTACATTTACACAATGGAGTACTACTCAGCTATTAAAAAACAATGAATTCATGAAATTCTTAGGCAAATGGAAGAACTAGAAAATATCATCTTGAGTGAGGTAACCCAACCACAAAAGAACACACATGATATGCATTTACTAATAAATGGATATTAGCCCAAATGCTTGGAATACCCAAGATACAGTTCCCAGATCACATTAAGCTCAAGAAGAAGGAAGACCAAAGTGTGGGTGCTTCAGTCCTTCTTAGAAGGGGGAATAAAATACTCATGGGAGGAAATACAGAGACAAAGTGTGGAGCAGAGACTGAAGGAAAGGCCTTCCAGAGACTGCCCCACCTGGGGCTCCATCCCATATATAGTCACCAAACCCAGACACTATTGTGGATGGCAAGAAGTGCTTGCTGACAGGAGCTTGATATAGCTGTCTTCTGAGAGGCTATGCCAGAACCTGACAAATACAGAGGTGGATGCTCACAGCCAACCAATGGACTGAGCACTGCGTCCCCAATGGGGTCTCCAATGGAGGAGTTAGAGAAAGGACTGAAGGAGCTGAAGGGGTTTGTGACCCCATAGAAAGAACAACAATATGAACCAACCACACCACCCCCAGAGCTCCCAGGGACTAAACCACCAACCAAAGAGTACACATGGAGGAACCCATGGCTCCAGCAGCATATGTAGCAAAGAATTGCCTTGTCGGCCATCAAAGGGAAGAAAAGCCATTGGTCCTGTGACGGCTCAATGCTCCAGTGAAGGGGAATGCCAGGGTGGGAAGGTGGGAATGAGTGGTGGGTGGGGGAATACCCTCATAGAAGCAAGGAGAGAGTGGGTGGGATAAGAGGTTTCTGGGGGGGGGAACCAGGAAAGGGGTTATCATTTGAAATGTAAATAATGAAAATATCTAATAAAAATTGCATTATTTATTTCATTTATTTATTTATTCATGTGCATGAATATATGTGTATCATATCATATGTGTGTGCATACATGTCTGTAATGAGCCTACACACGCTTGCCTGTGTGTGTGCGCAGGCATGTGTGTGAGTGTGTGTGTGTGTGTGTGTGTGTATGCCATGGCTTATATGCGGTGGTTATAGAACTATTCACAGGAGTTGATTTTCTCATTAAATCATGTATGTTCCAACAAATGAATACAGGTTGTCAGTCTTGATGGTAAGCCCCTTTACCCACTGAGCTATGTCGCCAGCCCAAGTCTTAAAATTTTTCTTAATGATGTTTTAAGTGTTTTTGTGTGAAGACATTGTATGCCTTCTGTTAGATTTATTATTAGGTAATTGCTTTCTTCTATTGTAAGTATTATACCTCTCAGGATTTGGTTTCTAACTCAAGTGTTAATGGATAGAAATAAAATTGGTTTTCCTATGTTGTTAAAATATTACAAAACTGACTAATTCAATTCTAATAATTTAAAATTTCTAGTGAATTACAACTTCTGATAATACTAAATTTCTTTCTTTTAACAATCCTTATGACTTCTTATCAAAATGCATTTCTTATACTACCTCAGCTTTCTAGTGTGGTGCTCAACCCAACCTGTCAGTACGACTTGACTCCTTGACTCGTTTCTGAACTGAAAGATGTTGTCAACATAAATTAAATATTTTTGTAAATAACACACCATCTTATAGAAATTCCAATTTCTTTCACTTAATACTTTTAAATTTTATTAAGTCTGCCTTATAAATCTTTTAGTTTACTCTGATATGTTAATTTTCAAATGTTAGAATGGAAATTAGAACAAACTTAGGTTATTTCTGATGCATTCTTTAATGGTTCTATTGCAGTATTTATATGGTGATCATTCCTGTAGTTTCTTTACAGCTTTCTTTCCTTGGTTGCTTGTAATAGTTTTCTTCATGATTGGGTGCCATATTAGTGCTGGGTGAATTTGGAGAACTAAAGGCAACTCTTTTCTCTTTTCTATCTCAGAAAAGCTTCTGCCACTATTTTTCTTAGATAATTTATAATATTTGTTTTTGAGGACATCTGCCCCTATCATTTTATTTGTGTCAAATTTTGGGTTAAAACCTATTTATGTGAAGTCTTATAAACATTAAGTTATTTTTTATTTATGTCTTGACACAATGTAGACTCACAAGGGAAGAGAATATCAATTAAGATGTTTGTCTGAATCAGGTTCTCCTGTAGATTTGCCTGAGGGCGGGGTAGAATGGACACACACACACACACACACACACACACATCTGTCTATCTATATATCTATCTAGATATACTTTTCCCGCCTTCCCTCTCTCCCTCCCCCTCCCTCCCTCCCTCCCTTCTCTCCCTCCCTCCCTTCTTCTCTCTCTCTCTCTCTCTCTCTCTCTCTCTCTCTCTCTCTCTCTCTGACTTATTAGACTGTTTTACAGTCTATAATCTAGGTAGCACAACTATGACTGTCTCACTATGAAAAGACTGAGAATACAGGAATTGTTTAGTCCAGAAGCCTGGATATGTCAGAAGTCTCAATCTTGCACTGGAATCCTGGAGGATTCCTGGAGAGCTACATGTCTTCAGTCTACACTGGACTCCCAAAGAATCCAGTTGGCTCTAATACTGGCAAATGAATACAGCAGCAACAAGAGATTAAAAACTTTCCAGGGAGAGTCGGGTGGTGGTGGCACACGCCTTTAATCCCAGCACTTGGGAGGCAGAGGCAGGTAGATTTCTGAGTTCGAGAGTTCGAGGCTTGCCTGGTCTACAGAGTGAGTTCCAGGACAGCTAGGGTTACACAGAGAAATCCTGTCTCAAAAAAAAAAAAAAAAAAAAAAAAGAAAGAAAGAAAAAGAAAAGAAAAACTTTCCAGGGAGAACAAGCAAGCAAAATGCAAAGCTTTCATCTCTCAAATTCTCTAAAGTGGGTGGTCAACAGAAAGTGTGAACCAGATTAAGAGTAGCCCTCACAGAGTACCCAGCTGTGTGGGTTTTACTTTACTGCTGATGTACTTAAACTGACAACCAAGGTTAGCCATCACTTCCGCCCTCTGTGAATGACCCTCACTGAGACATGGTCTCCTAGACTGTATGAAAGTGCGGAGAGCAAGCTGAGCGCTCTCATGCATGCATTCATTCATTGCCCTCTGCCTTCTCCTATGGGAATAATGAGAACAGCTGCCTAATTTCCTGCCATTGCAACTTCCTTTAACAATGGGCTATAATCTGTATCTGTGAGCCAAATAAACCCTTTCTCCTGTTAAGGATCTTTATGTCAGGGCATTTTATCACAGCAACAAGAAATGAAACAAATAGTTAGCTTTATATGTTTGGTAAGTTATACTTTCCAAGGAGTTTTCCACCTGAATTTATTTATTAAAATTTATTTTCCAAATAATTTCATAATAGCTTTTTAATAGCTATATTCGTTAATGATGACTCTTTTAATTCATTTTAAGTCTTCCCATAAAAGCTGTGGTGACATCTTTAGGATATTTAATATTTAAATTTAGGTTATTTAATATTTAAATTTAACTTAAATATTTAAATATGTAGAATATTTAAGCTGGATTTTTCTGCAAAAGTTTAGAACATAATATTATTATCAAAACCATGTACTGTTTGTAATTCTGGTGCTGTTTAAAAATCCTGGGCAATATTCTATTTTCTATAAATTTTCATCTCAAATAATTCTTTATGTTTTGTCATTTGCATACTATCAAACACACACACACACACACACACACACACACACATAAATATATCCCACTGTTAGATCTTTGCATTACTTATAATGCATTAAAAAAATAGTGCTTTAAGAACACTATTTAATCTATGCCCTTGCCCCTTGCCACAAGCAGGAGAGCTGGCCCCTAGGTCACAGGACTGGGTGGACTGGCCCTGTCCCTCACTGGTGCAGCACTCAAGAGAGTAGAATGGGGAGCACAGTAAGACTGACTCTGGTGGGAAGAGTGCAGGTGGGTTAGTGAGCTGGCCCCAAGGACAGAAGAGCAGAAGAGACTTCCCCTTGCCACTGCATCACCAGGGTGAGCTAGCAGGGGCAGTGCTGGAGAGCTTGCCCTATTGGTGAAGGCTCAGGAGAGCTGGTGGCCTGAGCAACTCAGCTCCCTCCCAAGTTCAGATTCAGGACTTTGAGTTGACTCACCCCAACGTCTACCTCATCTATGATCTGTTGGAACTCATGAAAGGACAAATTCTGAAAATCCAAAGCAACAACAGGATATCCAAGAGGAGTTCTGGTGAGGATTCAGTGTTGATAATGTAGTAGAAGCCAGAGACCTCCAACCAGGCCAATGACTCATTACCATTTACATTTGCAAGTGAAGAAGGGTAGATAAAAGGGTTTAATGAGGGACACACTGACACAGTACAGCTTCCTTAATAAAATTTTTAAATTTTTTATTTTATTTTATTTTATTTTATTTTATTTTATTTTATTTTATTTTATTTGGGGGAGGTTGCAAGGGTGCAGTGTGGATACAAGGAGTGATGGATATGAGTGGGATTGGGGTCCATGATGTAAAATTCACACACACAAAATCAAATAAACAAGTCTTATAGAGAACACTATTCAATACATACTTCTGCAGATATCAGGTAACATTTCTCAAATATATTCTAGTAGAGTCAAATGGCAAAGAAGAACTTTTCTTTATAGACTGCACCCTCAAGTTGTATTAGTTACTTGTTATGATGAGAAAATACCCCGACAGAAGCAATGTAATAAGAAAGGGGTTTTTGTTTTGTTACATTTGTTTGTTTGTTTTTGGCTTTTGTTTTGGCTTGCAGTTCCAGGTTCCAGTCTGCCATAGAGAAGCCCTGACTGCAGGAACTTGAACCATCTGCTGTGGGAATGTGAGGAATCAGAGAGAGGGAGAAAAAGGGAGGGAGGGAGGGAGGAAGGGAGGGAGGGAGGGAGAGAGGGAGGGAGAGAGAGAGGGAGGAAGGGAAGGGGGGCACATGCTTGACTCAGCTCACTTTTTTCTCTTGTGTATATGTGTGTTTAATTTCAATTAATGATTTTTATTATCATTAATTACTCTAAATTAAAATGTAATTATATCTTCCCCCTTCTCTTTCCTCCCTCTACTCCTTCCCATGAAATACCCCCTTATTCTCTCTAAAATAATGCCAGCTTTTTAGTTGTTATTCTTAAATATATAAATACAATCTATCATTTTATATAGTCTTACTTGTATGTATATGATTTCAGGGATCATTATTTGGTATAGGCTAATCAATAAAGGGCCTCATCTCTGGAGAAGACTGTTTACCAGAATTCCTTTGTTGCCTCTTCATGGGTGAGGCCTCATGAGATTTTCCCCTTCTGTCTTAGCATGTATATTATTATTGTACTTGTTCAGGTCTTGTTTAGGCAGCTATATCCTTGAGATCTCATGGGTGAAGCTTCCCTGTGATTTCTAGGAGACACCATCTCACAGAACTTTTCCTGGTCCCATGGCCTTCCAATCTTTCTGCTCACTTTTCTGTAATCTTGAATCTTAAGAGCAAGAGTTTTATTATAGATGTATCAGTTGGGGCTGGCCTCCTATGATCATTTCCTATCTAGGTTTTTGATTGGTTGGGTTTTCTACAATGGTCTCCTGTGGTAAAAATGAATATTTTGTTTTGTTTTGCTTTTAATGAGAGATTAGAGCTACACTTATCAATGGGTATAGAATAGATATTTAAAATACAGAAAACTCATGACATTTTGTCAATTTGGGTCACATTGCTCAGTATGATTTTTTTTTTTTAGTTTCCTCCATTTGTCTTCAAATATTAATTTTCTTTACAGATGAATATTTCCCACATGATGTATGTATCTCATTTTTGTCATCTATTTGTTAGTTGAAGGAAATTTGTTTTGCTTCCAGTTTTTTTTATGAATATTATGATAAGAAAACTTGCTATAAAATTATCATACTCAAAACTTCCAAATTCTAGTATTACTAATATTTCCATTACTGACTTTCTTTTGCTGTAAGATATATTATAAAACTCAGTTGGTAAAGCTTTATATAGTAATTAGTAAAAAAAAAAAAAAATTGTGTGCTGCCTGATAGATCTTTATATTTTCACAGCTTCTTAAGAACTTGCTTTCTGTTAAGACAGACATGCCTTCCTTCCTTCCTTCCTTCCTTCCTTCCTTCCTTCCTTCCTTCCTTCCTTCCTTCCTTCCTTCCTCCCTCCCTCCCTCCCTCCCTCCCTCCCTGCCCCCTCCTTCCCTCTCTTCCTTCCTTGAAAAAGAATTATTTTATTTACATCCCAAATGTTGACCCCCATCTGACCCCCCTCCCAGAGTTCTCCATCTATCCCTGTTCCCCCTTGCCTTTGAGAGGGTCCCACCCCCCCAGCATCTCCCTTCCCTGGGGCATCATGTCTCTACAGGATTAGATGCATCCTCTCCCACTGAGGCCAGACAAGGCATTCCTCAGCTACATATGTGCCGGGGGCCTGGGACTAGCCCATGTATGCTCTTTGGTTGGTGGCTCAGTCTCTAGGAGCTCCCAGAGGTCCAGGTTAGTAGATACTATTGGTCTTCCTTTGGGGTTCCTTACCCATTCAGTTCCCTCAATCTTCCTCTAAGTCTTCTATAGGGGTCCCCGACCTCAGTTTAATGGTTGGCTGTAAGTGTCTGCATCTGTCTCGGTCAGCTGATGGTAGAGCCTCTCAGAGGACAGCCATGCAAGGCTTCTGTCTGTAAGCACAACAGATCCTAAACAATAGTGTCAGGGTTCGGTACCTGCCTATCAGCTAGATCTCAAGTTGGGCTGGCTGGCCATTCCTGCAATCTCTGCTCCACTTTTATCCCTGCATTTCGTTACTCAGGAAAAATTCTGAGTCAAAAGTTTTGAAGGTAGGTTGGTGTCCCATCCCTCTACTGGGGGCCATGTCTAACTCCTGGAGGTGGTCTCTTCAGGTTTCATCTCTCCACTGTTAGGCAGTTTGGCTAAAGTCACCCAAAGTGAGTCCTGGAAACCTGGGATTTTCTAGAGTTTCTTCCCATTCCCCTAACCCCAGCCCCCACCCCCAACAGCTTTATATTTCCATTCATTCTCCTGACCTTCTGGGCTTCTCCCCTGTCTCTCCTGACACCTGATCCCACCCTCCTTTCCCCTTCCCCTCCCCTCTCCTACCCAGGTCCCACTCTCCTTCTGCCTCCCATGATTATTTTGTCCCCTCTTCTAAATGGGAGTAAAACATCCTAGTTGGGGCCTTCCTTCTTAGGGTCCATGGAGTTTATCATGGATATTCTGTAATTTTTGGCTAATATCCACTTATCAGCAAATACATACCATGCATGTTATTTTGGCTCTTGGTTACCCCATTCAGAATTATATTTTCTGCTTCCACTCATTTGTCTGCAAAATTTATGATGTCCTCGTTTTTAATGGCTAAATAGTATTCCATTGTGTAAATGAACCATGTTTTCTGTATCCATTCTTTGGACATCTGGGTTACTTCCTGTTCCTGGCTAATACAAACAAGGCAGCTATGAATGTATTGAAGCAACAGTCCTTGTGGTACGCTGGAGCATCTTTTGGATATACGCCTAGTAGTAGTGTAGTTAGGTCTTTAGATAGAACTATTTCCAATTTTCTGAGGAATTGCCAGATTGATTTCCAGAGTGGTTGTACTAGTTTGCAATCCCACCAGCAATGGAGAAGTGTTCCTCTCTCTCCACATCCTTTCCAGCAGATTGCTTGAATTTTTGTCTTAGCCATGCTGATTGGTTTAAGATGGAATCTTAGAGTCATTTGGGTTTGCATTTCCCTGATGACTATGGATGGCAAACATTTCTTTAAGTTCTTCTTATCCATTCAATATTCCTCTGTTAAGAATTCTCTGTTTAAACGACAGGGGCACCCGAGTCATTACAAAGTCCCCTTCAAATAATGGAGGTCAGGCCTCTATCCCCGCCTTCGCAAGATTAGAATTGCCACAGCCCTTCTATACTTAGAGAAGGGAGGAGATGTCAGGGGCAGCCCTGCTTACACACTGAAGGCCTAAAATCAACCATAGGCCTAAAATCAGCAATAGGCCTGTCATACATGTATACTAACACCAAGTCTTGGGTCTCAGTGGAAAAAAATTGAAACAGATGGCTATAAGCTAATGGAAACAGGCAGCTTTTGTGGAAATCTACAAGCCTGAGTAGTCCTAGACCT
Source organism: Grammomys surdaster (assembly GCF_004785775.1). Classification (NCBI taxonomy): domain Eukaryota; kingdom Metazoa; phylum Chordata; class Mammalia; order Rodentia; family Muridae; genus Grammomys; species Grammomys surdaster. The sequence continues at coordinate 3,020,315 of NW_021620703.1, read as the reverse complement.
TGTAAATAGGTAGCCTTGGCAGACAATACCAACTTAGATAAGGTCAAGCGAGTCATAGGCAGAGTCATAGTGACTTGTCCCCTGAACCTTCACCCAGCCGATACCCTGTTCTGAAAGATATCTGTATTCCCCCTGAACACCCACACTCCAGTGTCATTCCCTTCCCCACATCCTGCCTTTTTGTGTTTATAACCCCTGTGTGAATGAATTACGAATTGAGAAAAAATAAATTATAAAAATAAAAAAAAGGAAGAGGGTTTGTGTAGATCCAAGTATTAAGGAATTTTAACCCTCTTCCTATTATATAACTAGTCTGAAAATGCTTAATTAAAAAATACTTTTTCTGAGAAAAAAAAGAATTCTCTGTTTACTAGGTGCTCCAATTTTTAATGAGGTTATTTGGTTTTCTGTAGTCTAACTTCTTGAGTTCTTTGTATTGTCAAATATTAGTCATCTATCTGATGTAGGATTAGTGAAGAGTTCCCAACTTATAGGTTGTCATTTTGTTCTATTGACAGTATCCTTTGCCTTACAGAAGCTTTTCGGTTTCATGAAGTCCCATTTGTCAATTGATGATCTTAGAATTTGAGCTATTGGTGTTCTGTTCAAGAAAATTTCCCCTGTGCCAATGCATTTGAGGCTATTTCCCATTTTTTTCTTCTATTAGATTCAGTGTATCTGGTTTTATATTGAGATCCTTGATCCACTTAGACTTGATCTTTGTGTAGGGTGATAAATATGGATCAATTTGCATTCTTCTACATGCAAACATCCAATTAGACCAGCACCATTTATTGAAGATGCTGTCTTTTTTCCACTGTATGGTTTTGGCCTCTTTGTCAAAGATCAAGTGTAGGTGTGTGGGTTTATTTCTGGGTCTTCCATTCTATTCCATTGATTGACCTGTTTTTCTCTATAAATACCGTGAAGGTTTTATCACTGCTGCTCTGTAACATAGCTTCAGGGCAGGGATGGTGATTTCCCCAGAAGTTCTTTTATTGTTTTGGCTATCCTGAGGTTTTGTTTTTCCATATGAAGTTGAGAATTGATTTTTCTATGTCTGTGAAGAATTTTGTTGGGAGTTTGATGCAAATTGCTTTGAATCTGTAGACTGTTAAGGCTGGACTTCAATAACAACAAACACAACAACATACTCATGGAAGCCCAGATACTCATGGAAGCCAAACAACTCTCTACTGAATGATAACTTGGTTAGGGAAGAAAGAAAGAAAGAAATTAAAGACTTTCTCAAATTCAATGGAATGAAGGCAAAGTGTACACAAATTTATGGGACACAATGAAAGCAATGTTAAGAGGAAAATTTATTGCACTAAGTGCCTTCATAAAGAAATTGGAGAGATCCTATACTAGCAACTTAACAGCACACCTGAAAGCTCTAGGTCAAAAAGAAGCAAACACATGCAAGAGGAGTAGACAGCAAGAAATAGTCAAACTCAGAGATAAAAATCAACCAATTAAAAACAAAGAGAACAATACAAAGAATCAACAAAACCAAGAGCTGGTTCTTTGTGAAAGTTAACAAGATAGATAAACCCTTAGCCAAACTAACTAAAATGAACAGAGACAGTCTCCAAATTAACAAAATCAGAAATGAAAGGGGAGACATAACAACAGACACTGAGGAAATTCAAAATCATCAGATCTTATTATAAAAGCCTACACATGAAAAACTGGAAAAATCCAAACAAAATGGATGATTTTCTAGACAGATACCATGTACCAAATTTAAATCAAGATCAGGTAAACTATCTAAACAGTTCTATAACACCCAAGAAAATAAAAGTAGTCATTAAAAAACTCCTACCCACCCCCAAAAAGCCAAAGCCAGATGGTTTTAGTGCAGAATCTTACCCAGACTTTCAAAGAAGAGCTAATAACAATACTCTTCAAACTATTCCACAAAATAAAAACAGAAGGATCTGTATCCATTTATTCTATGAAGCCACAGTTACTCTGATACCTAAAACACAGAGATAGATACACATCATTTTAAAAGGTGTAGAAAATTTCTCAGGTATCCTGGGCTTTGGATTTCATCACTAGCCACAGCTGAGGTCATCACCATGTTTATTTTATAAGTAATATCTTCTCTTCTCCTATTTGTATACAAGCATATCTGTTATAGTAGCATATGGAATAGTCATTTACAATGTTACTAAACTACTGTAAAAGGGATTTTAGAGATATTTTATATATTTAAAATATTAATATCTTTTACGTTCATCATACACACACACAGACACACACACACACACAATGGTATTTTTTCTGAAGCTCCTCATGTCTGAAATGTCCAGACAGAAAATGATTTTTTTCTATCTTACTTTTACTTTGGTAAAATCTCTAGTTTTATAGAAGAAGACATATCATTACTTTCAGCCCAAATGCTTTTGTCACCCTTAAATGTGCCCAGAGAACCTCTGCTAACCATGATTCTGGTTTATACTAGCCATAAAAATCTATTTTCTAGTACTTTGCTCAAAGCATATACTGAGCAGCCACAAAGCACAGCAGGCATGCAGCAAGTATGACCAGTGCTGCGTTTCTTTCTTTTTTATTCTCCCTTGTCCTTTAGAGTCACCATTTGTCACAGAAATCACCTGCAGATGTACAGGAATAACACAGTAATATTTGTAGCACTCAAAAGCAATTTTACTCTTCAGAGATCATAGTAACCTGTTATTTGTTTCACTAGAGAATTAAAATCACTCGGGAGGGTTTTTGTCTCACCCGGGGAATTCTTTTCTTCGAAATTGCCTACAATGTCCTTTCACTTGATATCAGTATTTGCAAGTGGATTTACTATTTCCAGTGCTGATTGTCATGAGCCTTATGTGTCTACCTCGTTTATCATAAATGACATGGCTCTTAGGTAGTCCATGTGCTCAGATTTATGGGTAGTAATGGCAGATGATTCTCATGTATCTAATCAGAGCTACTGTCACTGTGTTTTAATAATGGACTCTAACGAGAGTTCTGGGCAAAACATCATTTAAAAATATCTGATAACTACATAATAGAAAGTTTTTTTTTTTAATTCTGTTGAACTGTAAATTCTGGTGGTATCTGCTTCCAGTTCTGGCACACTGGCACCTCCCTTGTGGTCCCCAGTGCATCACTGCCAGACCTCTGTCACAGGCCCTCATTCCCATGCTTCCTCTCCGTTACTAGATTGTAAGTATGGAGACCATTTTTTTGTTGTTGTTGCAATTCCTAAATCCTTGCCTTGGATTTAGGAACACGAAACATATAATGCATCTATATTTTTTAAAAGTAAACATTTTTAAGACGTCCCATTGGAATCTTTTTTATTAAATAAGTCAAATATTTTTAGAATATTCTTTCATCAAAATCTTTCACACCCTGAAAAGGCTAGCAGGACTTATCACCCTTCTAGCCTTTCGTCATGCACACTGGTGGACAGAATCAGAATATTGACTGATGGGCAGAAAGCAGTTGTTTGTAGTTAATAAAATTAACACGAGATCATAAGGGATTAAGAGTCCTGACCTTCAGCATTACAGACATTTGGTTAGTACTTGTTGAGAAATTCCACAATGAAGAATGGGGTAACTAGGTGTTTCTGAATTACTTTGGCATATTTTAGCAAATTAACATTTCTATTACTATGGAATATCTAGAAGTATATAATATATGCAAATAGGCCACAATAGCCTTTCATCAGGAAACCAAAGACATTTGTGTAATGGATACATTGTATACACAATCCTTTAGGTGTGCCTTTCTAAAGTCCTTAATGTTTATCAGGTACAATGAGACAACCAGTATTTATATAGAATACTGAAGATTTATTCATACTTAATATGGGATAAAATTACATAGTAAATAAAATGTCAATAGAATATCCAATCAAAAATCTCTGTGTTTTGTTCCCTTCTGACCTATCAGGAATTTAAGTCATGTGTCTTTTCTATACCTTGTGCATTAGTCAAACCTTATTATTTAATAAGAGAATTATCTTTTTAGTCCTTGAATTTTTAAATTGTACTCTGGCCCATGATGAAGTGAGTCAGCTCCTTGGAATCAAGTTTTTGTGCCTGCTTGGAAGATCTTTTTTACACTGACCATTGATGTAGTGTTAAATGAGATGAATATGGCCCTAGTTTGATGCTAGAAGTGAGAGAATTTCAACTTTGACTGTATATGAATATAAATACTGAGTCTCGAGTCTACATGAAAGATATAAAAATATAAAATTTCTTGATTACCCATGCAATGTCTTTTTTATTTGTAAGAAAAATTACAATTGACTAAGCATAGGATATTAATTTTTTATTATTTTGTGTATGAGTGTTTTTTTCTGCATGTAAGTTTGTACACAACTTGCATACTTGGTACCGACTGTGGTCCAATGAGGTTGTCAGATCCCTAGGACTGGAGTTACAGACAATTGTGAGCTACCATGCTGGTTGTGGGAATTAAACCTCGGTCTTCTCCAAGAGCAACAAGCACTCTTAACCACTAAGCTAATTCTCCAGCTATGGATGATAATTTTAAACAGGACTGGGCCCAGGGGAGTTCATGCAACTTGGGGTTTCTAGAATTAGCTGATTGGAGAGAAGCAACTGTAAAATCTCACACAATCATTCATGTATCATTAAATCAGAATTCTCATTACTCCAACCCAGGCATGATCAAGATGCTGACTGTTAATGAAGCTATGCCATATACCTTTCTTGGGAAGAAAAGAAGATATAGCCACATATGTAATTGCTCATCCTCTACCACCTCATCTCTTACATTTGCTTAAATCAACATTATCTGTTACCTACGGAATGATGTTTCAAATCAGCTTTCTCTGCACTACCTCTATTAAACGTGCAGCGAACAGATCGACTTAGAATATACTGAGGTTGTTAAGAACTCTAGTGTGAGTTCCTTTGTAGACACATTTTTAAACACTCTGTAAAGCAAGCAAACACAAAATTTTGTTTCAACGATCTGAGGTGAGTAAATATGTAATATTCTTCAGCCTTCCCTTCAGCCTTGCTTGGATTTTATGCAATGATCAGTACTTGGGGGAATTCTGACTGCCGCAGGACCCGCTAAAGAAGGATATGATTACAGTACTGTTCTGTATGGAATCCACTAGAAAAAAAAATGGGCTGCAAGTATTCTGTTTCTAATACAAGAACTAAATATATCGATCCTTTGAAACTAGAGCCTCTTCAAGCCTGCATGCTCATTTGCCAGCTGACTAAAGAAATTCACTCAGCATGGAAATGATTTTCCATGCACTTTATGCAAAATAAAAAAATAGATGCAGAAAGTGATGAGATATGAACGCAGAGCACTATGGATTGTGAACTGAAATTTCATTTGCTGTGGCTACCCTCTGAGCCTGCGATTCTTAAACATGAATGTGTGTTGTCAGTAGAATCGATTGTTGAAATACATTCTAAGGACCTACAATTCAGTCGGTCTGGAGTGCCTCTGATAATTTTTTTTTTTTTGAAAAATCTACTGCTGCCCTTGGAGAGCCCTTTGGGGATTAGATATATTTTATTCCAGTGATTCTTGGGTGGCTTGATTGGTAACTCTTAATGGTAACTCCACTAAGGATATCAGCTCACAGAAAGAGAGAGAGAGAGAGAGAGAGAGAACAAAACCTCTTTTTCTAGGTATTGAGTGATGTTACATTAGCAAGATTGCATTCCTTGGTTCAATCTTGCTAATACATTTTTCCTATGTTATAAAACAACATAACAAATATTCCAGGGCTTGATTTTGCTATTCTTGTGTTGGAGAAAATGTTGACATTTTTGTTGCCATTAAGAAACAAATCTCTGAGTGTCTCAAGTTTTTATGACACTTAATCTGTGAGAGGAGCTCTTGGGACAGCCTTGATGTAGTCTCGTTAGCTAACTTCACACTGCAGCCCAGCAGTTAGATACCTGAGAGGTGAGTGTAATTTGCTATGACAAATAACTAGTAGATGCACTTTGGGGATTGTTGAAAAATTCACAGATATTTCTGGTATTTCATAGGTCAGTTAGGAGAGCTGAGAGTCTTACAAACTTAGCTGGATATTCAAACCATTGGAAAGGCTTACCAGTGCTGACCCTTGAACACTAATCAGATACTCACATTTAGTTCCAAAAGGGGCTTGACATGGACGAGAGAAGCAAAAATGAGGTGGAGGTTGGGTTACCGTTTCTAGAGGTCTGCTTGCCATACAACTTTTTAGTACAAGATATTTTATGAATATTATCTCTAAATTCATATGCTCACACAACGAGCTTGTCTCATACCCTCAAGGAAGAAGGGGATTTTGTTTCTGTTTGAGAAAGGGTTTCTCTGTGTAACTCTGGCTGTCCTGAAAGTTGCTCCGTAGACCAGGCTGGCCTCAGATGCAGAGATCTGCCTACTTCTGCCTCCGAGTGCTGGGATTAATGATGTGTACCACCATCACCTGGCCAAAAGAAAGAGATTTGAAAATAGTATAATATTTCTTTATCATGGCAAGATACTGTTATGTAAATGAGGAACTGGGAGTAGGTCAAGTCTGGTTGAGCCATGGTTATTCCTTCTTCTTCATTTGTAGGATTGCTAAATCCTCCACCCCCTCTTGTGTCTGTGTGCCCGGTGTGAACAAAGTTAAAACTTAACCCACTGCATTTAAAAGCCACTCAATTAAACACTGAGGATCACTTTTAATGATAAAACACATGCCCCTTTTCCAAAGAATTCCCCCCATTAACTTACCAACTGTAAATCTCATTAAAGAATAGTGATACAGATATAAATGGGACAAATCTAATGTCATAATGGACTCACAGGTATGATGGCATTTTAGAAACCTCTGATCTTCTAAAGAAACACTAAAGGGGATTTTTTTCCATGTGCTCATGTATGCACCTATATGTGGAAACCAGAGGATAGCCTTGGCTATCTTTCATCAGATGCCGTCCATTTTAAGATGTTTTGAGACAGGGTTTTTATTGGCATTATATTTTCTAAACTGGCTGTCTAATAAGCCCCAACCCCCCTGAAATTCACTTGCCTTTGCCTCCACCAACACTGGGATTACAAGCATGTGCTACCATCCCTGGATTTTTTTTTAACATAGGTATGTGGGGTCAAATTTATGTTCTCATGCTTACAAACCTTTGACCACTGACCTATCATTCCAATCCCATGAGCCACTTGCAAATGGAAGGTTTTTTAAACTTCATTATCTAAGCATATATGTAGAATTACTAGAACAGTTGAAAAGAAAGGAAGATGGTGGAACTATTGAAAAGAGCATTCAACTTGGAACTGGAAAGAGAACGCAGACTATATTCCATGAATGGAGCTCAATTTATCTCTTTGTGATGTGAGATCAATAGAGTGTATCACTTTTCATTCCATGCTGCATGATTCAGATGAAATATATAAGAAATCTATATCTATATCTCTGTCTATCTATCTATCTATCTATCTATCTATCTATCTATCTATCTATCT
>NW_021620703.1:2985298-3012814 GCF_004785775.1 Grammomys surdaster | reverse complement strand
TCTATCTATCTATCTATCTATCTATCTATCTATCTATCTATCTATCTATCAGAACTGCACATCTTTATTTGATAACAAAGCGTTTATGACATTTTTACTGGTAGGAAGAACAGAATATTGTAGAGAGATGGACATAGGTGGTGTTCATAATTTCTACTTTCTTTGATTTCTCCCCTATTTCTTTATGTTTCTTTCCATAACTTTATGTCTAACTTTACCACATACAAAGGGATAAGTTTAGAAAGATGAATTTATTACCACTACTTTTTTTTTTACCTTCAGCTGTAACTTTTTGCATTAAATTGTTTCCCTAGTCATCACTGAAGAATACAATATAAGTTAAAAGTTTCTAAATAGCTCAAAAGGTGTGTGTGTATGTCTGTGTGTGTGTGTGTGTGTGTGTGTTACACAAGAGATTAGAATATGCCACCAAAAGTTTAGGGCACAGAATCAAATGCCATCTAGTTTTCTGTGACTCTTGTCTTTGCATTTTCAAGAATGGAATTTTCCTTGCAGTGCAAAGACAATATGGCTGCCAGATGACTGTGTCCTTTTTTAACCCCACTTTAAAAGTTAAAGGCCATAACCAGCGTCATCAGTGGTATATATCACCATTTTTATAAATAATACTGGGTGATTTAAGTCTCCCAATGATTATGTAAAACATCAAAATAAAGGAAAACTATTTTTTGCCCTTTGAAAGTAGAGCTGACTCCATTAGCTGACCTTCCATCCCCTCTACTGAAGCCTACCATTATAGCTCAACCAAATGTCCTCATCTGTCAAACTTGAGTATGTCAGAGGACATCAGGATCCAGGACTTTGCATCTGAGCTCGGCTCCACAGAAAACAAATGCTCAGTCTCCGTATTTACTGTAATATTTTCCAAGTAAGAAAGCTGATGAAATAAGCTATATAGGAGACATAAGACTAACTCTGATTTTCTTTATGGTGAGTCTCTTTTCATTGGCTTTGAACTTTTGTGTTATATCAGAACTCTAAAAAATATCACTTGTGTTCTTTGTCAAGTAGATATGCCATGGAAAAGTTGACTTTGGTGCTTAACTTCAGCACTTCATACATTGATTAACGAGACGTCTACAAGAGGTGCTGTTTGTAGGGTTTGATGATATAACACTAACTGAAGCTCTGGAGAGCAACAAATTCATCCCTAACCAACCCCTCACTGTGGATGTACACCAGCTACAAAAGCTGCTTATGCTTATGCTCATCTTTCCCCTGTATTTAAGCTGCAGGTGCTATTTTGTGACTCATTGGATGCCTGAATCTGGCCTTGGTCTAAGCTCATCTAATAACAAACCCTGTTAATCTGTTGTAGACAGATATACCATATCTATATACATGTTACAAATAGTAGTAATTTATACAGAAATATAAATTATGTTTTGATAATCCAGACAGATATATAGCCTTCTAAAACTTCATGAACTCGATATCTGTGTCTAAAACATTTCTGGCCTACTGTGATTTGTGAAGTGGATGATAGGATCCTATTAGGTCCCGGCCTTTCCTCAAGCATCTAGTATTTTATTGAGGTGTTTGACAGTAAACACAGTCAAGGATGGTCACTGGATGCTCATCCATTGGCATGTAGGCACACATGACAATTGTACACATATCTAAACTTGTAGATGTGTGATATTTATAATGTGAAATTTGTAGTGAAATACAAAATTTATTGTGAAAGACCAATGTTGACTTAGAGTAAGTCTGGTGGCAAAAAAAAGTTTGGGAAGGTAACAAACATTTGTATTTATTTATTTTTTTTAGTAGCATTAAACACCACAGAATGGACAGAAGTCCTCCATCAGATGCACCTCCCATTTAAAATAAATCTGGTTTGAGAACACAGCTGTGTCATGAGTTTAGAAAGATCCAAGGAGAATATTGTTGGCTTTTAATTCAGTTCCATTCTTGCTACTTATGACCTCAGGCAAGTTTCCTGAAATATCTAGTTCTCCTTTATTATCTACAAACTCTAAACCCTGAGGCAAGGCTAGTATTGGCTAATGTGTGTGCTGCAGAGTGAAGGCTACGGGAAGAAGCCCAGAAGTGTTGCTTGTCATAATGCTGTTTCCATGTACACCATGAGGATGATAGTATTATTCTGTCACAGAATTATGCATAATGAATTCTCAGCCATTCACGAGAGTTTTCACTACATTCTATGTATATACAGACACACATTCCTATTGATAGGTCAAATTGTGCCATGATTTTTAAGCACTGTCACCTATAGTAACCAATGCCTTTGTCCTGTGAACAAGCCCTATCAGCTGCTCTCAGCACACACAGGAAAGCCTCTTAGCTGATTCATGTGAGGATTTGACATTTAACTCACAAAATTTTCTTGAAATGTGTTAGAAGCTGGGGTTGAATAGAAAAATGGCTTTTTGTCACTATATGGAGCACTGAATTTTGAGCTTTGAAAGAAACCTCCCCTTGATATGAGCTTTTCACTAGATATGACTTCTAAAGCATGTTATGTCAGAACACTTGCTCTGTGATGTTGATGGAGTCGCTCTTGAATGAGTCCATATTTTATGGCACTGTCATTCAGTCTGTACATGAGACATTTTAATGCATAGCCCTGAAAGCATATTATTGCCATACACAACAGATTATCAAAAAAAAAAAAAAAGGAAAAAACCCTCAGGGAATTAGGACAGTGAGTGATACTCCTGTTGGAAATTCTGATATCTCTACCTGGTACGTGAAGTTCTAATAAGATGAAGTAACTACAGATGACCAAGAGAATCAATGCTCTATGTATTATCAATCAATCAATCAATCTATCTATCTATCTATCTATCTATCTATCATCTATCTATCATATATCTACTTATCTATTTCAATCATCTATCTATATGGTACTTTTGACATATGATATAGCCACAAGCTATCTTTGAACTTTCAGTGTAGCTCAGGCAGACTTTGGACTTGCAATCCACCTACTAGGATTATAGCTGTGAGCTATCATGTCTGATACTTTATGTGTTTAAAAATGGCTCTGGGTTTCTACAAGTCAGTCCTTCAAGGGAAGTCTGGATTAGCCAAATGCTGTGTCTTTTAACAACAGAGGGGAAAGTGTAACTTTAACCAAGACTGACAGGCTTAGCTTAACTTTGACCCATCATCATCACATGATGCTGGGTATCCTACTTAGCAAGATGAGAGCAAAACAAATTTTTAAAACTTCCTTCTGGTTTTACTGTAGATTTGGAAAGATGCAAATGCTTTTCATGCAGAACTTGCCTCATCATGAAATGCTGAAAATTCAAAGTTTCCTGCCATCATGAGTATACAGGGCTCACTTTGTCTTAGAAGATAATGACATACACGTGTTAAAACACAACAGAATGTGGCCTGGAGAAGTGGCTCAGCAGTTCAGAGCACTTGTTGTTCTTACAAAGGGCCTGAGTTCTTTTCCCTGCACCTGTGTCGTGGTTTCTAAGCATCTGGAACTTTGTTCCAGGAGATCTGATTTCCTCTTTTGATCTCTTTTCATACATTCATACAGGCGAATCACTCATATTCAGGGAATAAATATGCAAAATATAAAATAAACAAACTATTTTATATATGGATGATTATAACAGTGGCTAAAGCATGTGAGAACACATTGCATCAGAAATACACCAAGAACAGAGTTGTCCAGTTAAGGACAAGGACAAATCAGGAAGAGAAGATGGTGTGAAGAGAGATAGTGCAGAATGAAAACAAACAAACCAAATGCCATGTCCAAGTTTAAAGCTCCAAATGTCACAGGGAATCTTGATGAGTTGTCAACTTGCTGGCAATATAAGCAAGAAGTTCAAGCTCTCTTTTACTTAAAAAAACAAAACAAACAGGAAGAAACTAAAAATACAAAAAAAAAAAAAAAAGACAGGCCCTAATTGCCAAGACAGTGAGACAATTCATAAATCACATTCTAGGTTAAACTTAACTATATATAAAGAAATTTAGTGGAAGAGTTAAAGAAACAATTGATAATATCAAGAGAAGATTAAATTTAATTTTTAAAAAAATCTCTCTTAGAGTAAACATAAACTTTCAAAACCAATAGACAAAAAAATTAAACAGCAAATGGCTAAAATGCTCCATATTACAAATTAAGTTATTTTTTTTAATGAAAGCAAACATGAGGGAATATTTCTGAGAAAAAAAAGTCATGCTACATCACAATAAATGTGAGGGCTGGAAGTAGCCCTGCAGGGTCAACAATGTCACAATAGTTAGAAAAAAAACAGGAATAAAGAAAGGGAATTGTGATATAGGCTGTCTATATGAGAAAGTTTAGAAACCACTAATCATGGTGTATAAATGGAAACAGTATGAGAAAAGTTGTCATTAAGTAAAGCAGACAGTCAACAATGAAATGCTCAACAAAATTCCAAGCAAAGAGCCTAAAATAGAGAGGATTCATTTTATGATCTGTAAAAAAATGTTTTATCTCAAAATTAAAAGGATCCTGGACTCAAAGCAGAAAACATACATACATCTCTAAAAAATAAATCTAAAAACTGATCTAAATGTCAGGAGAATCAAATTTATAAATAGACATCAATATATCAGCTTTAGATAATGGAACTAATAAGATAAACTCATGTATCAAATTTGATTACTGACCCAGCCAGCTCAGTCAGTCAGCAGGGTCTCAGGGGAGGGAGGGAGGATTGAAAAACGAAGAAAACAGACAAAATTATAACATGACTCCAGCCAGTGCTGAGGCCGAAGCAGCTTTATGCCTCTCCTGCCTGCTTTTACATCATTCTAGTACATCCAGAAAACATGGTCAGTTCTTAGATCAAAGACAAAGTAATCAAACGAAGTAGGAAACAAGGAGATCACACAAGATAGATCACATAAGGTAGTAATTCAGCAAAGTAGTAAACAAAGCCTGGTGGTCACTGTTTCTAATACTCTTATCTGAACAACCTACTTCCTTGTTTGAGCCCAGTGACAAATGCCAAATTTCTAGAAGCAGCACCAAAACCTCTCAATAGATAACAAACTTAAAGAAAATTACTGTATCTTCATACCTTTCTCTATATAAACAAAACCCATCCCACAGGAATCCACAGGACTTTTAAACACTTCCAAAAGCAATTACAATACATGCTATAATCTCCATCATTGATGACATGAAATTATCCATTGCATTATCTAGGGTTCCTCAGAAAACAACTGATTAGTCGAGGGAAACGTCTGAAAAATACTTGTGAGAAAGCTAGGGCACAGGAATAGACTGAGATATTATTAAAGGTTAGCCTGAGTGGCTACCAGCGCTGCTCAATAAATGGACCTGTAGAGATAACCTGCCTCAAACAAGAAAGTTCAAGAATTAGACCTGTGGCTCTCCTGAACCATTCTCTACAAGTACGACATGTTTCTGAGCCTAGAACAATGTTCCATGGGTACAAGGTGAGAGCTCCTGGTCTTATGGTCACATGCAGTGAACAGGTTAGAGCATCTGGACAGGACTTAACAACATCTAATTCCTTGCTGCCTATTAAGGTTAATTTTAGCTGCAAGGATGAAAAAGTCTAATGACAATGACTGGAGCATGGAAAGGCAGGCAGAGGCAGAGGCAGAGTGGCAGAGGGGCAGAGTGGCAGAGGGGCAAAGGGATAAAGGAACAGAGGAGGGGCAGAGAGGAAGAAAGGCATAGAGGCAGAGGCAGACACTTGATCCTGTCTGATACAGCACACCCTTAAGTCTTTCTGCCCCTTCTACTGCTGTTGTATCTTTGTGTGGTTTCTTCACCACCAAAGATGACTATAGATTTCAGACAGAGGACAATTTCCTCGACCTGAACAAAGGAAGAATGGAGGACCAAGGGGCAAGCGACAAGGGTATACAGAAGTTTTCTGTGTGTGGAACCTTCCTGGAAGGTCCAGCTACTAACTCCCAGTCTTATACCAGTGGCCCAACCTGGTTTGGGAGGCTTGGTTGAGACTTTTATAGAACGATTATCTTGGTTTCTCCCTCTATGGTAGTTTTGCTGGGTATAGTAGTCTGGGCTGGCAATTGTGTTCTCTTAGGGCCTGTATGATGTCAGTCCAGGCTCTTCTGGCTTTTATAGTCTCTGGTGAGAAGTCTGGTGTAATTCTGATAGGTCTGCCTTTATAAGTTACTTGACCTTTTTCCCTTCCTGCTTTTAATACTCTTTCTTTGTTTTGTGCATTTGATGTTTTGATTATTATGTGACAGGAGGAATTTCTTTTCTGATCTAGTCTATTTGGAATTCTGTAGGCTTCTTGTATGTTCATAGGCATCTCTTTCTTTAGGTTAGGGAAGTTTTCTTCTATAATTTTGTTGAAGATATTTACTGTCCCTTTAAGTTGGGAATCTTTGCTCTCTTCTATACCTACTAGCCTTAGGTTTGGTCTTCTCATTGTGTCCTGGGTAGATGTGTTGGGTTAGAAGCTTTTTGCCTTTTGCATTTTCTTTGACAGTTGTGTCAATGTTTTTTTCTATGGTATCTTCTGCACCTGAGATTCTCTCTTCTATCTCTTGTATTCTGTTGGTGATGCTTGCATCCATGACTCCTGATTTCTTTCCTAGGTTTTCTATCTCCAGGGTAGTCTCCCTTTGAGCTTTCTTTATTGTTTTTACTTCCATTTTTAGATCCTGGATGATTTTGTTCAATTCCTTCACCTGTTTGGTTGTGTTTTCTTGTAATTCTTTAAGGGATTTTTGTGTTTCTCTTTAAGGGTTTCTACCTGTTTACCTGTGTTCTGTATTTCTTTGAGGGAGTTATTTATGTCCTTCTTAAAGTCCTCTATCATCAACATGGGAAGTGATTTTAAATCTGAATCTTCCGTTTCTAGTGTCGTAGGGGTATTCAGGACTTGCTATGGTGGGAGAACTAGTTTCTGAGACTTTTAGTATTTTCTTTGGGTAGAAGTGGAAAGCAGGCAAGAATGGGGACTTGGAGCGCCTCTGCAGGTACAGTGGTTGCCAAGATCACCAACTTTACAAATGATATAAATGAATCTTACCTCTTCAAAGAAGAGAGTCAATTCGACTATTATGTCATACTTATAAAATGCCAGAGAAAATATGCATAATTAGGTAATAGGTCTGAGATATACTGAGCAGGTACAATGTGTACTTTAAATGCTTGTTCCCTTAAGAATCAATAAAATGCAGAAAATTCTAAGTTTAAACTGGCCAAACATGAAATATTTAGAAGGTAGGCTTGAATAGCAAGTGCCTCTGTCATTGGCCTTTGCCATTTAGTTTTTGAGATAACATAAGTCAGACTGAAATCAAAACATTAACCTTAGCCAAGTATCCTAAGAACATTTAAAAAATAAATTTTGAAAAAAAAAACCTTAAAGGTTTCTGGAAGTAGTGGTGTAGGCCTTCAGTCCCAGCACTCAGTGTTGAGGTTCTAGGGTTAGAGACAGGATCTCACTGTGTCTCTGTGGCTGGCTTGGAACTCCCTTTGTAGGCCAGGCTGGATTCAGAGATCAATCTGTCTCTTCCTTCTGAGCACTGGGATTAAAGGCATGCACACCTGCCTGGCAGTTCAAATGCTTTTGAGATAGAGCCAGGATTATCTCTGTGAGCTCAAAGCTAGCTTGGTCTTCCAAAGGAAGTTCCAAGCTAGCTGGAGCTACATGATAAGACCCTGTCTCACAAAACATTTTTTTAGAAACATTGATAGTATTCAATGGTATTGTTTCATAGGATACAAGTAAAAAATATATAAATATTTACACAACTGGATATAAAACAGTATTATCACTGCTTACTGAAAATAAAATAGTGTAAATGTTTAACTTGAAAGGATGGTAGTTTACTAATGTGGATGTGTTAATTATGTTGACATATGTGAATTTACAGCTGCTTACTACTTCTAATCTTAAAACAGGAATTTATGCCATAAAGTGAACACAAGAACAATATCATGTATTCAATACTATAGCATATATCTTACACACACACAGAAACACACACACACAAACACACACACACAAACACACACACAAACACACACACAAACACACACACAAACACACACACAAACACATACAAACACACACAAACACACATACAAACACACACAAACACACATACAAACACACACACACAAACACAAACACACACACACAAACATACACACATACAAACACACAAACACACACACAGACAAACACACACACATTTAATACTAAGGTGATACATACAAAATATTTGTAGTAAAAAAAGAAAATACAACATGATACAACTTTATGTGGTTTCATCTGACACATATAAACCCTTTTATAGACCTTGGTATTTAGCTGTGACTTTCAGTAAGTGACAGAATTGTTATTTAAATTTTCTCATTAAGTTCTAGTACAGGAATAAACTGAGTGTGTGGCTCACAAAATGAGTGTGTGTCTCACAAGCCTCACATGTGAATCCTTCACTAAGTTTCTGACTCCTGAGGAACAGGCATTTGGTTTGTATAATTATATTCTTGGTGCAGAAAAACCAACAAAACAAAACAAAAAAAGATTGAATTAATGACTTAAAAGTATTTATATTATAAAATGGTGAGTTTTAAAGTTGCAAATGGGGACAGAGAAAAATTTGTTCATTTAATTATTTGTCACACCATGAGGGACGATTTAAGTAGATTTATGCCTCTCTTTCGTGAGGCGAATGTTTTATTTCCTAATTCGTCCAGTGTGAAGAGAGTCTGTTGAAGTGTTATGAGGTGTTATGTCAACATTCTGATTATGTTTAAAAATGTTCAATTTCGAAAGTGTAATTGTATGAAAAATGATGTCCATTCCGGAGTTAGAAAAAGACATATCTTGTGAGTGAACATGCCTGCCCAATGTTGGGTATAGCATCATATGATATTTCACTCCCCAATAGTAGGCTCTGACACTTAATTGTTACATTTTGTCAATTCATTATCTAAGCTTCACAAGTTTCCAAACCTGAGTCCTTAGTGATCAGGCTGGTGAGCTGCCTGGGAGACTACACGGCAGCCCTGATGTGAGCTATTTTCTTCTCCTCAGCAGAGAAGGTCATGTAAAACAAAATCACCAACTAAAGATGGCTTTAGTGCAAAATGAGCCTGAAATGCACATTTGCTCAGAGATCCTATTAGTGCCTCTTCTGAGGAAAGGCGAGGAGAAGCATTGAAGTGTTAATAATTTGCCTACAATGGTTTTTGTCCAAATGTTTGGATAAGCTGACAGGAATTAATTCTGTAAAAATCCTCTCAAATGATTTCACCGATGTCAGCTTCTTGATCCAAGAGCATTCTTTGGAGCTCCTCCTTAACACACAAACGCTGCTTTGGGCTACATAGTAATGAATGAAATAAGCATTCTCTGACTCTCTGCCCTTATAATGAATATTTTTGATGGACAACATGATTTATTTCAAGCCACTTTTAAGTGATAGTCAGTGAATTTATATACTGTTTGCTCTAGTTTTTTCCTTGTGAAATAGATGGAAGACATTGGGTAGTATGGCATACGTTGGCTTACAGCTCACCCTGGTTCTCTTGGACCTACACTCTCTGTCCTCCTTTTCCACATTTGAGGACATTTAAGGTAAGCGTCTAGAAATAGTAAAATTGAAAAATGGTTTTATTAATTTTTGAGAATTTTAGACAATGAATACTGAACATATTCACTCCCATCCCAAATCCTGTCTTAACACCTTCTCCATCCTCTCCTCCTTTCTTACCAACTTTGAGACTACTTCCTCCTCCTCCTCCTCCTCCTCATTCTGATCCTCCTTCTCCTCCTCCTCCTTCTCCTTCTCATTTTTCTTTCTTCTTTCAGTTGGTGATGCCAAGCTCTATCATGGGATTGAAGTCTGCTCTGTCACATGACCACACTACCAGGGGCCACATACCAAACCAAAACCAAAACCCCAAACCTCCTTCTCTGAGCTATCCCATGCTAAACCGCTCAGATTCAAAACTACAACCGCTGATTCCCTTTCACTAAACACTGTACACTTCCAGCTGTCTGGTGAATAAAGTAGCCCTTAGTGAGATTAGGAATTGTGCATTTGGTTTAAAGACATAGGTCTTAGGTATGGACTTAGCTTGTGAATAAAGGTGAGCCAACAGAATATATTTATGAACACTGGAAGATGTTTTTAATCATGGTATTTCATTGACTGATGGCATAAATGATTTGCAAATTTTGAAATACAAAACCCATTATCCTGGCATATATCGACTGGTCACACAGAGCTTACCGACCGAAGGAGGTCTTGCTTACTACTTCAATGTCCATCTCAGTCAGAAACAAGTGACTTAGTAACCGTGACTCAGATAGGAATTCAAACCTCTACTACTGATAGGTTGAAAAAATTTAAAAAATCTTCTTAGAGAATTTGAAATATATATGGTGGCAAAATCTGGCATAATCTAAGGCTTATAATTTTCTATGGTATGGTTGTATTCAAACATGTTCTGTGTTCCAGAGAAAAGGTTCAAGGGAGTCTCAACAGGACACAAAGAAGATAACAGGCTTTAAGAGCAGCGTGAAGGTAGCTGTCATTAGTCTCATTGGTGTTTATTCAATATGCGGCTATGAGGAGATTGCAGAATACATCCAGCTTGAACAAAAACAACCCTATATAGTCTGTATTTTGGAAGGACATATCTTTACACATGTGTACCTCTTCCCCTGTAGATCTACTTATTGCAGTTTGGGAACTATGTGCCTGAGAGACCATGCTCCCAAGCCATCTCAAGCAAGATGGTTGATTTGATCTCATCCCTAGGATTAAAGAAAGGAGTGTTCATTTCGTGATCAAGTGGCTGGCAAAACAGTTCTTTCCAAGAAGGCTTTTTTTCATGCTTAATAATTCTTTTAGTGCACACCAGGGTCCCTCTTTCCTGGGTTTTCTATGCACTTTGCCTTCTGACATTTCCATTAAATTATATTAAAAAAAAATGTGTTGACTGATTAACATGGCCCTTTGAAAGCCCCCACTAAAAGCCATACTCATGAATCAAAGTCAGTGAGCACCACTGGTAATTAACTTGACACAATTCAGCTTTCCAAGCTAATCATCCTCTGGCTGCTTTGTATAATTGCTGTCAATTCAGATACACAGAACAACTGGAGTCCACTAAAAGGGAGAGGGAGGCCTAAAGCTAGGGATTAAGCCAACTTCTTCAGCTTGGAACATAGTCTGATTAAAATCCTAGAGGTCAGGGCAACAGAAACATTCAAAGCATTGATCTTAGAGTCCCGCACTTAGATACTCAAAAGGCGTCTACATAAGGTCACACTGCCGGTGGGGGTTGAATGTGCGCCCGGTAATAAATTCACCAGGGTTTGCCATGGGAAGAACAGGAGACTGTTTACACTGCAGGACACTGGGTTAAGGAGCTCAGGCTCCTCAGTGAGATTGCTCATGTGCAAGCCTCTCGTTCTGTTCTCAGTGTGTGTGATTTTGAAGTCGCTACTCAACCTCTTTCAGCTCGCTTCTCATTAGGAAAAATAGGAGAACTGATTTAATGGAGTCTGTATGTTTAAGATTTAAATTAAAAATGACTTCTGTGGATTGCTTGGAACTTGGTAGATTCTAAATAACAATCACATATTATTATAATGTTGGTGACATTACTAATTATCACTGTCAAGCACAAAAAAAAATATTATATAATATAAGGGCAGCTAGGTGCCTCACAAGGTAGAAGCATGTGCCCCTCAGGACTACTATCCTTCCTGAGTTCATGTTCTGCAACCCAGATGGTGGAAGGAGAGGAGGGTCACAATCCTCCACCCCACCAATGCACTCACCTCAATTGTCCTCTGACTTTCGTGTGAGCATCCACATGTGCACACAACACACACCAAGTAAAACAGAAAAAAAAAACCCTCAATGTGGTGACTTAATCAAGAAATATAAAATGAATTTCTCCTAAGATTCAAAAGTTCACACACTGGTTACACAGTTTGGAGGAAAACTTGATTTTATAGATTCTTTTTTGCAAAGATCATCTTTTAATAATTCATCAACTGAGTTGAGCCTGTTTAATATTATTATTTATTTGTTTGTGTGTCTGTTGTTGTGTTGTTATTGTTGGTGTTGTTTTGTTTTGTTGAGACAGAGTCTTCTGAAGATCAGGCCTCCTGTTTCTAAATAGAGAAGGTGGAGGATGATCTCAAACTCCTGACCTTACTGCCTCTACCTCCCAGATGCTGGGACTGTAAGTACACACTACTGTGGCTGGCAAATGAGTCTATGTAGTGAAAGAGTATGAGCACACTCGTGCAACAAGAAAAGCATGTTTCTGAATAGTAAAGAAAGAAACTGTTTCATTATAAACTATATTGTTGATCCATAATACCCAAATTTCTTATATAGTTTATGTACTTTTACTCTCTTATGAAATCTTATGCCTAATAAAATGATTTCTTTCTTTAACTAAATCATTTAAACCTTCATGCTAACCCCAGCATAGTCTCTCTGGTCTTTACTTGTTGTTATGTTCTTTGTGTGGTTTCTTCACCACCAAAGATGACTGTACAGACTTTGGAGAGAGAACGATTTCCTAGACATGAACAAAGGAAGAATGGAGGACCAAGGGGCGAGCCAATGAGGGTGTAGATTATGTCTGTGGAGCCTTCCTGGAGACTCCAGCTAGTGACTTCCAGTCGTGTATCAGAAGTCAGAAGGAGTATTCAGACCTTTAATATTTCCTCTACCCTATAACCAGCCAAATAAGAAGCACAAATCATAATTTTGACCAAACTGGGCGCAACTTGATTTTAAATACCAAGCGTGCCACAACTAGACCCATGAGATGCCAGCATAGTGGATGGTTCTGCCAATCTACCATGCCACCCCCACAATGCTTGGGTGAGCCCAGACCATTCCCACTATGCCTGCAGTACCTGGTAGAAATGAGTCTCTTAATGCATAAAGATTATCCAATAGATTTATATATTTGGAAATGCTCAATTAACAAGATGTCCACAGAATTGGAATTGTTACTCAATATCTAACCTTTTGATAAGTTGCTAAATAGGACTGCTCTCGAACCATCCATTCTCCTCCATGGTTGCTAGCCTTTTTCTCTCTCCTCCCCTTCCCTTTCCCCTCCCCCAGCTCTACCTCCTCTTCTACTGCCCAATCGCCAAGCTCCACTGTGAATACAATGTAGCAGTAGCAGGAAATTATCATAGTATAGTCAATAGATTTTTAAAAATAAGTTCTTTGTCTAGTGGTGGGACTTGTGTCATTTTCTCCCTTCTATGTTATCATGTTTGTTTGTTTGCTTTTAATTGCCACTGTTCTGGTTTTATTTATACAGCCATTTCTAGAAGAGACTTTCTCAGTAGACTTCCTGGTACTCTGGTCATTACAATCTTTCTACTTCCTGTTCTGTGATGTTCTTGAACCATAGATGCAGGAGCTGTGATGTAGATCAATTCACTGTGGCATGGCTCCTCATGATCCTTTGAATGACTGCTAGAAGAATAATTAGCCTCTCCTAGGTATGGACCACATTCTTGGTTATCCAAAGCAGAATGGTTAGCCTTGAAATCAGATACACACAAGAATGCAGAATGGTTAGCTTTGAAACTATATGTACACAAAACCTGACTCAGCCCCTTGTATTTATATATTTGCACATACATATACATTCATATATATGTGTGTGTGTGACAATATTAATCAGAGAGATTATCAACTTATCGACTTGAGAGTAGATGGGTGTGGAAAGGGTTGTGTGGAGGTTTTCTCAGAAAAGCATGATGGAGGAAAGGATTGAATTATGTTTCAATGAAAAATGTTTATGCAAAGAAAAGAATACCGTTTTACAGTGTAAGTGTAATTATACTATCATAATCTTTAATCACAAAGTGACTTAAAGAACAAGTGTGGAGGAGTTGCTCTGCCAGGGACCAAAGCAACCACGAATTCATCATAATTCTGACAGCAGTGTATACTGATATACCAGCAGAACAAGGAACTTAGAAACTTAAGGCCATATCTTTATAGGGACACAAGATATCATGAAGGAAATGATAAACTAACTGTTGGATACATGGTCCTTGGGAGGTCATTTTTTTTCTCTTATTAGGAGTGGGTAGGAATCGTTCTAGCCATAAAAATGATTCAGAGGGATGAAAAACAAGGCAGGGGAGCAGGGGTAAGGAAAGAAAGAGTGCATAAAAAGACCATGTGGGAATTATTGTTGGCCAATTAAAGATGTAATTGGAGGGATATGAGGGCACATGTGATCTGAATGGCCAGTACTACATGTCAAAGGCTTAAATAGAAATGAGGGCAGGGAAGCAAGTGAGGAGAGGGAGAGGGAGAGTGGGATCACCAAAGCTATGAATCAAGAAGCCTTATAGAAACCCACTAGATAGTAAGCTAATGAAAATTTTAAAGAGAAACAAGAAAACATAAGGGTTAAAACACTCCAAATTTTGAAAAATAATAAATAATTGAGAACACATTTCTGGCACTTAAGTCTAGGAAGTTTTCTTAAGTAAAAATTAAAAGGTAATAATTAAGAGGTAAGATTATAAATTTAAAAATTCTCTTTGATAAAGAGAACTATTAAAGAAAATTTGAAGTCATGGGCTGGAAACAGAGCCTGCACTAGACATATGCAGAACCTGTGCTAGGCAGAACAATAGGCAAGCCCTGCAAATGCTGAATTGAAGAAGCTGCTTTTCAGAGAAGCTAACTTCATCCTCATGTTGTTTTTTCCTAAGGGAGAAAAATCTAGACTTTTACAAATGTACAAGTTTATAGATTAAAACGATACAATTATGTTTATAATGTAAAAGATTTTGTTCTTTTCTTTTTAATAAAATGTATTTTTAATTGAAATAGAATGACATGATCTCTTAACGAGTTTTCACAGACAGTGATGAAATGACACAAAACCACTGGTCCTTGCAAAAGGCAGACAAACTGGCCTGGTAATATCACATTACAGTGCAAAGTTGGCCCTACATGGTTGGAATGAACCATGTAACCTAGCCACAACTGAAGGGTGCCAATAATGCCCTCCTGCTGTTTGGTGGTGAAAGAGCTTCAGGGAAGGTCTTCCCATCCTGCCCTTTCACTGTGCGACAAGGTGACTGCCAAGTTGAACTCAACAATGGCTTAGTGGCTAAAAATGAAAACATTTGGTAGGATCCTATTTCACCATAGTAGCTCCTTTGCTCTACAGCCGAAATAGAATTTACAAAAAGAGGGGACAAAGAAACCCCTGTGCCTTTTGGTAAAGTTTATCCAGATTAACGTGGATTTGATTGCTTAATGTTTTAGAAGTGACATGCCTTTCAAGTAAGTAAAGTTTGTTTCTGCTGATTTTTAGCTCTTCTGCCATTTCTACATCTTGTTTTGTATTTCCAAAAGGCAAAGTACGAGACATGAGTTCAGGACAAAAGTTCATGGACTTTCCCCATGTCCTTTGCTTCTATTAATAAAGACCTTTCAGGAGGGGCGGTTTTCATATTAGGCTTCTTGACCTTGAGGTCAACAATATCTGGGTGGTGAATGGTATTCTGCTAACTTTACTAATCTACTAATGGACTATCTCTTATGCGCCTGACATTGAGTTAAGCCCTGATGCACAGTACATGCACAGCTCATGTACAACAAGGAAGTCACACAGTGATGGATCAGATCCAACCGTACACTGGAGATCACCATTTGCCAAAATGGAGTAGCCAGCAATTGAGCCAACAATCTCTTTATGTAGGAGAGGGTGCTAGATGGACAATGGAACGGGTTACTCTTCAGGGTAGGGAGGGGGAGGGAAAGTGTGCTCCACGGATATGTGCTTGAGTATAGTTGAAAAAGATTCTATGGGGTGGGTGACGAGCATACGCAGCTGTCTGAGATGTTGAGGCATACAGCGACTGAAGAAGCTGAGTGAGGACCGACAGTGTCATGATCCTTCTGTTCACTTTGACACAAGCACAAGGTGTGAGGTAGATTGCAGAAGGTTAAGTACAGACAGGGAGACCTGCTCTAGGCTCGGGGGTTTTCCTTGTGATAATTGTGAGTTTAACTGCAACCATGTGGGTGTGGAGGACAAAACAATATCTGGAATATAATGACTGTAAATATGTCACAGAGGCAGAGAATGTTGCAATGAGTGTCGTTAGTTTTGCGGCCTGCTAGCTGTATTATCAAGTCATCTATCTTTTGGACATCTGTTTTATGTATACAGTGATGCTAACACACGAAATTAGCATAAAGATTAAATGATGTAACTGGATGTTTAGAATGGTTATATGCAATAATCAAATTAGGAGACATAGAGAGAGTAGAAGATAAGAAAGGCATGTCAAATCTCAGCCATTTCTGGAATGGAGGAACATGCTTATAGGTCTAGTGATTTGTTCTGGGACCAGGCAGAGAAAGAAGTGGCGTTCACGACTATGGTTTCTAGCCTTTACAAAAGGTGAAGTGAAATGGAATCCTGCAGGAGGCTGGAGGTAATTGATGAGATTGCTCTTAAGATGTTGTTGTATAAAATATCGAACCAAACATTTTCAGGAAACCTGTGGAATATTGAATATTTGGTTGGTGTAAAAAATATGCAGAAGTGATACAGACTGGAAAAGTAGTTGAGAAAAGCTGGGGAGTCTGAGATATAAAAGGATACTTTCAAACCACCAAGACTGGACATTTGTAGTAAAAGACAGAAGGAATCCTTGAGTACCTAGTGGCCCTCTGGAGAACTTTTTCCCCTTTTCCATTAACATGTCCATTGATATTACTAACAATCCAGTCCTGGTTATTCAGCCACTTCTAGAGGAGAATAGTCCACAGAAGATATTCTGGTATTCTGGCTCTTACATCTCGATACCCCCTCTTCTATCATGTACCTTGAGCTGCAGATTCAGGAAACATGATGTAGATGTATCTATTGGGGCTGGCTCCCCCATGTCCAGTTGGGGTTTTCTGTGATGATCTACATTTGCTGTAAAAAGAGGCTTCTTTGATGGGGGGGGCACTAACTACTCTTATTTGTGGGTACAAGAATAAGATTTACAGTGTAGTTAGAATCTAGCAAAGTCATAGCCTTAGATTCTTTTCTAATGTCCATGACTTTACTAGCTCCAGGAAGCCAGCTAGGTTTTCAACACCAGGTATGAATTCCCTACTGTTGAATTAGTTGAGTTAGACAACTGTTGATCATCACTGACATGTGAATGCCTTTTATTCACCTTTTATGTTGCCATACTGATCATTTTCATGCTTCATCGGTGTTTCTCCTCATAGGATGGTTTGATTGCTCCCTTTCCTTGGCAGTTTGCATAATATTTTGTGATAACATAAGAAGCTAGACTCCAGGAGAGAGGTTTTAAGGTCAGATCTAGGCTTAACTCATCTGAATATTGTGTTCTGTTGAAGTCTGTTGTTAACCCAAGTGACATACCTTCCTTTAATATATGTAGCTAAGATAGATATAGAAACATGTGAGTGCAGTAGATATAAAATAACAATTCCTTAAAGCCTTATCAACCTTACTGTCCCACATTCTCCCTTCTCCATCCATACTTCCTCCTCCTTTGATAAAGCCTCTTTTCCATTTTTAAATTTTTTACTTCATATTGATTTTTTTTCTACACAAAATTTCCCCCAACTCCCACTCATGGTCCATATACAATTTCCTGGTTTCCATGGTTACTTCATGTTTATGTTCATATCTGAATCCAAGGATTTAGGACCCATTGATGAGCCAGAACATGGGACACTTGTCCTTTTGTGTCTTGGTTACCTCATTCAATATGGTCCTTTTAAGGTCCATCTATTTAAGTGTAAATTTCATGTTTTCTTTTTTCTTCACAATTGAATCTATTTTATAGTGTATATATACCACATTTTTGCGATCCGTTCATCAATTGAAGGACATTTTCATTGCTTCCATTTTCTACCTGTTGGGAGAAGGGTCTATGAACATTGCTAAGCAATTATCTATAGAGTAAAATGTTGAGTCTTTTGGGTATATGCCAAGGAGTAGTACGTCTGGGTGATAGGGTAGATTTATGTTTTGCTTCTTGAGAGTTCTCCACAGTGTTTTCCAGAGTGCCTACACCAGCTTGTAGTCTCACCATCAACAAGGGCTTCTGTTGTCACTAGATGTAGATTGTAGAACTATAGTATTTGTTGTCAGTTTTTGTTTCTCTAAGCCATTTTGACTGGGATGAGCTAAAATTATAAAAACAAACTTTAAAATTACATGATCATCTCAATAGGTGCAGGGAAAAAAACTTTGGCAAAATCCAGCATGCTTTCATGATAAAATTCCTAGAGAGACTAGAACTGGAGGGAACATACCTCAGTATAGTAAAGGGTATATATGACAACTCCACTGGTGACATTATCCTAAATGGGGAAAACCTTGAAGCAACTCCATAAAACTAGGAATAATACAGGACTTACCACTGTCTCTATACCTTTTTGATACAGTGAGGGGTCACTTGTCAGAACAATAAGGCAAGAGAAGGAACTCCAAGGGATACAGATGAGGGAAAGAAGAAATTGATGTATCCCGATCTGCAAGTGATGTTATACATAAGAGAGCCCAAAAATTCTGCCAGAAAACTTCTATTAAACAATAAAAAATGTCCACAAAGTGACGTGGTACAGAATCAACTTTAAAAAAATCAGTAGCTTTTCTACATACAAGCAATAAACAGACCGAGAAAGAGATCATGGGCCATTCACAGTAATATCAAAGACAATAAAATATCTTCAAATAAACCCAATCATGGAGGTGAAAAACCTCTACATTAAAAACTTCAAATCTCTGAGGAAATAGATTGTAAGAGGCACTCAGAAATAGACATCCCATGTTCAAGAATCAATAAAATTAATATTGATTTATGGATTCAATGTAGTTCCAATAAAAATACCCACAACATTCACCACAGAAATAGAAAAAAGTATCCTAAATTTCATATACAACCAGCAATATCCCAGATAGTCAATGTAGTCATGAACCAAAAGAATAATACTGGAGCTGTTCCCATTCTAGACTGAGATATATTATAGATAGGTAGTCCTAAAAAATACTACTGCCAAAACCAGAATTGTAAACTAATAGAACAAGATAAGAAGCCCAAACATGGGTACTTGTAACTACATTTGTAGGCTTATATTTTTCAAATCCTAATTTAATAAGGGTTCTCAAGCACTTTGACCCCTCTTCTAGCCCACTGTCCAACGATAGGGGATAAAAGATAGTAAATAGGACAAGGGGATGTGGACTCGGTTAGAAGTAGTTCTTTGTGACAATTCCAATCTCCCGTTCATCAGGATACCAACAGTCCAGTGTATTAGTGTCAGGATAGCAAACAGGATTCAACAGTGGTGGCACAATCCAGCAGAAACTGTCAAATGCAACCAGAACCAGCTAGGACACCAGGGCAAGTTCTCTGCTGTCCTCTCTCAAAGAAGTACGATCAGTGAGGACGTGAGAGCAACGAAGCATTCCAAGGCTAGCTATGCAGGTGCCCGATCACTGTCCATTGAGTCTTATTTAAACACTCTCCAAACATCACATATCCTCCCATGGGTCTTGCCTCAGCAAAACAGCATGTGTGTCTGCATCACATGACCCAACCAGAAACTTCCACTTCAACATCCATCTGATATTTAACAAAGAGGAAAAAAAAAACCATTGGAGAAAAGAAAGAATCTTTAACAAATAGTGCTGGGACATCTGGATGTTCACATGCAGAAGAAAAAAATTAGATTTGCATCTGTCACCTTCCCAAATATCCTGGTCCCAATCACACACTTCCTGCAGATATTGTAAGATATATTAATGTAAGTCAAGAGATGTTATTTGAGGAAGCTCATTATGTGACTCAATATATCTTCTATGTGAAGGAAAAGATGGTGAATAGAGGCCAGAATATACTTTTACTATTTTAATTTTATTCTATGGATGCTCTTTAGTGACCACTGTCCCCATGAAGTGAGTACCTTTAGCACGGAAAGTGGCTATGACACAGTTGGTTCAGTTAATCCAATTAAGCATCTGGCAACCCTGTCATCATGAACAAGGCATGAGCACAGATAATAAAGATGAGTTTCTGATGGGCTAAAAACTACAACCAAGGTTGGATGATGACAGAGTCACCATTAAAGTCCAGGTATAGATGGCCTCAGAATTATAAAATTCTCCTATGCTCTACAGTATTAAAAAGTAAAGAAAGGAGTGTAGACCAGATAATATGAATGTTCACTTGAAGTTGTTAGCAATTTTTGTATTTATTTTCTTATTTATTTTGTCACCTATTTTCCAGATTTATTAATGTATAGTTTAACTTATGATATTAAATGATTACATGGAAAATAGATTTATTTAAAAGCGAAAACTTGAAATAGAAATAGTTGGTTAAGCCATGTTATGTTAGAAATATTTGTCACATGGGATTGTCCAGAATATAATTAGATTTGTTTTTAGTTCACTAGAGTAATAATAGAAATAGTAACAGAAAATGATATGACCTAGGTGTAATCGCTTACGGCTGTAATTCCAGCACATGGAAGGCTGATGTCGTAGGATAACAAGTTTGAGGCCAGCCTGAGATATAATGTGTGACCCAATTTCACAGCAAACAGATAAAAAGATAAAGTTGATATAGATAAATATCAAACGCCTACTCTGGTTGTTTTAACAGAAACTGAATGTATAACATGCTTGATAGTAGCAGTTGGAGCAAAGAGATGCTCTAAGGCCAGGTAGGAAGATAGGGAACCTGGGAAAGAGAATGCTGGGTTGTATTGTTTGGGAACTGAGTTTTTAGTTCTCCATATGTGGTCCTGATGTTGTCCTCTGAAGACAACAGAGATCCTCTGTGTTATGTGTTTCTATTAGATTTTTAGATTGAGATCTCTAGTCTAACTATTGATTTGCTGCCGTAGATGTCATTAGAACTTAAAACTTATTTCATAGAGTAGCAAAAAGTTAAGTCTGATTGAACTGGGTTTTGAATGTAACAAATGGAAGCAATCTTAAAAGATTTAGAGTTTTCCATAAAGGGACACAGAAGGTAATGATGGCTGAATGTAAACATGGGCTCAAGGAAAGATGGCTACCATTTCAAGATGGAAATGTTTTATGAAAAAAGTTGGTAGCTGGGCCCTGTGACAGAGAACTTTAATTCAGCTACTAGGGATGCCGAGGCAAGAGTGTCACAGTTTAAGACCAATCTGGGTTACAGAGTTGTTTTAGGGCCAGCCTAGGCAACTTCATGAGACCCTTTCTCAAAATAAAATGAGCCTTCTGATCAGTTACCAAATTCCCAGTGGTTTTCTGTGAGAGTTTACACACATGCACACACATACATATTAGCAGCACTGACTGGACTTAGTAGATTCTATTAATATATGTATACATATACATAATAATTAAATAGAAAGAAGTGATGAATTTGAGAGAATGGGAGTGACATCTTGGAGAATATCAAAGGTTTGCATGGGTTTCAGTGTATGGAAATGTTACAGGAGCAGGGAATCAGGAAAGAGAACAGACGTTATCTTGGGACATAGATGGACTGAGGGATATTCTCTGTGCATGTCTTAAGACAAAACATTGAGCAGCTGTTAGGCAGGGAACTTGATTTTCCATCTAGAGCCTTTATATAATCAACATCTGTATTTGGAAACAGTCCCAATCAGTGTAGACTTCAATGATTATGTCTGAAGATACTTTGAGGTCCAGCATCAGCAGTCACGTGACTAAAGGACACAGCCCTTCAGCTGCTTCTGTAAAGTGGTTGTGTGGGGTATCTGGGTGTTCAGTCTCAGTGATGTTACCTTGGTCAGATGGGCGTACAGTAGCTGGTAATTGGCCACACAGCCACAGAATCTTGTGACCTACATTTTGCAGCCCTTAAATACAAATGCAGTTTTAAAATACTTTTACCCAAATAATGCTAGAATGAATTTCTTCATATTTTATTTAATATTTCATTTCAAAGTTTTATTTATAAAGTGTATTTGCAAGATAATTGTATAGTGTTCTTTGATGAAGAACTAAATAAGAAAAATTGAAACTGGAGTTCCCCTCCACATGTGTAGGTTAACATGAGAACAAGTCCTCCATTGTGTCTAGTGTAGTCCCCACGTTTCTGATAGATGAGTTTGGCTACAGTGCCTGCTTTGTTTCTGTGCAGTAGCCCAGGCTTTGGGGCCATTGCCCTTGTCCTAAATTCACTCTCAGAACTACAAATGTGGCACATTCATTGCCCCTTGAATAATACTTGTCTAGAATCCAAGAAGCAATGTCCTTAAAACTTTCATGATTCTTTCCTTATTTGTTTTACAAACTCCCTTTTGGACAACTGGACTATATAAAGGCCTTAGAAGTGCTGTATACGTCATATGATTTTGAAAAGTATGTTTTGCAGGTGTAGCAAAGCTTGTCCTACATTCTCTCTTTGGTAACAATATTAGTAGACATTATCCAAATGTGTGTCTCAGCTTCTAATTATTTTGTTTAAATCGAAATAAGGCCATTCTCTGGTACATGGTGCTGTTTATAATTGTATTATTCATTCACAGAAACATCAAACTTATTCTTTGGGGGATTAGTATCTGGAACACTAAAATGATATAATTATTAAAGACATGCTAAAACCTACTTACAGACTTTTCAAATGATACATACTATCTAGCTTGTAAAAGTGGTAGGTTGTGTTTAATTTTTATGTTTTTTCTGTTATGACTAAGAAAAACAAATGTGTGATGAGTGCCCCAGATGTCTCCTTCACTGCATTTGCTTCATGATTAAAATTAAGCTTCAAGAATATTCTGTGACCATTTAGGCAACAGGTGTGAGATACGAAGCCCTGGTCTTCTCATCCTTATGCGTTGTGCCTTGACCTCAGTGATGGGAGTCATTAATATTTCCAAACATAGTGCAGGTTGTGACAGGAAGGAAACTGGACTTTGATATCTTGGAATAAGTCTTTTTGTTTCAAGGCCTTCACACATGTGACTGCCTCAAGATTCTAGCAACGGGGAGCTGGTGTTCTCTGCTGGAGGGATGGAGAAAGGACTACCCTTTCCTTCCTTCTTAGACATCATTTATTGCTCTGTCTTGTATCTGTTGTGATATTTTTATTTACTTGAATTTTTTAAAACAAGACCTCACCTTTTGTTTTTAAAGATTTATTTAGCTTATGTATATGAGGACACCGTTGCTCCCTTCAGACACACCAGATGAGTTCGCTGGATCCATTACAGATGGTTGTGAGCCACCATGTGGTTGCTGGGAATTGAACTCAGAACCTCTGGAAGAGCAGTCAGCGCTCTTAACTGCTGAGCCATCTCCCCAGCTCCTTGAATTTTTTATAATGTAGTTTATACTCAAGAGGATTCTGGACGTGGATAATATTCAGGAATATGATGATTACATATAACTTGATGACTGAGAAGCAGCCACTTGATAATTCGATGCCCATTTTAGCTTCATCTTTAACATATTAATCATAGTAAGTATTTTAGAGAAATGAGGTCATCATATATTTTACAGCCTTATAATGTGTTTTGTTATCCTGATGGTGCCCCTGTAACAATATCAGAATGCTTCCGCATTCTTCAGAATTATGAATTTTAATTTCTTTCTGCATTAATTAGATTTCCTTGTGGTGATAAAAATGCCCTACATAGGTAACTTGGAAGGATAAGTATTTTGTGCTCAGTCCATAATAATCCTCCGCTCAGCCATTTCTGGGAATGCCATGGCAACAGGAGCATGTGGCAAAGACTGCTCAACCTCAAGGCAGAGCAAAAGAAGCAAGGATGGATCAGATGTCCCCTTGAGGGCATGACACTCTGAGCTAATTCCTGAAGCTATCTATCCCCTCCTAAAGTTTCTACCATTACAGAGCCACCAGCTGGGGACCAAGTTGTCAACAGAAGAGAAAAAATGAGTCATTTCATATTCAAATCAAATCAATTGTTCTATAGCACTGTATTATGAAGACACTTTGTGATGTATTGAGCCAGTTCATTGTGGCTCCTAATTTATGATAATACAATTTTTTATTACAGTGATGTCTAAAGAGTCATTTATTCCTTGCCAAATTATCATCACAAAATTACCAGTTAAGATCTGATAAAATATGACTCTTTATACTTGTAATTCCTTGCATCAAAGAGAATGTGTATATATATGTATATGATAAATGTTACACTTAAACACGTGTAAATGTATTGTGGGTTGAAAAAATAATGCTATCTCACTCCCCTTGCCAATAGGTCTCTTTTATTTAAAAAAAAATCAAATATTTTATAGGAAAATGTTCTTATGAATTGGCAGTAAGAAAAAAAATCCATGAGACAGTTATTCGCCATGCTGTTTTGTTTGCCCAAGAAAACTAGAAATTACATGGGATGGTAAACATGGCCCTGTTGTGGCCAGGATTAAGATAACAAATGTCAGCATGCTCTCTTTTCCCCTTCATCTGCCCAGACAGATGCTTTTCACCTCCTTACACTGAGTATCTATGTAAATATGCTCCTGGCCTTGACGCCTCAGGCAGAGCGTATTCTCCACAGTGTACCTGAGTATTGGCTAGCTCTCTTCTAATTATTTCTGCCCTAATTTACAATGTGCCACCTCCTAATGACATTAGTGATTCACTGTTTCTAATCGTATACACTTCCAGCCTCTGGGACTATGAATATTTTACACAGCAGTTGATTGTTATTTATGTACTCAGAATATTTCAAGTTCAAAATTATGTTTTGTGTATGCATGTGTGTTCTGAGAATTTTATGGGAGATTAAAAGGGAAACACACTGTTTAAAATTCTGTGATCGTGTGCTAAACACTTAGCTCTCCTGCTGCAATTTAGCTCTTCATAACTTGGCAGTTTAATATGATGTTCTCAGTGGTGCTTTGATACCTGTAGTATCAGCACTACAAAATCCCAAGGAAGCTGAGGAAGAAGAATTAACATGAGTCAAAGGCCATTTTGGCTCACATAGTGAATCCTAGGCTAGCCTGGGCTACTGAGTGAGACATTATTTTGTAAAACCAAAACTTTGCTGAGGAGATGGCTCACTCAGGAAAATACTTGCCATGTAATCAAGAAGACCTGAGTTTGGATCCCTAGTACCCACGTAAAAACAAACATGTGGGCAACTCATGCTTCTCCAGTGCTGGTAAGGCATAGACAGGAGGGTTCCTAATGTTTATTGACCAGTATTTTCTATAAGCAAGCTCTAGGTTCAGTAAAAGACCCTATCACAAAAATAAAGCTATAAAGAGATAGAGGAAGATACTTGGTCTTGACTACTGGCCTGTGCATGTATGTTCATATGTGTACACATGTGCCTATACAATACACAGACGTGTGCACATGCACATGAATGTGAGCATATACACAGACATATGTTCTCCCTTTCCATGCACCGGAAACATGAAAAATGACAAACCATGATTTTGGCACAGTCTGCCACATTTTAATATTCTTATTTTTCTTTTTACATTCCAATAGACTATGAAGAATGTTTGGGTCTTATGTTAATTATTTAATTAAGCCTCTAACATGTACAGTCCAAGACAGTAGAGAATATCAAATTTGTATGTGTCCATAGCCAGTTGTGACTGTTGCCAACTCATGATGAGTCTAAATTGAGTTCTACTCACTTAGAATCAGCCATTTACCCAACTTCTGTAATTCCTTTTGTACGACGTGATTCTAATTTTGGTACCAGGGCAGCTTATCACACTGATTGAGGGATTCTTTTTGTTTGAGAATTTTTAATCGGCAGAATAGAAAGTATGTTTTGTTTATAAATTACCCAAACATTACACATATTTATCAGTTCCTAATTATTTTTGCAGTTGAAATTTATGGCTTTGGATTTTTTAATCACTTCTTCTTTGGTCTCTGCTTCATTTGTTCTATGCGAGGCATCTGTCGTGGTTATGAAGTGCATTAAAGTGACAGTGCTATAAAACCACATTTATTTTATCTATCCTAAATTATTATTTAAGGGTCTTTAATCGCCATGCTACCAATATTATGTTACCATACTATTATGTATAACATTTTTTCTTGTAGTTCTTTATTTTGTTTCTGGTTGTGTGTGTGTGTGTGTGTGTTTTACTTTAAATTTTGGTTATCTAGAATTTCAGTGTAAATGTTGTGTTTCAAAGCCCATTAGGATAGTTTCTCTCAGGGTGGTGGACCATGAATGACTATACATTTGGATTTATTTGCTTCATTTAATTTTAAAATTTAGGATCTCTATACTTAAATTTGATTCCATTTTATAATAACCTAAAACATGTAGCTGTTTCAGTGACAATAATCTAAAAGTATATTCAAATAACTCCATTCTACTAATTTCACCTAACAATTTTTAAAAAATACTTTATTTGTATATTGTTAACCAAAATCCTTGCATATTAGTAAATGCACACAGCAGAGTCTATGTGTTCATGCACATATTATGTTTTGGGTATAGTCATAATAAGCTTCTCATTGAGGTTTGAGATAGCCTTTTGTTCTACTTTTTCTCTCTTAGGGTATCTTAAAGACATAAGTTCCATCATTTCCATCTTGAAGAGATGTGTTGATAAGGAAACTTTCTCAGGTTAATAACTTTTCCATGTGCATTTGCTATGATGTTATTTGCCATTAAAATCTGATAATCTTGCACTTGGTGTGTCTTAGCATGGGTTAGACTGATTTTCCATGATAATATGCCCTTTCAAAATAGAGTTTCAGCTCTTCTCCTCTTTTTTCCAGAAACTTCTTTTGAGTTGTACTTTTAGCTATTCTCCCTGAGTTTTGTTTTGACCTTATAATAAGGATACAATGAGCTTCAGTTTGATTATTTAATTAGCAGTTACTAAAGTAAGTTAACATGTTTAGTCTGTCAGAACTCTTCAAAGAGAATTTGACAAACCATAATTAAAGATACACATGCCTGTCAGCTTTCTATCACTAGCAGAATACCTAAATAATTAAGTTGTAAAGAGACAGTATGTGTTTGGTAAGGGTTTTAGGGTTTCAGTCTGTCATTGAATGGACCCATCTGTTAGGATACAGGCTAGCAATGACATGGACAGATGACAGGCAACTGCTCATTCTTCTTGGAGTCCAGAAACTAGAGATAAACAGTCCATTGTATCCACCATCTCTGTGAGTAGACTCTCGTCTGGAAGTATTAGCTTTGGGGAGCATTCAACACCCTCACAATAACAAGTGTAATGTGTACGTCTGTGAAATCATATTCAAAGGCTATATATTCAGTCTGTGTCAACTGGATCCATTTCTTTCAACTTTCCCCCAAACTATGTGATTCAGAACACTGTAAATAAATACTGTGTGTGAGTGTTAAGTTGTTGTTTATATATATACTTTTTAAAAAATTTTTTTCAGTCAGTTGTATAATCTACAATGTTACTAGCTCGTTTAGTTGTAAAGAAAGTAAGTTTTTTGGCCTCATGATTCTGGAAGTGAAGAGCTCAGAGGCCAGATGTGGAAAATT
>NW_021620703.1:2967243-2984898 GCF_004785775.1 Grammomys surdaster | reverse complement strand
CATACTGAGGAGGTATAGTGCATCCTTCGCAGGAGACAGGGACCAGTAGTGTGTATTGTCATATGATAAGTCTTCTTAGGAAACTGCCATTCTTCAGTCATAGGCTCTGCCATCCCATAAGTCCTAATCAAATATCTTTAAATATTTTTTAAACATTAATTTAAACAGTAGTAGATTCAGAACTCCCCTTAAAAGGGGGATTAAATGTCACAAGAGAACATTTGAGAACACATTCAAACACAACTCTGGCCCACTATCATTATGGATTAGTTTAATTAAATGACTCATTGGAAATATGCTTGTCTTAGTCAGGGTTCCTATTCCTGCACAAAACATCATGACCAGGAAGCAAGTTGGGGAGGAAAGAGTTTATTCGGTTTACACTTCCACATTGCTGTTCATCACCAAAGGAAGTCAGGACTGAAACTCAAGCAGGTCAGGAAGCAGGAGCTGATACAGAGACCATTTAGAGATGTCACTTACTGGCTTGCTTCCCTTGGCTTGCTCAGCTTACATTTTCTTATAGAACCCAGGACCACTAACCCAGGGATGGTACCCCCCACAATGGGCCCTCCCACACTTGATTGCTAATTGAGATTACAGCTGGATCTCATGGAGACATTTCCTCAAGGGAGGTTCCTTTCTCTGTGATAATTCCAGCTTGTGTCAGTTGACACAAAACTAGCCAATTGTGAAACATGGACCATGTGTTAAATGGGTACACTTACTCTAAACACATTCACCTCTCAATGTGAAATAAAGGGTGATAACTCATTTGCTATGGAACATTCAATCAAGTTATCTAAATGTTAAAAAAAGATTTAATGTTCTCCTGTTCTCCGGAAATGCCATCCTAAGAATGGCATTGTAGAAATTAGCCTAGTGATACTTCCTTTTTAGCTAAGTAGCTTACTCTCCTTATAAATTTGCTTAAGACATCTTATAAAATGATACTATACTCATAAAACCATATTTGTTCTTTCCCAGGGTTTGCCAGAATGATGGTAATACTTTTAATTTACAGAGACTTTTTTCTTCGTTAAGCTTATTAATAATTTTTAACTACATGATTAAATCAGGATTTGTAATTTGTTTTCAACTTGGTTTTGGAAGGAAGGCATCAGAACAAATTTTATTTCCTGGATGGAGTAAATTGAACATAAACTGAAGACTAAGCATGGTTACTGTGACAGCTTCTCTCTAGCAGTTGCAACCAGGGACTTTTTAAAAAAGTGATTTTGTAAATATATTTTAATCTTATTCTTTCCTTAGGTAGATATTTTTCTCTTTTCTTTGGATTTGCAAGGGCTGTTTGTTTTCTTCAATGAATCACCATTAAGGGTTTGAATCAGACTGAAATCGGAATGTTGTCTGTGAATACACTAAATTCCTGAACCTCATCAAACTTTCAAATTATCTGGAGCTTCTAATTGAGGCTGAATGTCAGCTCAGGAGAGTGCTGATTGCACTTTTCCTTTTAGTTTCACTTGTGGGATGCATATTGACTAGCAAAGATAGGCCAGGGTTTTCCTACCTGAAACTGTACAAATGGGCTCAACTCCATTCACTTTGGGTCACTACACAGAAGCATGTATTTAATTTAAGCGAAATTATATTATCTTTGAGGACTACTGAGAATATGTACCATAAAATTTACCATGACAACTATATAAAATATCTCTTCTATGGTGATGTATTCCACAGTTTCCAAAGAAAGTAGAGCTAGCTCAGATTACCACAATAGAGATCCCAGGAAAACCTTTGATCGTCTGTGGAACTCCTTCATCTGTGGTGTACTTCTAATCTTCAGTTTTATGATTGATAAGATGAAGGGCAGGGATCACACAACAGGGACCTCATCACCTTAGAGATCAGAGTAGAACTCTGAGTGGTCTTGAGAATTTAACGAGATGGCCAGAGCTGAGTCAAGTCGATATCTACTGAGCCAGAAAAGTAAGTTATCCTTAACCTCTCAGATGACTAACATATGTAAGCTACAAAACTGACAGTTTAAAATAAAACAAGGAGTCAGTTGGCATCCCTAATGCACAAAATAAAACAAAGTAATGAGTCAGCAGACATCACTCACAAAGGAGGGAGAGCCTCTACTGACTGCCCCAGTAGAGGAAGGACTCACAATGTGTGTGGAGTCTAAATCTCAGCTGGGGCATGGAAATGACTGAGCCTGCTTTGTCCATACACTAAAGTGTGGTTCCTTGTCTTCTGTACCATACATTCTGATGATGGTGGTGCTAGTGGTTGTGATGGTGATGAAGATGATGGTGATGGTGATGATCATGAAAGAATAATTGGAAAGTGAGGTGAGCATCAAAGAAAGCTGAAGGAAAGGACCATAAGACTCAGCATATGCGAAGAAACTTAATTCTTAGTGAAGGTCAAGAAAGATCTCTCCAAGGAGTCACTTAAATACAGAAATGAAGGGTAGCACAAGTTGGTTCAGTAAATGAGGAGGGGGCAAGAGTGTTGTGTTGCCAAGATTATTCTGGTTTGAGGAAAAAAAGTAGGAAGAGCAAATGGCCTGTGGCTGGTGGGAAGGAATGCCACACTGTAGAAACAGTGAGGACCCTGGAGTGCTTACAGAGAGAAAAGCTCCAGAGAGTAAAGCCTGTTGCACAAGTTGAGCAGACAGCTCTTGAGGAGCTATGCACTCCCTGTTGAGGATTTGGGTCATATTTCTACAGTGCTACAGAATTAGAAGGTGAAAACAAATTGACATTTCAGAAGTATGTAGTGTCTGTGACTGACCCTAAAAAGTGCGCACCCTTGCTATGCACGGATCACCCTCACAGTCTCAGCATCTCATTGGCTCACGAGGGCACTCACAGTCATGTGTCATTTAATGGTGAGAAACATTCTGAGAAGTATGTAGTAAAGCAGTTTTATAGAGTGAATAGCATAGAATGTATTTCCTTAGCTAATATAGCCTTCTACACACCGAGTCTCTGCGGTAGGTATGGCTTAAAGCTCCAATGTTGTAAGCCTGCACAGAATGCCATGTGGGAAAGTAGGGTTCTGAGATGCCTGAATAGACAAATGTCACAGAGCACTTGCCATGAAAGGAGCGTGTCAGTCTGGGGTACTGGGCTGAGTCAGTAAGAAGCCTATGTTGCTGCTGTTAGCCACTGAAGACTCAACTCTCAATGTACATATAGGCTATTGTAGTCAACTCACTTTTTAGGGGTTGTACAGGTGACACAGCTTTTAATAAAACTCACTGCTTTTTATAGGGGAGCGCAGTTGGCTTCCTACCATCCACATGGAAGTTACAATCATCCTTAACTTCAGTTTCAAGAGATTTAGTGCTTTTTTTTTTTTCGCCTCCATAGGTACTAGATATGCACACACTATACATACATATATGCAGGCCAAACATTCATAAAAATAAAATAAAAATAATAGATATATCTTCAAATTCTTTTCAGTAGCAAATTAGCCATTACTTTATACATTTTTAAAAGAACTTTTCTTTTTCTTTTTTCTCATGAACAAAAATATCTTATTTTAGTAATTATATATAAGTTTTCCAATTGAATTTGTTTAACCTTTAAAACATTTTTCCTAAAAACTAAGAGAGAAATATGCAGATAAACTCAGGCTTACCCAGGTTGGTAGCACTATCATATATGTTCATTGGAAAATCTTTGGAGCAGTGTAGTGGTTTGAATAAACATGGCCCTCATAGGCCCATAGGGAGTGGTACTGTTAGGAGGTGTGGCCTTCTTGCACTAGGTGTAGCCTTGCTAGAGGAAGTGTGTCACTGGGAGTGGACTTGGAGGTTTCAGATGCTCAAGCCAGGCCCAGAGTCACTTTCTCTTCCTGTTCCCTTCTGATCCAAATGTAGAACTCTCAGCTCCTTTCCCAGCACCATGTCTGCATGCAATCACCATGCTTTCTCCCATGCTAACAATGGATGAAACTTGGGAACTGTGAGCCAGCCCCAGGTACATGGTTTCCTTTATAAGAGTTGCTGTGGTCATGGTGTCTCTTCACAGCAGCAGAACCCTGACTAAGACAGATAGTAACATGTGCAGAGCTATTATCCCCCTGAGGAGCTCTTTCTCTACACCACTTGTAATCAGTAAAGAGGATGCATTCTAAAATGTAATAAATAGTAAGAGCTTTTCTAACATTGCAGAAAAATCTGGTTAGTTTATAAACCAGTAAGATAGCCACTTGCTGCTACTGTTAAGTATTTGACGTGACACATAATTGTCTAACTATACT
This sequence comes from Grammomys surdaster, assembly GCF_004785775.1. Lineage (NCBI taxonomy): Eukaryota > Metazoa > Chordata > Mammalia > Rodentia > Muridae > Grammomys > Grammomys surdaster. The sequence goes on along the minus strand of NW_021620703.1, from coordinate 2,980,653 downwards.
TCTTTAAAAAAATATTTGTCCATTTTTATTTTATGTACATCTGTGTGTGTGTGTGTGCGCGCGTGCGCGCATGCACATGTGCGTGCAATTATGTATGGTTGTGCACCATGAGTATGTCTGATGTCCATAGAAGCAGAAGAGTGCATTGGATGCCCTGGAACTGCCATTACTGATGGTCAGAAGTGGGTACTGGGAACTAAACACAGGACATGTACGAGAGAAGTCAGTTAACCGGTAAGCCAGCTCTCCAGCTTTATCTTACTATAGATTGTATGTAACTGTATTAGTAGTTACTATCGTGTGCATATAGCTGGCAGCACGTTAGAATTGTATTTTTACAAACCCCAGGATTTATACACTTATTTTCTACACCCCCAATAATAGTTACTCCTGTTTTTGCTGTGATCAAATGTACAGCAGAAATAATTATAGGATTTAATTTGAGCCCCAGTGTTAATCTGAAGCTTAGATGCCTCCTGACTTCCAAATAGAGATGTCAATTCAGCAGCAAAACAGGGAGTTTTAAGCTTAGTGCAAAGGTAGGAAACTAATATTTTAGATCTGAAGATTATGCAAATGGCTCCTAGCACAGTTCTGTTAAGTTCACCTGGGAAGAGTGTTAGGTTCAGTCACAAAGTATCTTATCAGAGATGAAGGGAGAGGGAGGAGACAGAGAGAGTGAAGAAAGAGATGTCTGCAAGAGCTGAGTTGAAAGAGTCAAGGAAAAAAGTTACTTCAAGATGTAATTAAATGGCTAACTATGACAAACATGTCCTATACTTCAATAACATGACAACAGGAAAGTGTTGATGTTGGTCATTCGAAATCCTTTTTGACCTTGGCAAGAGCAATTAGCAAAAATTCAAATAGCACTTTTCCATATTTTTGGCAAAGAAAGCTTACAACATTGTTTAATTATGAAAAATTGAACAAATAGTTTTTATACATTTGTAAATCTCCTGACCCTCAAGGGGCTGAGACCCACAGGTTGAGAACCTTTGCTTTAGAAGTTGAGTCACATTTATTTTGATTGGTGGGTTATGTAGGATGAAAACTGCCAACTTAGACATACAAGTTAACATGTAGGCAGAATGATCTCCAGTCAGAGAACATATGAACAAAAATAGATATCAGATAGTGGTAGGTGTTGATTTATTTAGAACAGGTTATGATTTAGTGATCTTTGAGTAATCAAGTAAAATGTGCAGTAGATATTTGAAAATAGGAATCTGAGTTTCAGAGCAGATATAAGAAGTAGAGATAAATTTAATAACAATATATTGATTGTAATGACTAACCAGACTGTGGTAATATATCTCTAGGAGAAATTATAGAATGAAAGGAAAAAAATCAAGATTAAAATAAAAGTAATTTCAGTATGCCTGGAGAGATGTTTAAGTACTTAAAAACATTTGCTGTACTTGCAAAAGACTGGGCTTTGTTTCATAGCTCAGACACACACACACACACACACACACACAAAACACACACACACATGAGAGAGAGGGGGGGAGTGGAGCAGAGACAGAGATAAATGCAGAGACAGAGACAAACACAGAGAGACCCCCACATATACACACATGCATGTAAATAGAAAATAAAATAAATCTGAGAATAAATTCAAGAGCGTTTTATGCTTTATTCAGAGTTCCGTTCTATAAAGCTTGTCTGTTATAAACCTTACTGTTTTAAAACCAAGTGCAACAATGTAAGGAAATGTGTTTTTAAAAATATTATGTTTGGAATTTTTCAAAGTATTTTCCACAATATCCAAGTCCAAAAGGTAATAATTATTTTTCAGTCATTTAAGAATGGAATAGTTATTCCTTCAGTTTATTTTTGGGGTAAATTAAGACCAGTTTTCCCCCACTATTCTAATTACTTTTTCGGAAGTAAAATTACCTTAACTTAAAATCACTGTTTAAAAGAACAAATTGACTTTCCTAATCCAATAAACTGTACAGATAATTCGTTTCTTCAATCCCAGAATTTCTGTTTCTAAGAGTGACTTATAATAAGAAATTATTGAAATAGAAGTGTTTGGCTTAGTAACCTAGACTTCTCCAGACTTATAAAAATACACTTTAATTAAATTTCTCAAATACAGTGGGTATTAACTTCATAATCTTATTTCAGTTTCGTATATTTTATTACTTTAAGTTCCTTGACAACACTTAGCTAGCAGTTTATAACTTACAATTTGAATTGTTGTGCTAAATTAATTCTTACCACAGTTCTGTGACCTGGGTGTTAAAAGTGTCACTTTAGGGAATAGGAGTCAGCTCAGAAGCAATGTTCATATCCACAGCTAGTAAGGATGTCCCTACATCAGCGCCTTATTTCCTGTATGGAGAGCTCTCCCATTATACCCAGGGAATTCTAAGTGTTCTCTGTGTTCCAGTTGAGTTGCTCCCATTTCCCCTATAAGTATGTTTCGATTTGGGAATCATACCAGGTATTAAAGCCACAGGACATGTCTGATCGTCAGATCTCTGCATCCCCAAACTCATGTCTTGTTTTAAAAGTAGGCATAAACAGGGGATTTGTATGAATCTGAAGCATTGCTACTTTTGGAGGTGGGGGGGGGGGTGTAAGACAAAGGAAGGTTATTTTCATCTCAGTTCCTGGCTGGTCACAGTGTTCCATGCCACAGAAAGCTCTGAATGATTTCTTCAGAAGAGAGACTGAAGCCAAGAATTAGCCCTCCTCCTGGCCTGGACTGCAGCTGCAGGCAGGTTGGCCTCCCTCTGGGCAGTCAGGTCTTATTAGGTCAGCTGCAGGCCCCCTTCTAGTTGGAATGCAGAATGAGAATCAGAGACAAGGAAGGGCAGAAGTGTTTCTGTGTGTATTTGTTTTTCAGTTTTCAAGTTTTACATAATTGGAAGCTTCATGCATGTGTGCTGTTAGAGACAATTTATTTGCTTTGTAATATACAGGCTACGGTCTGCGACATTCATCATTGGGCAATTTCCTTCATTTTATCAACTTGAGCGTACTTTCACAAAGCTAACTAGGATTAGCTGGTCACTGAAAGTTCCCTCCTGATATGATCCATAACATCCATAAAAACAGGGATAGCAGGTTGCCATGGGAACAGGTGGCATGCAGAGTAACTGTTTTTATATAAATAAAAACACTATGTTATGAAATCATGTCAGAAACTATAATATTGCCAAATGCAGTGGGGTTGATGTATGCCTTTAATCCCCAAACTGGAAAGCAGGGGATCTCTGTGAATTCCAAGCCAGCCAGATCAACCCAGTGATTCTCATGCCAGATGGATCACACAGTGAGAGACCCTGTCTCAAAACAAACACACAAACGAAAACTATGAGATCGTGTTTCCTGACTAAGCCCTGGTGAGAGTCTTGCATGGGTATACAGTAGCCACAACTCTGGCAGTGGCTTATCCTTGCTGTCCATACCATAGATAGCCTCATTACACAAGCACAGTGAGTTAGAGAGAACAAATGCCCAGGGACAGCCTACAGGTTACAAGATCAGCTTAAATGAAACAGAGAAATTAACCTTACTAGTAAGTGAAATATGCTTTCAAGCAGGAGGGAAACTCTTTGTCAGGATATGTAAGTTTAATCAGGCAGGTCAACAATACCAGGAGGGAAGGCTGCCATCAGGAGACATGAGATTATTGGCAGGGGAGGTAAGCTTTCTAGAGAGGTCCATGGATGCTTTTAGAATACAAGCCTTGTGTTCTTTGCCAGAAAATCTCTGGGTAGTGGGCTGTCTCCATGCTTCTGTATGCTGCTTCTTAAAGGGGAAGCATTTTGTGTTAGACTGCATATGCTGTGCTGTGGCATAATAAGCTTGCTCTGACCTGATAGTCTTGTGTTCTAAGAACTACCCAAGGGAGTACACTTACAGGAAAGCAGGACTGTCTCCAGGAAGTACTTGTCTGCTCAGCTCCCACTGTACTAGTAAGGAGTTAACTCTATCTGGACACTATGACTTGGCCTGCTTGATGCATTCCCATTGACTCTTGGCTCTTTCTGGCCTCTGGAATGGGAAGGGTCACTTCAGTTGTGGCATTTATGTCCTACTTATTTCATGGACAATGCGTTCACCAAGGATCATGTCCTGTGGATAGCCAAAGGGCTGAGCTGTTATTCATTCAAGCATACATCATAATGGCTATGAGGTTCCTAGATGGTGAAAATTGTTCAACTTGGGGCACCATTTTTGTACATTGCTTCCCAAAATGTTGTTTGTTATATAGCTGAGATCTCTGCATGTTTTTTATGCTATTTCAAACACTGATGGTCTTTTCTCAGTGTGTTATGCTGGTCAATATTAGCCACTCTCCAAAAAGCATAGTCAATATAAGGTCTGGGTGAGCATATCCCCAAGTTGCTATATGTTACGTTTGCTACAAAGTAAGGCTCACTGTAGTACATCTTTATATTAAGAAATATGATGTAAAATTGAAATACATCAAAGAAATATAAGAATATAAAATTTAGGATTTATAAAGATATTTTTCAATGAGTAGATTAGCAAGAATTTTTATTATGAATGGAAGAATGGTTTTTTATAACCTCTGATCCAATAAATATGGTCGCAATTTTGTTAAATATCACAACCAGTTGAGAATTCCATGTGTTAGGAATGCCCCTCTAGGGAGCATTTCCTGTTTAGCTGGTTGACTTAGTTGAATCTCTGTACCCATTTAATGTAACATTGTTAAGTAAAAGGAGAACCATATGTTGATGGGAAAAGACCCAAAGGCAGAGAGGCAAGAGGCAAGTTCTTCTGGGTTGTTCTTCACTTTGCTCAGAACAGTTTTGGAAGTAATACAGAGTTGGTCTGTGTCCTGAACTATGACCATGTTTGTATGGTAATGAGGACCCCCATATCAACCTGCACCTTGAATAAGAGCAAGCCACTTCCTCAAAAGAAGGCCACTTGAGGAACTCAATAACAGTCCCTGTGACTGGTTATTTTGAGGACTCACCAAGTCAGTCATATATAAACCACCAGGAAGAATGTTTCACTGGGAATATTTTCGGAGGAAGAAATTAGAAACTACCCATAGTCTTTCTAAAGACTCGGTTTAAGTGGGCTATTATCTAGGACTGGAAATAAAAAGGTAGGAGAGGGTATTTTGTCGTAGCAACACACACAAAAATGAATCAGAATTTCAGAGTCCAGGTGTCACCATAGGGAGTGCAAGAGACTTGGAAGGTAAAATAATAAAGAAAAATATGATCACGGATATTCTTAAATGTATATCAGATGGGAATGGCAATACATCGTGCAAGAGATTGAGCTGGTGTGATGAATTCCTTTTTCCTCTTATTCGATCCACACTGGAAAATATGCATCATGACATTCATATAGAATAATAAATATGAAGTAAAAGCACTTAGTTATAAATAGAACATTAGGAAACTAATGATTTGGACTCTGTCTTATTATGGCTTCTGTTTTAATTATTTGCTTCCCAATCCCTGGAGTCAACTCTTGCTTTGCTTATTGAATAAAACATCCAGTGTGTTTTCATTTGTTGAGCATATAGTAGAGAAGCCAGCTGCAAGGAACATTAAAAAAGTCCATCCAGGTCTCATGAAACCTTTAGATACCTGTGCTATTATAGCAGGAAAGTTCAGTAGAGATAAATCTCATCCTACTGGAACATGAAACATTGTTGAACATTCAGAACCACTGCAATAGCATATTACTACCTGCAGTCAAACTACCTGGCATGGTTCAAAACCAGTACTGTCTTCTTTAAACTATCCTATCACATATTTTTGGAATTGACTACTTTTTTCACACTGTTATTAGTGTAACTTGTTGAGAATAGTGTTATTATTTCTTTAATATTGTTCTTGTAGATGTTTTGCTAGCTATGGCAAAATATGTTGTATTAGTTATGGTTCAATAGAGGAACAGAGCCATAAGAATGAATGTCTATTATGAAGTAGATTTAGCAATCTAGCTTACATGATACAGGTTGGGTGTATCATAACCGTGGCTGTATATGTACTAGACAGGCCAAGATCTAAAATTATTCTCAGTTTACAGGGCTGGATGGCTCAACAGTCCAATCTGGCACTGCAGGCCTGGAGGGAGAGTGAGCATCCCCTGGTGTTCTGTACACATTAGAAGACCAAAGAGGCTGGGTTCTAATGTTAGTAGAGGATGGCAGCAGCATAGCTGATGGTCTCACAGGCAGGAGTGAAAGTGGATATGCAAAAGCAGTGCTCCTCTTCCTTTCTGATGGGCTGCAGCATTAAAAAGCAATGCAGACCTCCACAGTCTGATCGTAACCTATAGCACCATTAGGAAGATAAACAGATGAGTATAATATAGCTGTTGTCAAAAATTGTGTATTACCCTAGTGATTTCAAATGAAGTCATTTCTACAATACATCCATTTACCTTTTGGGAAGATGTACTCATTTTTTTTATCTATGTGGTATAAAAAAAAAGTTATGCAGGTATCTGTTTTTTATCCATAATTACACACATTCATTTTCATGTAATTATGAACTCTTCATTTTGTATGTGATTGGTCCCACAGTAACGAACCTAGTATTAAAATTTTAAATGTAGTATGAAGAGTTTAAAGCAAGAGCACATGTCATTAAAATTGATTCTGTAAAGTAACAGCAAGAAATAAATGAGATGGAAGTATATTTTTTCAAATGCTGTATGTTTGAAAGAAGGACCCTATATCTATATCTGTAAAATGCTTCCATATTTTCAATTGCTTAGCAATCCTGTCTTCTCTGTTGACTGTTTAGGCTCTACACAAAGGGATATAGATATCTTTATGCATCCTGATAAGCCCCAAATCAATTTTTAATGGATGTTAGGAAACCATTGAGTGGACAGGCAATCAGATGATCAATGCTGTGTGGAAGAAATATTTGTGTGTAAAATAAAGTAGGAAAGAAAGCTAAATAGAAAGTTCTTGCAAATGTCAAAAGAAGGTTTTGTGTGAATGAGGACAGTAAGACGGAAAAGCATGCTGGTTCCACTTTATACAGAAAATTGGAAGAAAATTTACTTATGTTTCAAAACTGAATAAGTAATGAAGAAGTGATTAATAAATACTGTAGTTTTGCCATGTACCACTCACAAAATTTAACACACACATATGTATGCATGTATGTACATATATAACAATATATGTGTATATATGTGTGTATATGTATATGTTGTCTCATATATGTATGCGTGTGCATATAATATGGCTTCATATCACAGTAACTAAAATAGTGATAATGGAAAAGGAAAGAAGTTGCCTAGAAGCTAAAAAAGCATCGGGCATAGTAAGTTCAGGCAGAGAGATCCTCCACCAGTATTTGGAGCATCAAGAATTGAGCATCTGAATTCTGGAATTTAAGAAAGATATCTAACACTTTGGAATCATGGAATAATCTCAGTTATTAAAAAAAAAAACAGAAAATGGAGATAGTTATAAAAGCCTTAGGTCCTACATTTCTTGGTTGATGGGGAAAATACAACTAATGATGGATCAGAAAAGGCAATAGACAACTGGAGAAAATGTCCAAAATAGTGCTAATGTACAAACTCAAGAAAATGCTTTTCAAAGAAAAGATTGAGCAACAGGCGCTTATATGGAGAATAAAACAGTGAAGATGAAAATGAAGAACAAAGTTCAATAGTGACACAAATGTTATGGATGTAACCAAGGACAAAGTGCTTTAGTGACACAAATGTTACAAATGTAACCAAGAACAAAGTGCATTAGTGGAACAAATGTTATGGATGCGACCAGCCATTTATATGCTTTCCAGATCTAAGGCCTACTCCATTAGATGAAACCCATTCGAGGAACTGTTAACAGGGAAAGAACTGTGGCTAGATAGGTCATAGATCTAAAGGGAGAGAACCAGATACTACTAACCTGCTAAATGAACATAGTATTAAAATAACTCCTAAAGTTGCAATAGCTGACAGTTAACACAGAGACACTCTACTCATCAATTTGCAGAGAATAAGAGACTGTGGGTTGATCAAGCCTAAATGGAACATACATACCACACCTTTCCCACCAAGGCCTGGAGAACTCGGAAGAGCATAGGGAAGATCCAGAGGTGGTTAATGAATTTCAGAAAACAATACTTTTAAGTATAACAAGGCAGATGCACATATAAACTCATGGAGGTATTGACAGCACCCATGAGGCTTATGCAAGCTCAAGCTGGACAAAATCCCAGCATGGAAGAGAGGAGGTAGCACAAAATCCCATCACTACTTGATGAGCTATTGGCATTCAGTAGCTGCTAGTTGAGAGTGAACAAAGTCTTTTTAATCATGTGACCTCTAGTAGATTGATCACATTTTAGGATAGGCCGCAATAACAAGAGTAGTTTGGTAACACAAACTGTACTTAATGGAAGGAGAAAAGAGAAAAAAATAGAAGTGTCTTTTCATGTAGCTCTGATAAAATAATCTGGCAAAATGGGCTATTTTGGCTCTCAATTCCACATATATAAATATATAAAACTAGTAAAATGTTATAATTCTTATATTAAAATAATTTCCTAGGTCTATAATTTATTATCATTATTTTTAATTATATATTGCTTTAAAGTATTTTGTGACAGGGCAAGACAGTGTAGATGTCTATTTCTCTTCTATTCTTTATGAGGCCACTTCAGATTTAACTAGAATTTGTTCTTCTTGATGAAGAACCCCATGGAAAATTATTCAGCTCTATTCTAGGAACACAAGGTCAAGATGTCCCAGCTAACTTTGGTTCTGTTAAACTTCTTGTGAAAGCCTCCTTTTCCAACTAACTGCTTATCTTAGCATCTGTTAAACTGCTTGCTTACACAAAATCTTCCCCTACAGCTGCCCAGTGAGATACCAGGATGTGTGTTTTGCCTTAAAAATCCCCTTGCTCACGATATGTGTGTCCTGAATAACTGAGTGTAATCTCAGCTGGCTGAAATAAAAACTTTGTGTTGGCTATAAAATATCCCTGAGTGGTAATTCTGGTGGCTCCTCAAAAATTAAAAAAGCAGAAAAATTTCTGAAAGCTTATGGTTGCAGAGGACAAATATAAATAGTAAGCCAAGAGACATAATGGGCATTTTCTAAAATACAAAGTGCCAAACTTTCTTTAACTCAAAGATGAATTCAACAGGAATTATAATTATTGAAGTTATTTTATACAGCAATCTTAGAATTGACAGATATGATTGCTAATTTAAATTAACCAAACAAATAATTGTGTGCTTTTCTCATGAAGGAGTTATTATCTATAATTTCTATCACCCAGTTAGGACTTGATGCTTTTCTAACTATATTATACTCTTGTACTTTAAACACATTTATGTGGGAGAAGACGGTGATGGTCAGTGTTGATTGTCAATTTAGCAGGATCTGAAATCAACTCAGAGACAAGCCTCCAGGTACACATGTGAATGATTGCTGACTTCAAGTTAGCCTCTGGGTTTGCCTGTGCTTGACAATTTGATTAGGTTAATTTAGATAGACAGACCTACCCTCAAAGCACATGGCATCTGTTCATGGACTAGAGTTCTAGACTGACTGAAAAGGTGAATGAGAGGTGCATACCAGCATTCATTACTCTTTGCTTCTTGCCTGCATACGAAATGTGAAGAGCTGCCTCAAGCTCTTGACCCCGTGACCTCCCCACCTTGATAGACTGTATGTGGAATTGTGAGCCAACATAGCTATTTTTAATCAGGGTGTTTTATCAGAGATACATGAAAAGTCACTAAGACACAAATGAGTAATTTAAAACAAATGGATATCATTGAGCACTTTTGATTTTATTATAATTAATTTGAGTGCTCTAGGGAGTTTAAAATTTACAGTCTGTGATCTGTTCTATTAGAAAGCTACAAAGACTTCTAAAAAAAAACTAAAAATAAATGCCATTAACAATAACAGCAAACTAACCAACAGAGGACTCCATTGAAAGTGTTAGCTTTATGATGATCCTGTGAAAGTGTTTTTACGTTAATGTTGGTTTTTGCTGAGTTGATGAAATGTTTCTGCTGGTGAAAGAGCTTGTTACACAAGACTCAGGATCTGACTTCTATCCCATTAACTGTGTAAAGAGGAAGGAAGAAGCAGACTCCACAAAGTTGTTCTCTCGCCTCCTAAAATGTGTTGTGGCACAAGCATGTTCCCACCCAAGCACACATTCTTTCACATAAAATCTAAAAACATTTTATAGTGTTTTTCTGATCTCTGAATTATTTTGTGTTGGCATTTTAAGTATTTCTTGCAAATATTAGACAAATTAAACTGTCTAATTCCATGCCAAATTATCACCAAGGTTGGCAAATACAACTAGCCTTTCATTCCATCTTGCTAGAAGAGTATGTGAAGTCTTAGCTCTCAATGTGGACGTATACAATTCTTTAGGAGGCCACTTCAGATTTAATTAGAATTTGTTCTTCTTGATGAAGAATCCTGTGGAAAATATTCAGCTCTATCCTAGGAAAGCAAAGTTAGCTAGGACATCTTGACCTTGTGTTCCTATACAGACATATACAGAACTCATCCTCCCCTTTTGCCTAAAACTGAAGCTTCATGAAAATAGAGCCTATCTTTCTTGTTGTCACAGTTTCCCTGCATTTTTAATGCCCATAAAATTTGTTATATAGAAAAAAACTCAGTGAATCTTCATCAGTAATTGTATTGTATTGTTTTGTATCATATTGTTGTCACCCCAATACAAAAGTCTTAACACTAAGAAGTGTTTGTCTTCATGACTGGTATGACACTACTGTGTCTATTATGTTTGTTAATTCAGAACTTGATGTTTGGGTTTCTTTTTTCTTTGTCTGTTTTAAGATCTTTACTTTCCCAACTTACACAAGTGATTTAAAATCAGTAGATGGTATTTGGTTTGCAGAGTACATTTGAAAGACCATTGTGGACCAAATATGGAAATGAGAGCAGAGAAATTGTAAGTCAACGTTAATTACAGATTTGTATTACAGCTTAAGCCTCCCATTATTCACAAAGACTAAAGATGATTGTTTCTTGAAGGACTGAACATTTTCCATGGCTATCATTGTGGGGAAGAAAAACAAGCATACACAAACAGTGGTGGAGAGCGGTGCATGGTGAAGAGCAAATGCACCATAGCAGTGAGCTGCCTCATGGGCCAACTATACAAATATCAGATTCTCGATATTACAGAAATTATTTTATCCATCAAGCATGGCTGATTATCTATTGTAAATCCTACAAAAGCAACTATTTACAGCGTGGGCCTTCTTCCACATGATGTACCGTCACGTTTTTGAGCCCATGCTGTTGTTATTTCTGTTACTTCTTGGTTTTGAATCTCTGTCCTCATTTATTAAAGATATGCCTAGATCATAGCTTCTACATTCTTCGATCCAATAGGCATTTGAGACTCTGGTTGAGATTAGAATTTCTAGAACCCTCTGAACTATTTAGGACTGAAGGTTTTCATTGTTATTTCATTTTTTGGATATACCAGTATGAATGAGGTCTCAACAGATATGCTAAAACGCATTGACTTCTCTGTCTCTTTATCATGTCTTTATTTAATGTATGCACTACTCACCCAGAGTCACTCACTGCTCACCTTGCCTGTCAAATTGACTGCTGTGACATTAAAGTACGTTCATTGCAGGAGCCTTTATTTTGCTTAATAGTGAGCCCACGTTTCAAGCATATGGTTGTCAGCAATTTAGACAGAGCAGATAAGGATGACAACATGCTTTTGTTAAATGAAAACATAGAAATTCTCAACATAGAAAGTAAAAAATCAATGGTAAAGACAGAGTGTGTTAACTAAAATGTGTCAGATTTACTGAAGGTGTCCTACCAAGCATCTTTTTCTCATTGTTTGTCACCTTTTTTTCTTTTTTCTTTTGGTGGAGACACACTGTTACTTAAGAGTTTCTTCATGGGCAGCTTAAAATAAATAAGAACATAACCTTTCCTTGGCTTTCATTCATCTGGGATCCTACTGAGGAGACATCACTTAAAAGTTGGATATCTAGTGTCATTTGGATGTGTAGCTACAAGGAGAGGAACAATTAGTACTGAGTAAGAATATCAACAGCAAGCCTCAGAGGGCCTGTTTTCTATTGAGCTTACCAAATTATCAGTAACCAGGGTCGGAGCCTTAATTACAAGTTTGCTCTCCAAGAAGTTTGCTACTACTTCAGAGAGCTTTTGAAATGTGCTTCTTCAGGATTTGAGTCAAAAAGGAAAGTTTTCTCTGTTGTTGACAAATGAAAAGCAGTCACTTGTTTAAAATAAAAAATAAATAAGTAATAAAATAAGTAAAGTAAAATAAATAAAATAAATTGTAAAATTATTACGAAGAATAGTAAAAATGAGATAAAATGTAATCATCCTTTGAAAAGAAGACATCAACTATGCAAGGTCCTATTTGCATTTTGCCTTACCTGTACACCAAGTTCAGTGTGATGGAAGTTCACAGCAGGACAGGTTTGCTCAACTCTGTGCAGCCCTGTCCTGGGTTTTATTCATGACAATGTTATTTGGACTCTTCAAGGTATGATTCTCCCCAAATTTTAATTCTGGCACACATGAACAGCCTTTGAGATCTAAATCCAGTCAGTATTCTTAAAATATCTAGGCCCTTTATCTCCCTCTTGAAAGAGCTTCAAATCAAAATACAATGTTCCTTGTATATTCCATTCAAGACCAAGGCCTTGTCACATCCTCAAGTTCACTTATTTGAGAAGACACAGCTAAAAAGTTCGGGAATGCTTTGCTCTGCTGTTAGACCAGGGTGGCCCTCATACTGTTTGATAATAGAGTAGACAGTGTTTACAGGACTTGAAACTACTGTGGAGTATTTGTGGACCGTCGTTGCAGTAAGAAAATAGACCTGCTTAGAGGAATACCATAGGTGACCACAGTTGGACAAGATGGTCACAAGGAGCTCTCTGCCTGTCTGTCTGCCTAGGAAGATAATATAGTAGGGTTGTCACATCTGGTGCCCACATGTTCCAGCTGGGAAAACATGTTCAGTCACAAGAAAGTCTTGGATTGAGGGTTAAGCCTATTAAGGTTTTAGACATAAGGGATCTGAAATGCCAGGCAAGGAATTACTTAGTTTTCAACTCTATGAAATATTAGAATAGGCAGTAAAACTCAGATGTAACTCACATTTTCATGCATTGCCATTTTTATCTTTTCTTTTACGTTTTTGTGTTGAGACAGAGGGAGAGGAAGATGTAGAAGGGGAGGGGGAGAGGAAAAGAAAGAAGGAGGAGAAAGAGGAGGAGGAAGAAGAGGAAGAGGAGGAGGAAGAGGAAGAAGAACAACAACAAGAACAATAACACAACAACAAGAGGAAAATGGAGGAGGAGGAAGTGGGAGAAGAAGAAGAAGAAGAAGAAGAAGAAGAAGAAGAAGAAGAAGAAG
>NW_021620703.1:2861149-2967233 GCF_004785775.1 Grammomys surdaster | reverse complement strand
AGAAGAAGAAGAAGAAGAAGAAGAAGAAGAAGAAGAAGAAGAAGAAGAAGAAGAACAAGAAGAAGAAGAAGAACAAGAAGAACAAGAAGAAGAAGAACAAGAGGAAGAGGAAGAGGAAGAGGAAGATGAACAACAAGAAGAAGAGGAAGATGGAGGAGGAGGAAGAGGAAGAAGTAACAGCACACAAGGGGAAGTCAGAAGTTAATTCTCTCCATACACAGCATGGAGTCAAGGAGTTTAAGTCAGGTCATCCAGCTTAGGGGCAAGCTCCATAGAACTACAGATCCATCTTCCCAACCCCTTCTTTTCTTGTGAAGAAAAATAAAATGACCAAGCTTTAAGACTCAGCCAAACCCCATAAATCAAAATGGAGAATATTCTGGAGGAATCAGACCTCTATATTTGAGGGTGTTGGTTCTGGTTAGAAGCCTAGGACTCACTGAGAATAAAGGAGCAATGTGGATTCGGGAGTACAGTGCTCTAGAGTCCTGTTTGCTTTTGAAAGAAAATGTAGGTTAGGATGCTGCAAGTCTTTCCCCAGAAAGGCAGATGACTCATTAAGGATTCAGGCTTTACTTTACACTAGGAAGCAACCCCCATCCTCCCTCTATGCTGACCTCAGTAAGAAAGTGCTGACTCATGTAAACAGCTAAGAATGGAGCCAGATACACAGAAATAAGATGGACATGAGGAAAATCTGTGGCAGTTGAAGTACAAAGGATCGCACAAAAGAAAAGTAACTTTCGGATAGAAACATGAACTATGGGTTAAAGGGTTGGCTTTGGTTAAGAGCACTTGCAGCTCTTCCAGAGGACCAGAGTTCATTTTCCAGCACCCAACTCAGGTCACTGGCTGCCACCCAGAACTCCAGTTCCAAGGCATCTGACACCCTCTCCTGACCACTATAGTTACCCATGGCATACTCTCACATGGACATATACACATAAATAAAAATAAACTTTAAAAAGCTTATTTTTTAAAATGAAGATTATATTAGGCCTTCAAAGTCTTATCTATACTGATTGGTGGAGGTCTAGGAAGAAGTATACCTATGACCATATCTATGGAACAGAAGACCACAAGAGGAGACAAAGGAACTGGAGAAGACACATTTTATACAAGCAATAATAAGACAGGCTAGTGCTACACTTTTATGTTTGGGGCTGTGTTCCACTGGGCATTTTTCTTGATTATTCAATAGACCATGATAAACAGTTATGCATACTTATTAAAGACAAACGAAAATGTGATGTTTACTCTGTGATTTTATCATCTCATATGGGTGAAAGGACTGCTAGCTATTGTTAAATCTGCCTTCCACAAAATTTCCCTTTCACTGTATTTTATCCAGACTAGGTTTAGAAGAATCAGTGGTGTGAGGTAATAGTACACAAAGCAGTTGCTACATCATTGGGTGAGCTCAGCTGCATAACAAGGTCCAGTGCCATTGTCTATGCAGACACCCTGTCTTCTCATCTGTTCTCTGCCGTAACCAAAGTAGGATCGCTCTACTGATTTCCTTAATGATCGTCAATATCTTGGCTCCTGCATCCAATTCCAGATTTTCTCAGGAGAAAAGATGGTTTTACATTAGAATGGCAATGGTTCAGTCAAAGCAACTGAAACGTGGGAATCCAGTTCTCACTGTTCTCTTACTCACATTAATTTTTCATTGGTTGCCTTGTAAGACTGACTATCTAAAGTGTCTACTTGGATTTGGTTTTTTGCCTTGTCACACTAAAAAAAAAAATCTGTTGGATATTGATGTTGCATGTTTTAACATAACAATATCCCAACTGATAGATCTCTATCAATATGTATATGGATGTAAAGAAGGTACAGCCCCCCGACTCTTCTAATCTGGTTTTCTTAGTGTTCTGCACTATAAAATTGGACAAGTTCAGCAGTTTTATTTAAAGCATTAATTTTTAATAGAAGATAATGCTGAATAAGATGGCGGCTTAGATGTAAGCAATCAGACTTCAAAATGAATCAAAAAAGGTCAAATGGCCTTAGCTTAAAAGTATTCAACAATTTTCTAAATGTGATTTTAGAATATGCTGAAGTCTTATGGTTGTGGTCTAAGCGTAGACTTAATGCTGCCAGGGATGCAAGCGCAGAAGATATTTGCTAGAATATTTTGCAAGTGTTAGTAGAAGCAAAAGCACTTTAATCTTCAAGTTAACTAACGATGACTTCATAATTATAACATTGTAGATATACTTTAGACCACTTCGGAAATGTTCAGAACCACCCCGAGTTAAGTCCTCATGTGTGTGTGTGCTCTTTTTATGGAATAAAAACATATGGAAATGTGTGTAATGGAATATTCTGAGTTGCTGTGAGAACGACAACATTCTGACTTATGATAAGCTTTCGATGGTATTATTTGTTTTAATAGTCCTCATGTTTAAACATAACCAGAATATGTAGTGATATATATTGTAAATAATCAGGTTTTTGATAGAAGCCAGAATCTAAGACAGGGTGAATAAGGAGGTCATAAAATAATTAACAGTAATATTGTGTTTTATTTGTTACTACAGTTCCAGTGTTGAACTC
The DNA here is from genome assembly GCF_004785775.1 of Grammomys surdaster. Taxonomy (NCBI): domain Eukaryota; kingdom Metazoa; phylum Chordata; class Mammalia; order Rodentia; family Muridae; genus Grammomys; species Grammomys surdaster. Next base: position 2,964,671 of record NW_021620703.1, on the reverse strand, counting down.
CGTATCTTAGATGCTTTGTACCATTCAGTCTTTCTGACCTGTGAAGCATCTTTATCAGTATCCTTGCAAATCCCATTCTGGAATGAAGAATCCCAGACTCAGCTTAGGTTATTTAGCTGGCTGTAGCAGAGTTGCTCACTTAGGTCTGCTGCACATTTAACTTTTGTGTCCTCACAGCTAAGGAAAGTACCTAGAAAGGGAAAGAATTACTTGGCTTATTGGGAGGCGAGAAAACATGGGATAGAAGAACTGAGAAGGGCATTCTCTGGGATATGATAACCACTTAAAAGCATGAGGGAGGATACAGGCAAATGCTGTGCTGGAGAGAAAAAGGTATGTGTGGGGAAGGTGCAGCAAGGATTGTGTAACTATTGGGTGCATCTGTGTGGACTTCCTTTGCTGGTGATCATCCCAGTATTGTTAGAATTTCAAACGCTGGCCTTAACCTTGTCTACCAATGTTTAGGGAAAGAATCTGGAGTCTAACTAGGGTGACCAAGGTTTTAGATAGTAACAACCAGGCACTAGACTAGCACTACCATTCAACCAAACCTGAAATGAAGGTATGATCCTAACAGAGGCAGCAGCAATGAAGAGGAAGGTGCACAGTTGTGGGGAAAGGCATGCCAGTGCTGTGACAGAGTGGGGAGACGGTAACAGGGACATGAAGGCATGTGGTTTGCACTGTGAGAATGGCACATAGGCTGTTTCATTAGAGAGGATGTCAAGCTTACTTCCATAATCACTACTGAAGCTTCAGTGGGAAGCCAGGTTCCTATATCCTGTTAGACACTGAAGGCTGAGTGAATGAAGGAGGTAAAGATATAGTCTTAACTCTTTTACATTCGTAGATACACGGATGTATGTATGTATGTATACATTTCATGTTAGACTTGGACATTTCTCTGAAAAAACAAGTATGAAATCAGAAGCATATGCTTTCATATCATAAACATAAATTTCAGGGCACCATTTTACATGAAACATTTTAAAAGTATGTGTGAGAGGAAGCAGGGTAAGTAAACTTTTCCTCTCTGTGCCTCACATTAGTGTATCATTAATGGCCACATTAATGATCTTTATCATTTCATTTGTCTCTTCACTCGTCAATGAAATGCTGACTTCCTTTAAAATAAAATAACCCATGATCCACAAATCCAGAGCCCCCAATAACACAGATCTCTCAGAGCAGAGCAAGGCTAAACACTCACTTCAGTTTCCTACACACAGTATTCCATTCTTTAAGTATGGTTTCTAATCTGGTATCATTCTGTTAACAAGGATGCCTCAGGCTATGAAGAAGTTACAACGCTGAATCCGAATATTTGCTTGTCCCAGGAAATGTGGGTCACAGCAGATAAGCATGAAGATAAAGAAGAGTTTTGATTCATAGGCTATACTTTCACCTCAAGGACCATTGCTCACTAGCACTGGGACTGATATCAGCCTTTTAAAAATCCTTTTATTCTAATGTTAGCCAAACGAACAGAGGTTAGTTAGAACTGTACGTGCAGAGTGGTATGAAACCTCTTATCGTGAATTCCTTTTTACAGAAAATATCCACTCATGAGTTGCATTTGACAAAAATTATTCAGGTAGCACCTATGGTGTACTAAATTCCAAAATCATCATGAAGAAATATACATAGGTGATTTATGATTTTTTTCACAGAGCTCACCCTGATGAGTAAACAAACCACCACAACAGCATATGTCATAAAAGACCTAAGACAGCTTACTCATTCTGATTGGGTAGATTAAGAGTCCTAAATACCACTAAGAAAAATAAGAATCTGTAATTCATTTAGGTTCCAAGAAAGCAGTATCGTTTATATGTTTTCTCCTATACTTGTCAGATATTTGCTCTCTATATTGTTTTATTAAGATACTTTCAGAAATGGGGGATAAAAAGTGTGAAGTGCACTCACTGTGGTTTGCTATTTACCCTTCATAAAAATCAATGTTGGCAGTTGTGGTGCTCATTAAATTTATTAAGCTATTGAGTGGAGGTATGGGAAAGATGGCTGAGTGGATAAACCCAGGGAGATGGCTTGGTGGACAAAAAGTTACTGTGTAAGTATGGCACCTGTTGCTGGAATCCCCAGATCCCAGGTAACTCAGTAGCACATGTCTGTGATCTCAGAGGGAAACGAGATGTGGAAAGAGAATGATCAATCCCTAGACACGTTCAGGCCACCAAGCCTGGCTTGTGCAGTTGTGAATATCAAGAGACTCTGCTTTCAACACGTGGGAAGACAAGGACAATGCTCCAGGTGATTTTCTACCCTTTTTGTGAACAGATTGTATCCTCACAAATGCTCACATTCCCACAACAATACACACACACACACACACACACACACACACACACACAAATGTGCAGTACTTCTACTTACAAAGAAGCCAAATGGAAAAGCTATAACCTTCTTCACAGTTTTCCTTAACAAGCCTTTGCTGTGCAGTAAGTCAATTCTGTCTTTTAAGAATAAGTTCAAATAGTTCACGAAATGACACAAGAGTGGCCTTTTTCATAGATAAGAAATAGAAAGCTCAATAAATATGACTATGAGAAATTGCTTTTCAAATTCTTTTCTGAGATATTGAGAAGAAAAGCAAAAACTCATGGGGAATAAAGATAAAGAACACCAGGAACTGATGAGTTGGAAGCAGTCGTAGAACTGGGAACTAACTGCACATCAGCTCAGGGTGGGGCAAGGTGAAGTCTAAGAGGAAATGTCCACAGGGACCATGCTAATGGTAAGGGCTGTGAGAAGCAAGCCCAGCACTGAGTATCAAGGAAGCATATGACCACCCAGACACTATCATCAGTTGCTTTGGAAAATATTAGTTCCCATCTCATCTTTGCTGTCAGAATTCTTCAGTGTAGCTCAACAAATGTCACTCACTAATTCAGACTGTGTCTAGGTTCAGAGTTATTGGGTAAAAAACAAAGAAATCCTTTATAGTTGGAGCTCCAAGCCACTGTTTTCAGGATTAAAAAAAAAAGTGTGTGTGAGCATGTGTGTTCATGTTCCTGTGTGTATGTATGTATGTGTGTATGTATGTATGTATGTATGTATGTATGTATGTATATGTGTATGCATATATGTATGTGTGCATGTTCATGTGTATGTGTGTGTGTATTCATGTATGTGACTGCAAGTGAGTTTTTGTACTATATTTTACCTTATCTGTTATAGGTTCTCCTTGCTGGTTGTTGACCCTGAGTACACTACATCAGCCCCTAGATAAGGTTCTAAAAAACGTTAGCTAATATTTTGGAATTGTAAAATATTAGGAGTGACATAAATGAGCAAAACACAACGACATGACAGAAATATTAACTTCAGATACTAGCATAACTAGACACAGAAAAAAGAAAATGTTTTAAAATTTTCCTTATGCTTCTATTTCTACCATAAATCACTTCTCCTAAAGGTAGTATTTTAAGTAAATACAGTGTTTAAATAAAACAACAAATTATTATATTATAAATGTATTATAGATGAGTATGGTCATTACCTGGTTAAAATCAAGGTGCTATCACACCATGTGTCATTAGCTTCTTATTAATTCAGTTGTTGGTAGAACTCTGACCCATTAGTATGTAAAAGGATCCAGGTCTTTCTTTCCTTGCTTAAGAGCTGAAGGTTGCTCTTATCTGTAAAGGCACCAAATGTTATGGCCTGAGGTCTCCTTTTCATCTTGAGCTTCTGAGAATCTGAGTTGGGTTGTTTTCATATTCTATCTTTATCACCTTTCAGTCCAGGTGAGTGTTTCTGCTGAGTACAAAATTCTTGCATGTTCTATGTCAGAAAGATCCATCCAGTTAGATGATAAGTCATTGCCACAAACATATCAAATATTTCTGGTCCTATACTATTGTGTTTCAGCTGGGATTGTTGGAGGGAGTTAGGTGATGAGAGTTATTAAAAAGAACACCTTGAATGTTGTTCACAGAAATATAGGCATTGGAGACAGTCTGATTATCTGAGCTCAGAAGTCCAAGAAAAGTGAATCAGGATTTAAGGTAAAAGAATTACATCTACACTTTTAAACATTTAACTGACAAAGACCAACTGCAAGGAACCAAGAGAGTAGCTAGAAGATCCAGAGAGGGGGCAGCCAGGGAATAGCCTTAGACTAATGAATGACAGCTAGACAAGCAGCAGTGGCATCTGGTGTGTATGTCCATTGTCTAGCTAGAGGATTCATCTCTCTGTGAAGAGCTCCTACCCCATGTTACTCACTTCCATCTTTTAGTTGAAGCTACTCTGAAGAGATTCTTTTTTTTTCTCTCATGCTAAATAAGGTTTATCTTAAGCTAATTTTAAGAGTCACTACAAACCAGGTACCGATGGTGCATGTCCCTGTCTATGAAATCTATTCCTTTGTCAAATATCTGTATATACTTATCATGAATCAGGAGTGCAGCATAGAGGAATATTTCTTATTTATCAAAAACATTTCCATTTGCTTGCTACTTTTAAAGTTTTATATCTTTATAACTTTCCATTTATATGACTTTCAACAATTTCACAGCTTTTCATACAAAATTTATTCAGAATGTGAAATCTGTCAGTAATCAACAGTAATTTCTTTAGCATCAAATAGTTCTCATTTCTTACCCTTTGGGAGATGCTGTCCTCTATCTTTCTAACTCACTGGGGACTATTCATTACATTATATTATTGTGTTTCTATTGTGCAATTGAATTATCTTAGATTTTAATAACTTGAGTTCCTCTTCTATTAGAATAAATTATAGAGTAGACATTAAAAGCTATTATTTTTCTTTCCTAAGTGTGACTAATAGAAAAAAATCTCACGACTTTTCATTTCATTTCATCAAAACAAAAATTGCTTATTAAATAAAAGAAAATCTGAGCTTGCACAAGAGATTTAGTGCTTAAGATTCCCCAAGGTATGAACCAAAATGACTTGAGCCTTTTATAAACAAATGCAAGCTTTGTTTTCTCAAGAAGTTGTACTATAACATTTATGTATAGTTGTGTTTTTTTATGAGTGATAGATTATTTATTGAGGTTTTCCGTGATGTACAGTTTTATCTGGAGAACATATTAAAGTCTTAATAGCATTCGTGATTCAGGGAATTGAAAATGAATGGGAGACAGGATAGATTTGACCACTGATTATATAGTCTTCTAGCCATGGCCTTTCACTATACTAACATACTTCTTTTGGGGGTAGGCATGGTGGTGTGTGCCTTTAGTGCTAAAGAGGCAGATGTAATTGTATCCGTGTGTCCTGGTCTATATGATGAGTTCCAGGCCAGCCAGGGATACTCAGAAAGACCCAGTCTACAAAGAAACTTATTTGACTACCAGGAAGTCCAGTGATTCCTTCTTAAGGTCCTCTATTCAGATCTTCTCCAGTCCTTTAGGATTACTTCATCTAGTGAAATCTAATTGTCCCAACTAATGATTTTTCCACTACTTCAGTGACGATCTCTGCACAAATGAGAGCTTCATGATTCCATGTATCATGTAGGATCTGAGACAGCCTTATAAAATCCATGTAGTACTCCCAAGATGGAAACACACCTATTTCTCAGAACTAGCATGCCTCTGAATCTGAATCAACAAGCGTCTTTATTTTGCCTTGTGGTGACCTCTTAGGGCTTCTGATATCTTTACCCACCAGTAGCTGCCAACAAGAGGTGAAATTCATTCAGGAATTTTCAGCTGCATTCAATCAATAAAAAGCCCTTCTTTAAGTATAAATATCACCTTAGAAAAATGTCTTAGCATCTCAATGAACTACTTCAGCTGAAGCTTGATAATTTATAGTTTAGCAGGTCATAAATATTTCTGTTATTATCTTCCTTGCAGGTGACTAGAAAAAAAGCATGGCTCTGTTACAAAATGAGATCCTTTGTAGGTCTCATCAGGGCTAAAACAAAATTCCTGGCTCCAGGGAGTCCTGGCAACAAGGCTGAGCCAAAGTCCTGGAAAGAGTGTCTGAGGGACTAGCAATGGTGAAGGGAGGGAGCGAGCTTTATTCTCAAGGAGATCACTTAGAGCAGAACGAGAAAGAACAATCTAAGTCTGTCTACAAAATATTTGTAGTATACTAGTCTCACTATTGTGTAAGAAACAAAGGGAAGGACTGGGAGTTTCCTCAGGAGCTATGCTAGTCAGCGTGTCCAGTCATTTCAGTCTCCATGTGGGATTCTGTTAGTGCCAAGGTCTCTGTTCTGAAAATGTTGGTTTCAGTTAATTGTCATGAGATTTTTGTCATCAGATCTGCTCCTAGAAATCAGAGCCTGGAGGGAAGAAACAGAAATAAGGGAAATATAGAGTAAGATACAAGATAGAGTTACCTAAGTCAGAGACAGGACCTCCTTCAAGGTGACTTATTACCGTCATTAAAAATGCCTCTCATTCTCCATTAATCATTTTACTATGAGAAAATTAAAGATGGCATATATAAATTCCCTGTCACTGTGTACTCCATGGAGTACTCCATGGTACACTCTTACTATATATTACTGGATCTTCCCCTCTTGTCTTTCATTCTTAATGTCTAGTTAAAACCTTTATTGTCACATTTTCTTCCTCTATGCAAGTATAATGAGTTATAAAGTGTATATGGGAAAAAAGCTATATGTTCCACATCTTTAGAATCTTTCCAGACGGGTTAGCATAAGACCTTGGCATGAATATTAATCGCTACATAATGATTGCTTCTGTGATGACTTCGAGCTTGATTTTTGCAGATGGAGATAATCTGTGTTTTCAGCATGACTTTCTGCTATTGCACTAATGCTATTCTGAGCTGAAGCCTGGCGTGAAACATAAATGAAACCCTAATCCACCTCTTTGCATTTTGATTACTAAATCACCTGTCAGTGAATAACACTTAAATTACTGAGAAGTTTTCCTGAACTCCTGAAATAATTGCTCTCTTCTTTCTCAAAATGGTGAGATAGAATATATTTGTATTAGACATTGTATCATAGTGAGAAAACTCACATCCTTTAACTCTAAATCTCCACGAATGCTTGTGAAAAGAGAAACGGTCCATTTGAGGATCTTTGTGAGGCAGAAAGACAGCCTCCTCTGGAAGATTAGAGAAGTCTATGCAGACTTCCCGAAGATTCGAATATATACACACTTATGGAAAAACATAAGAAAAAAGAAAAGAAAAATAACTGTGGTTATTTAATATTTCACATATTTTAACAGTTGATTCTGTTAAGACATAGACTTATTGACTTACGTAAATCTAAGTCTTAATGAAGGTCACACCTGACTCCTGCCCAGGATTGATGATCTGGTGATTTGGGCTCACTGCACAGCCCAGTACCTGGGAAGACCGCTCGGCCCTCATACTCAGCCTCCGCTCTCAGTTGAACTGTTCTCTCTTCTGCCGGAGCAGATGGAAACACTGTACTATGACCTTACGACATCAATAATCGTTAGTGTCACACTGCTTCTTAATTCACACTGTCTTGAGTCATTGTGAAGCTTACTTCCTGTTATATGTCACCATTGAACCTGTCTATGTATGTTTAATTTTAGATTTGGTATCAGAGCTGTACATGAAAACGGGACCTAAAGCATATTCTAGAATACCAAAGAAACTTAAGGTTAACTATAAACCAAGCAGCTAAGACTCTAGGTGACAGATAAATATCTCAACGTTATTCTATAATTGTACCATCGACTTCAAACAAACAGAATGAAATACTAACTTTATGTTTTACCATAGAGAAAGAAAGTTCCAAAACTGGAATAGAAGGGATGGCCTTGTTGCCATTTAGGAGGAGCAGGTACAAGCAGCAGAAAAGAAAGTAGCTGTTGTTCTGCTGCGGCTGCCAGCATCAATTTACAGAACAGAGAAAGGGTGTCCCTGTTCCCGTCATCCCTTCTTTGAGAACGAGATGACTCTCCTTACCCTACTGTTCCCTATTAGGTGCTATCTCAGCTACAGGAAACCACAATCCCACTGAACCAAATGAGAATTACCACTTCCTGACTACTGTTTCATCGTACCATGAAAGTCCTTAGAAACCCTCGTCTCCAGGTAACAGCTACCAACAACGTGGGCTACCGCCAGGGACAGGAAGTAGAGGCTCTCCCTGAGCATAGCCCACACCATAGAAAAGGAGATGGGTCTTCTTTGCCTTCTTCTCTTTTACCATCTCACTGCTGCACACCATCAGGGCCCAGCAACACGGCAGGTCTCTGGGACTCTTACTCAGCAATCTGCAGATAAGAGTAGCATGCCAGAGCCTCTAGACCTCAGGAGAGGCTTTTGTCTTGATCCTTCCTCTACTTTCACTCAACAAAGCAAATGGAGTCCTATAACTTTCTCACATTTCTCTGGGATTTTTCTCTTTCAGAAACTCCTCTTAAAATTTCTCACAGGATGAAGATCCTAGAAGACAGTTCCTGCCTGTTTCCTAACAGTGACTTTAACTTACACAGCAGGGAGGCCCTTTTGGAACACTGATGATCAGGTTCTGTATTCCTGAGGGGATATCACCACAATCTCTGTTTCAGTGTTAAATACAACCTGCAAAATGAGGGTTTCCACGCCCAGGGCTAAGAGAGCAATACACATTTACCTCAAATGTATCATTTTGTTAGAGTGATTTTGTTTCTTTTCAGAGGTAGAAGTAGTAATTTTGTACTGAGCTAGTGTTTTGAGACAGATTTACACACATTCACATAGAAAACGTGTCTTTAGTTTATCAGTTAGTGACTTTTAACATTTAACAACAATAATAACAAAAATTTGCCTTCAAGACAGCCACAGTGATCTTAGATTTTCCTTAGCCTAAGTTTTCGTATTCTTTCCAGACATTATTTTTTAACTTTGATCCCTTACCATGTGTAGAGGTGATCACTCAGCTTTGTTCAGTGTTTCCCATGAGGATATCTCTTTGAGATAGAGAACTTATGTATACATAACAGTAGGAAACCACAACATGAAAGAAGACAGCAAAAGAAAAGGGTTTCAAGACAACACACTACAAAAATTGGCTCTGACAGACCTGAGGATAGGCGTATATGCTACAGACAAGAAACAGGATTTTCGAACTCTTTACTTCTGCATGACTTGCTATCCTGATTTAAATCATTTAGCTTATATTTTGTCTTAATGTATAATTATACACATATACATATATGTATATGTGTAATATGTATAATTATACACATATTTTTATATAATTATATATTATACATATATATATCATATTTTAAACCTGCTCTAATCTGGACAAAGTAGCATAGTATTCAGAAAATATTATCACTTTTGTTTTGAGAAGTAAATATTTGCCTAGTGTAGTTACTTGTATTATGAATGCTAATTTTGTTTCCTCCCCCAAAACTGCTTGCATGAGTGTCTGCATATAGCTTCTTGGAACCTACCCCCAGTTGGTTCTGATTGGTAAATAAAGATACCAACAGCCAATAGCTGGGAATGAATGACAGAGGCGGGATTTTAGGATTTCCTGGGCTTGGGACCAGGAGCAGGAACAGGAAGGAGAAGGAGGAGATCCACCATGCCAGGAGAGTATGAGGGAAAGAAGTCTGCCATCCCGGAAGAGTCTGGAGGGAGACAAGAGACATCATTCCTGAGAGTGTAGGACAGAGAGACATAGCCGCTGTGTGCAGAACCCGAAAGAGCACAGCCCAGAGGGCTGGTTGTACAGCTGGGTCCAGTGTAGCCAAGGTAGAACACAGAATTTAGTAAGTAATAGCTCAGGATTAACCACATGGAGGTTAGGCAGTGGCCTAGCTATTCTGCTGTCTTTAATTCGGACACATAAACCATTGAGGCTGGTAGCGAACCTGCTGCCGGGATTTTTTTTTTATTTTAAATTAATTAATTATTTCAACACTGTAGCACCTAACATGTGGGGCAATCAGATTGTGCAGATACTGTGGAATCAAGCAATGAGACACATTGGAACTTCAAGAATTACATTTTGAAATCCCCAAGGTAGAGGATAATGTAGTATTCGCTGTCTCTAAGTGATGTTTCCCACCTTGTACTTCTGCATGGAATGGAGGTCAAGTATGCCACAGCTTCCCACATGTGGCTGCCTCTTTCTGAACTCCTCTGTCTGACACTGTGAAAAGAACTATTCTTAAATCTCTCGGATGAATGAAATTGTTCTTAACCGTCTTACGTCTTACTCAGACCTTCAGGAAGGTTATTATTTCTGCTTCCTCTAAATCTGATACTTATTTTAATCAGAACGCCTATAAAGTGTTGTTACTGCAGCCATTTGTTTAAACCGGGGATCTTCAATCTGTAGATCACAACCCATTTGGGAGTCAAACAAGCCTTTCGTAGGAGTCAGATAACCATCAGAAAACACAGATATTTATATTATGATTCACACTAGTAGTAGCATTTCAGTTATGAAGTAGCAATGAAGACAACTTTATGGCTGAGGGGCATCACAACATGGGGAACCATATTAAAGGGTTGTAGCATCAAGAAGAGGGAGACCCATTGGTTTGAACCCTCCCCTATTAGGTTAGAAATACTTAGGGATTGGTGAGAAGTCTGGTGAGTAAGTTTAGACCATTTATCTTGCATTTTCATAGCTTAGGGTTCTTCTATTCAGACCTGCGAAAGCCAAAGTATCTTCGGTATCTTGACTAAATAACGAGTGCGGTTCAGTTTCCCAGTGGCGGCACAGAGAGATCATCAGCGCAGGTGACCATGCTCTCCCAGTAGCACTTAGAGTGAATAGCTTTCGTTATGTCTGTGAGAGACCGCAACATTATTTCTGAGTTTCTGAAGTGTGTTAAGTGTGATGGTTTAGTTATAGCACAAACAAAGCACAAAGAGCAGTTTGTTTGCGTATCTAAATGGGGGATTGTTGGGGAAGAGTAGTGCCAGCCACTGCAGAGTGGATAGGGTTTTATTTCTTTCAAGATAGATTGGCTGCTGGCTTGCCCGAGTTCCTGCTGTTTTATAGCCTTCTCCTTGAATCAGAAAATGAATAACTCTCTTTATTTTTCCTTGAATTGCTGGTGAGGGAAAAAATATCTATAATTTAAATAAAACCAAAAAAATAAAAATAACTATTGTCATTAAAATTAAGTTCCCCTGGAATTTTACCCAAATGTCACGTTGCCAAAATATCAAGTATCCTGTTTATTAAATACTATGGGTATTTATGTAAGTAATGTGATGAGAGAATACAAATAAACAATTGAATATTGTACTATTAGGTGACGGTGTTACTTGAGATCTTTTGCTGAAAGATCTAACAAAATGAACAAGTTCCATGTTTTAATTTTGATTTCTTTTTTTTCTTTTTTGCTTAATAAACATTTCTTGAGTGCAGAAAAATTCTTCAAAGGGACCAGAAACATCAAAAAAAAAGTCCAGAATCAAAAATCACTAGACAGACAGAAGCTTTTGAGATGAAACTTTTGAGTCACAGTAAAAGCCAGTATGGTGTGTAGTTCTCTAATCCCAGCCCTCAGAAAGGACAGGCAGGTAGATATCTGTGAGTTCAAAGCCAGCCTGGTCTTCACAGAGAGTTCCAAGAAAGCCTGGAACTTTAGGTTTTATGGGTTTTGTTGTTGCTGTTGTTGTTGTTTTGTTTATTTTTTGTATAACCCTGTTTCAAAAGAAAACAACAACATCTACAATAACACCAAGAGCCACAGGAAGACACAGGATGGGTATATGGCCTGAGAACAGAAAACACTGGGCTGTTTCCAACATCTCTCCCTTCACATGGTGACTGGAGGAGGCCCTGGTCTCTGAGGGAACTGTGGTTGAATCAATGAAAGCCCTTCAGGTTTATTTTGTTCAGGAGTGTGGCAACTAATTTTGCGTGTGGAGTTGGCTGTTCTCAAGTATCGAGCCATATAAAGAAACATTAATGTATGTGTTGCTGTGAAGACATTTTGAAGATGTGGTTAACATCTCAGTGTGTCTTAAGAAAAACACATTATGTATATCACTGGCCATACAGGAATCCTCATGCTGTCACCTATGAGAAGTGATTCTGCTTTACATGTTCGAATCCTACTAATTTTCAGTCCTTCCAGCCTGCCATTGAGGAGCTCTTACTTGATAGACTCATGCCAATATCTGTTAGCTAATGTCTTAGACTAATTGTCTTTCACTATAAGTAGTATAAATACATAATATATATACATATATATAAATATATATGAATAAAAATAAGAAATATTTGCATTTAACAACAATTGTGTGCAAACACATTAACCTGTAACTCCACATATCTGGGAGTCTAAGACAGGAATAACACCAGACCTCAGAAGTTTGAAGCCACCTTGCATAATATAGACTCTATCTAGACACAGGCAAAAACACAACATGTATATGTATATGATGTATATGTATATGTATATGTATATGTATTATCAGACTCGTATATAGAGGAGAATCCTATGTGTGAGGGCTATGTTCTAAATATAAGCATTCCCCCCCTCTGTGTCTCTGTGTGTGTTTGTTGTTTGCTTTGAGTATATATTGGCATCTAACCTGCTACTTCTGTTGGTTCTTCTGAAAACTGGCTAAAGCCATTTTATGATGATGATTATCATTATTATTATTATTTATTACAAGCTGCAAACAAAACTTTTTTACTATTCTGGAAGAATTAAGTGTTCTAGTTTTAGGATTTTATTCATATAATTTAATACCAGGTGTTTGCCTCATGTTGACCAGTAAGTAGAAGTATCAAAGGAAGTGCTGTGCTTAACAAATTTTCTTTTATAACAGTTTTTAATGATGAGGTATGACAGCTAATATGCTACTGTTTTCATTGGGCTAATATATACATCAAATAAGATTGACATTATAAATATGTTTTCTAGTAACATTTTTGTTTGCCAGAAAAATAAAATGAATTTATAGACAGCAGACACCATGCTCAAGACAAAGGCTGGGCTGCTACACTCCAACTGTTATACATTTCATCTCCTAGCGAAAAACAATTGACCACAGCAAAACAGTGCTGTGTTTTTAAATGTCATAATGGAAAATGTAAGCGGTCATATTTCCTGTTGGGAAGGTTTCTAAGAGAGAGGAATTGTGTAATATGAAAGGACTGTGTTAGCTTAAACAAGAACGGAGAACTCATTTGGATCATCTTCATCAGCTCTTAAAAGATTGGAAAGCAATCGTGGTGTTTCTAAAACCACAGCCTCCCACCAGGTTTTAACAAGCTTGTCTCAAGCTATTAAAAGGATGTCTTCGAGGCATGTTTAGAGACATTATCAGTGATGGGAATCCCTGGGGAGTTTGCTAGAAAAATAAGTTTGAGGGCTGTGCCCCAAACTTCCAAATACCATCCATAGGAGTGGAGCCTAGGGATCTCTGCTCCAAGTAGTTGAAAAGTCTTGTCCTAGAAGAATAAAGGCTGGCCTGGCAGAGTCCTATGTTGAAGTAGACATCCCAAGAGAAGATAGATTTAACTGGAATCAATATTGGCTGATGAATGTTCTGTCTTAGGCTGACACTCTAGGTGGGAATCTGACAAACAATAATGCGCTGAGGGACAGAATTAAGCTAGATCGTGGAGAAAACGAGCCTCTCTCACTTACGTGAGGATGAGCTGGCACGGAGTTTCAGAGCAGGTTGCATGGTGCAAGCCAAAGAGTTCAAAGGGCTGTGTACCCAGGATCAACACAGGATTCAAGAAAGAGCAGGAGCAAGTCAAGGAGGCAAGAATCTCAAGAGTGGTGGTGAAAATCTTCGAAACCAAAAATACCATGAAAGACTCCATAGCCAGAATCTGAAGTTGAATGTGAACATAAACTATTTATTTGGAAAGAACCCATGCCTTATCTATTACAGCTGCCAATTTCTGACCTTAAGGAATCCAATTCTGTTAATAAATGGAGCAATTTTACCTTGTCCTATCTGAAATCAGGAAGATGTTTGGTATCTTTTGTGTGCCAACTACAAGGATAAGCAGCAGGACTGCATAGCTAAGTGAGATCCTGGGGTCAGATTAGGAAGGTATTAAATAAGCCTTCCTAAAATACATGTTTAATGAAAACTATCTTAATTCTCTGCAGAAAAAGGACATACACTAACAGATTGAATGACAGAGCAGTTATCCAAGCATAGTGACACAGTCGGAGAGTAAAGACAGATGCTACCAGAGGAAACTACAAGGGGGTTGTGAGCCACAGCAACTTTGGTGACGAACTAAAGGTAGCTAAGAAAAGAGACTGGGGGCAGCCATGATGTTCTACACCAATAGCTCAACAAGTCCCAGTAGCAACCTGTGTTGGGATGAACATGGGTTACCTAGGGTTACTGGGGTGTAGTAACTAAGGGAAAATAGCTAAAGATGTGTATAGTGAAGATATAAAACCTATTGCATTCTGTTGACCTATAATAGTATCAAGATTGTGTTAAGAAAATAATGGACATTTTAAGCCAATCCATAATGTGATGGTTACTCTAACAGTGCTACCCTGGTGGGAGGTTAGAACGGGCTTCCTCACAAGCATATTACAATATCCGGTGAAAAGGAGGAGGAGGATGTGGGCAAGGTTAACAACAGCAGCAAAGAAACAATACAAGACTATATTTACCAAATATAAAGCAATGTTCTTGTTGGCCATTGAGGAAGAAGAAAATGTAAACTCTGACATGCAGAGAGCAGATGGGTGAAGACTTGTCTCCTTAACTAGGGTAAGGAAGGCTGGGAAAATGTCACGTTTTGGAGGAAAGACATTTTCACGTGCAGACTGTCTGTATTCCAGACATCGTTAGTTACGCTAATCCAAATGGGAAGCACGTATAAGTTGATCAGTTGGGAATTTGAAATCAGTTAACATGCCAGATCAAACTAATTGACTGGCTAAAAATTTCTGTAAAGGGAATAGAGAAAGGTTTCTTTTCTTCAGTCTTTCAATATTTCAGTAGAACACATAGAAAGGAAATGGCTGAGAAGCATGAGGCAATGGTGAATGGTTTCCAAAAGCCAGGGGAGGAGACATTCCAGGAAGGGGCTGGTAACTCTGTGAGACAGTTACCAACAGGCAGAATGAAGATCCAGGCCAGATCCTTCTCTATCTTTATTACTTTACCTAAATGATTTTTTACCACACATGATTAACATTTATCATATTAGAAAACCTCATTCTTCTTTGTTTGCTTGTTTCTTTGTTTTAGAGACAGGGTCTCTGTAGAACCTTAGCTTGCCAGGGACTAAGTATGTGTACTAGGCTGACCTCAAACTCACAGAGATGTGCCAGACTTTGCCTCCTGAGTTTTAAGATTAAAGGTGTGTCCTGTGTCTTCCTTATAAGACCTGCTTTTTCAAAGAATTGCTTTCATCTTTCAAGCTAGAGAGAAAAAGAAAAACAGTATATGGTTCTACATCCAGCAAACATCTCTCAGAAACACAGTCTAACTGAAAACATTGATCGGAAAACAAAAGCATGCTCTGTCCACAGACATGCCCTGGGGTAATGCCAAGGATGCAAATGAAATCAGTAGTTGTGGGAAACCTCCTTCCGTGCATACTCTGTTCCAGTCAGAAGCTGAAAAACAGTGCAAGCATCATTAGTACATGTCTCATTCTGATTTATTTTATTATTACATAATTTTATAAATGAATATCAATAAATTAAATGTATGTGTAAGCTTCTTAAGTGGTTGGAGCATTCTGCAGGTAGATAAGTCACTGGAAAGTACATGTTTGGGGAGCAAATAGTAATCTTGTATTTCTACATATGGCTCTGCTAGTGGAAAATTAATATTTTCTGAGTCATTAAAACGTATGGAAGATGACTCAGGAATATCTGTGAGTTCACCAACCACTGGACAAAGAGCCACTGTAGAAGCTGCCTCCTATGAGCTCTGCACTGCCTGTGTGCCATGCAGACAAGGGCTTTGAAGTCCTTGCTGGGACTTTATGTGGCCCCAGAGGCTAACAAGTTAGAGTGCTCTCTGCCTTGTTTTTATATTTTTTTTATGCTGTTATCTCCATTGTCATTTGGTACAGACTTATGTAGGTTCAATGTGGAGAGTTTGTAAGTGTACAATGTAGCATTAAGTCTCAGGGTGTAGGAAACAAAAATGATTCCTTCTACCATTACATAGACTGTCCTTACAACAAACCTCTGTCTTTAAAACCAAGTAGGATGGGAAGAAAGTACATTTGAAAACAAGGATAAAAATTGCTCTTCAATTCCCACTTTAAAAATACCTTCTATTTTAAAGCATCTGTGTGAAATTACAAAAGTGCTAAAACACCTAACAGTCTTCCTAACCCAGAAGGCTTCCCCAGGGTGAATAAAAGCACATGAGAACTATATAACTAAGAATCCAGAAATCGGCATGTCCTGTGAACCACAGACTGGAAAGAGAGACATGATAGGGGTTCCCTAGAGCTGGATATCATCTCCATTACAGACTCCCTACCCCAATATTTACAACCAGAAGACCAGGAGCTGTCCTGGAGAAAAAGTGGACATAACAGCTATACTTACTACCTTTAGCAACAGCTGGCCAGGAGCTGTGCTAGGATGTTCCTGGATGGAACTCTACAACAGAAGATAGTTCAATGACTGCAACGGTCTTCAAGGACACCAAGGGTCGGTAGAGGTTGTTGAGTCAGAGAAAAGCAAAAAAGCCAAAAAACAAAAAGCAAACATGGTATTCCCGGTAGCAGAAATTATATTTTAGTGGAACAATTAGTAAATAAATATGATTGGACAAGTATATACACTTTTGGTAGAGCAACAAAGGTAAAGCTAGTCTAGGGTGACATTCTAATTTTAAGGGTTGCAGTAAAGAAAACACAGCCTAAAAGACAAAGCTGCCTGCCAAGAAGATATTTGATGAATACTTTCCTGGCAAAGAGTATATAAGTTTTAAAATTAGGAATCTTCCCAATGTGGTAAAAATACAGTAATGTCAGAAAAAAAAGAGACTAAGATGAGGTTGGGGAGTTGGTTAGTGGCCAACAGGACAGAGTATGCCCTATTGAAGACCTAAAATATTTATTAGAGTGGAAAAACACTGGATGTTTTTTATCAGTAAGTAATAAGATAACATCTACCTTTTTAAAACCTTTTTCTCAGTATGGACAGCAGAGTGCCTATGGAATCTTCCATTACTCTGCTTCAATGGTGTAAGCAAGAGATAATGATGGCTTTATCTCAGTTATTGACAACGAAGATAGGAATCAGTAGATGGATTCAGAATATAATTGGGGAGTAAAAATGTTGGCTGTGGACATAAGGTTCACACAGCAGCAGATTCTGTGGCAGAGGATCATTCATTATGATGGGAGGAACTGGAGGACAAGCAGGTTTGAAGAATTGAGAATTACCTTATAATGGCATAAGCTTATGAAGTAGTCAAGAGAAAATATGAAGCCAATATGTTTGTAGTACAGAAGAGACTTCCTGGCTGGTAGCAGTTTGATCTTATCAGCATGTACGTGATCTTTTGAGTATAAAAGACGGCATCTCAGGATTTTTTCAATGAGTAGAGAGTTGTACTGTCTTAGCATTGGAATGACAAGAGAAAAAGAAAGGCGAGTCAGACATTGTCTGCTTTTGAGAAGCCCATTAGGCACCCAAGCATAAATGTCAGGAGTACAAATGGTCTGATAGCTTTGGAGTTCAGAACATTTGTCTAGAGATGTATTTAATTAATCATTAGCACAATGTTTAGCATATTATACATAGTATATTTAACATTTATCAGCAAATATATTAATTAACATGATCTTAAACTAGAGGGTAGATTCAGGGGGAGAAGATAGAAGGCAAGGGAAGGGAATTCAAAGGAGTTGGAAGAATGACGTACATGGGAAAAAACGAGAGAAGGAAGTGGTCAGGGAGAAGGAAGAGGAACATAAAATGGGGAAGAGTCTTCAGAATGAAAGATTTAGAAGAGACATAAAGTGGGACACACAGAAGATCAGAAGTGAATGGCTTGCAAAGCAACAATTAGGAGTCAGCTGTCTCCAGATTCCCATGCACAGAACATGCAGGTTTAGGGAGTAGATCGAATACAGTGTGAGGAAGGACGAGATGTTCCCATGCAGATTGCCATCCTCCATAACTGTATTTCCTACCTTTTGGATTTCCCTGGGGTTAGAATTTTAAAGACTTTCCTCTGGGGCCCCTACATAGAATCAGAACATCAAGTCCTGCCTCCCTGATCTCAGAAGTGCCTTCGGTGTCTGTCTTGGTTTGCTTTCTATTGCTGTGATAAAACATTGTGAACAAAAGCAACTTGGTGAGGAAACTGTGTATTTCAGCTCACAGTTGTCCTCCATCATGAAAGGAAGTCAGGGCAAGAACTCAAGGGCCTGGAGACAAGAATTGGAGCAGAGGCCACAGAGGAGCACTGATTACTAACATGCTCTCTGTGGCTTGCTCATTCTCCTCTCTTAAACAACCAAGGACCTCCTGCCTGGTAGTGGCTCCACTCACAGTTGGCAGGGTCCTTTCACATCCATTGTTAACCAAGAAAATTCTATACAAACTTGCCTCCAGACCAGTCTTATAGAGGTGTATTATCAGTTGAAGTTTCTTTGTCCCAGATGAAAACAGAGAAAAGAAAACTATCACAATTGTCCCCATTGTCATCTTGACACACCAAATATATCATTATTAAACCATGACCATTTCTTTTTTTTTGTATTAACACCAAAATTTCATGTTAATATCACAATATGGAAACATAGGCCCACTTCTAAAAGTTCCACAATTTTTCCAAATGTCATCAATTAGAAGTTAGTCTTTTTAAAATTCAATATCTCTTTAAAAGTTCAAAGTCTTCTTTGTGGGCTCCTATAAAATCCAAAGTAAGTTAAATACTTTCTCATTCCAAGAGGGAAGAACCAGAGTACAGTCATAATAAAACTGATGGAAAAGCAAACCCCAACAGTGTAAATTAAATCCTTTAGCTCTACGTCCCCATCTGGAATCCACTTCTAATTTTCTGTCCTCTCAAAGAGCAGCTCCATCTCTTGAGCTTTGCTCTTCACAGCACACAAAGCTCATCTCTTAGGCTCAACCAAGCCCCTCTACTCAGTAGTTGATATTAGCCTTGCTGATCATCCCAATCTCCTGGCATATTCAATATGCTGGGAACTCCCTGGACTTCCCCTTCATCAGTTGCTTCTTGGCCTCTTTTTATGTATTCAGAACCCTACCATATGGCGTCAAACGTCAGACTCTCTCCATGACCCCTTTGTTCCCCAAGGGTTTGCACTGCAATTGATGCTATACCTTCACCAATGGCATCTTCTGAGCTGTCATGATGCCAAGACTCAGCTGCTTTCTGCCATTTCACCATGGATTCAAAACCCTATACATGGGAGTCTTTTTCACATTGCCATGATTGGCTTGCCAGCATGAGATGCAGCTTTGGGACCCCTCTGTGCCACCACTTCTATATGCTGACCCCAAGGTAACACTCTCAGATGATTGTACCTCAGTGTTGCTATTCTTGTTAATCATAGCTGAAGACTCATCTCCAGGTAACCGATATTGACTGTGCTAGTAAAACAAGTGTTCTCCTTTAGTGTTACTGGTCTCTTGTTCATCACAGCCCAAGATCATGTATTCTCAATTTAATTACAAGAACAGTCTTTGAGGAACTCTTAAATTTTTTTTGAAACATCACAAGCTAGGCCTCTCTTGTATATATGGCTCTCAACACTTTCCTCTAGCTGTTTATAGAACGGCACATTAAGCTTCAAGCATTCAACAGTGTCTCTTGTCCAAAGACTAAATCTCCTTCCACAATCCTACCCCCAGCAGTATGGTCAGATCTGTCACAGCAATATTCTCCCAATCTTTGTCCTAATTTGCTTTCTTATTGCTTTGATAAAACACCATGACCAAAAGCGACTTGGGGAAGAAGGTATTTGTTTCAGCTTACAACTCTAGTCCATCATAAAAGTCCTGGCAGGAATTTAAGGGAGGAACCTGGAAGAAGGAAATGAATCAGAGACCATAGAGGATCACTGCTTGCTAGCTTGTTCTCCATGGTTTGTGAAACATGCTGTCTTGAGAGTTGCCAAGGGAGAGTTTCCTGTCCCTCCTTAGCACCATAGAAGATGTCTGTTTTGAGGTTGGTAGTGCTGTAGAAACAGCTGAGGCCTCCCTCAGGTTTTCCTG
Organism: Grammomys surdaster; assembly: GCF_004785775.1. Lineage (NCBI taxonomy): Eukaryota > Metazoa > Chordata > Mammalia > Rodentia > Muridae > Grammomys > Grammomys surdaster. The sequence continues at coordinate 2,944,536 of NW_021620703.1, read as the reverse complement.
TTTGGTTGGTTGGATTTACCATCCCCTGCCCCTCCTAATACAATACTTCTCTCTCCCTGTGTTCCGTGCTTCTCCTCAGTGACATGAAGAATTTATTTTGTGAGAGGAAGGACCCTTAAGGTTCACTGTTTCCTGTGTATTCGTCCATGCTTTCCAAAGCTGTCCTTCCCAGCTGCAGCAACAGTAATGTCTCCCTGTCTTCCTACTCAGCCCCAAACACTGTAGGATGTCCCTAAGGTTTACACATAGTAATTTCCTTCCACCAGGACTTCTTGGTATGTTCCACTCACCGAGGCAGCTCTTTAAAACATTAGATTGCTGCTTTGAGGTGTATGTGACACAGTATGGCTGGCCCCTTGTCTGCTCACCCTGTATGGATTTATACCTCTGACATCGCCCTGCAGCTCCTGGTCCTTTTTAACTTTTAGGTTACTTTGTTGACTTGCAGGGTCAGCTCAATAGCAAATCTGAGATGATCATGACTTCATCGCTCATCTTAGTTTCGTTTTCATAGCTATGGAGAGGTAACAGCTTTGCATCTTTCTGTGTCTTAAATGAAGGCAAGAACAGTAAGATATTTATAGCATCATTTACTTTTATGTAAAATACATTCATGATACCAAACACAGAAAACATATGGAATAGTAACTATTCACTCAAAGCAATCTTTTGCTCTGTGTATGAAGATAGAAAAATGATACTTACCTTGGATAGGGAATAGAAGTGTAAAATGGCTAGAATTGAAATGTCATGTGTTCTTTCATGTATAGGTCTCTTTTTTCTCCATCACAGACTTCTAACACACCCTTGCAAGAATGGGAAGGATCAACTTATATTTTAAAGGGTTCCCTTGATGACTGCCATTTTCTTCCTCTTCCCATCATTCTTACTGGAAAAGCAGTTTCTGAAATCTAGAGCATCTATCTGGATCCAGCTCTTCCACAGAGCTCTAAGAATATACTTTTCCAAGAAGCTATCTTAAGGAAGCCTGATAGTGGTCTTAACCTTGTCCATAATTTTTTGTTACACTGTTCTGATATACAAGCTTCCTCCTGTGCTGATGGCCAGCACAATTCAAGGACTCTGGAGGTACCATGCAAGACTTCACTGTAGACCGGGGTTGGGAGATTGACATGGCATTGTTTCCAGTGGCCTTCCTGAGATCCTGATCAGAAACAGTTAGAGGCTCTGTATCATTCTGCTACACTTCTTCAAGAGGAATCTATAATCCACGTTCTTTGTCTGGCTCTATTAAGCCATTATGCTGCTTTAAATTGCTGTTATGCATTTTAGCTAGTTACCGTATAATTGTTTTCAATGATAGGAAGATGTTCATTTGAAGATGATTAACAATATCTGGTGCTGTCTTAGTTAGGGTTTCCACTGCTGTGAAGAGGCACCATGACCATGGCTCTTATAAAGGAAAGCATTTAGTTAGGGCTGGTTTAGAGTTCAGAGGTTTAGTCCATTGTCATCATGGCAGCAGGCATGGAAGGATGCAGGCAGATGTATCTGAGAGTTCTACATCTGGATAGGCAGACAGCAGGAAAAGAGTGAGTGAGACACTGGACCTGGCTTAAGAATCTGATACCTCAAAGCCTTCTCCTAGTGATACACTTCCTCCAACAAGGCAATACCTACTCCAACAAGGCCACAACTATGAGCCTATGCACAGTACTTTTATTCAGACCACAACATATACATATAAAGCCATCTTAGAGCACTTCCAGGGTCGTAACATTATTATGAAGGAGGAAGCACAGTGGGGTGGTTTAAAACATATTTCTATAAATTTGATAAAATAATGTCACCTTGGCTATTACCTATTGTTGACATTTACCTGCACATTATTTGACAGTTTCTTGATTGTTACCTAGAGCTGTCAACATAGTAAAGATACAGCTTTTCATTTGGCATAGACATTAAATGAATATTCCTTGATGTTCAGTCATTGGTCAGTTTTTCAGGAAAAGATTTACAGTACTTGCCCTTGCCTGTCCACCCTGATAAACAGGTAAGTTTTTGAATGAAAATAATATTAATATAGTAACTTAGAGTTGCTTATTTGCTTTGTTTTGAGACATTGTCTCACTGTGTAGTCCTTACTGTCCTAGAATTTGCTATGTAGGCTAGGCTAGCCTTGAACTCAGAGATCCACCTGCTTCTGCCTCCAGATTGCTGGAGGTGATTCAGTTTTCTTAATTTTTTTTACTGAAATGTGAACTGAGATGAATTGATAAATGTTTAGCAGCTGGCTATCTACAGACAATAAGAAAAACAAAGACCTAATTTTGTAAAATTTTCTCAGCATCTTAGTATATAGTCTTCTACTACATCGATAATAGACAGGCAAATAATTTATGTGACACTGATACAGTTAAGATTATACTAAAACTGTGTAATTTCGAGTATCTATCATTTTCAAATATGATTTATTTAATCATAAGTTTACTTTTTCATTATTAATAAGGGCTATACCTAACAATTGGTTTGTAAAATTTCTAAAAACTAAAACAAGTTCTTGTAAGCTGTCATGGGATGGCTTCGGCAGAGTAGCTTCTAATTTTTGAACAAAGAGGGAGACATTACATTCTGGCACAAGGCTAAGTTTGCTTCCTCCCTCCCACCGGTAACCCAAATGGGCATTTATTCTAGGACTTTACAATGCTAGACCAGCCCTCTACCAGCTTGGGTTTTGACTCATAGACCAAATCCACAGCCCACTTGCATGTCTCCAGTCTATGCTAGCTGTGGAAGAGGACGTTCCACTTCAAAGTCTCACTGGTAGAATCCAGATGAGTTTTCTTTTGTTTGTATTCCCTAAGTTGGTTCCCTTTGTCCCTTTCCTTTGGATTATCACTCAGACATTGTCATTTATTAGTAGGCCACTTAATGGTGTCTTTGAGCAACAGTGTTGTGTCTGACATTTCCATGCATAGGAAACCATCCACACCTTATGCTATCCTCAGGAATTAGGACTTTTCTTCCCTACTTGATACCAACTATCTATATTTAAAAGAAATATGCATTTCAGCAATACATCACTTTATCAAAAGACTTCTGCACCTCTTCTGTAGAACTAAGTTATTAGGTTTTATTTTTCAAGATACTTTAAAGGCTGCCTGTTTAATTCTGTGTTACAAGCACCTGTGATAAAATCTTTCTTTAGGAAATTACTGTTGCTAGAATCAATATAACTTTCCCCATGAAAAAGCAGAGTTGATTTCCTGTCCAATAGCTTCATAAGGCAAAATATTTTTACAAAAGAACTTCCTGATACATTAATATCCTGCCACAGGACATAGGTTTTGGCAGAGAACAAAATATTCCTTGAAGCTTATATATCAAAAGCTGCTTTAAAAATCACTTTATTAAATATCTTCAATCTACAAGAAAAAAAGTGTGTGAAAAACTTTGCCTAAATATAGCTTGAAATTGCTGTATTTAGGGAGAAGATTTTGCATTCAAAATTTGTTTGAAATATTTTTATTAAAAAAATATCAGTATTAACTATGTTGCTTGTAGTCTTTGTGACTGGGGCAGAGGGTATGAATTTGTGTATACACAATGTTCACTGATGTGAGCTGAATAAACTTAAGAAAATCTTCACAGTGTTTGTATAAATATGTACATCTTCTCATAAGCCCACAGCATATTCTTATATGCTAGAATAACAATGTAATCATTTTTGAGCAATGTTTGCCAGAGGATTATATTGTATTTAAATCTACAGTTCTATTACCAGTTTTATGTCAAATTTATCTATTACTAGCATCTAGTAAGTAGTATATTAAAATCTCTTGCTTTTAACTCTATATGTTCATGGTCAAATCTTTTTATAGCTTTCTACTTAAAGACAATTTTATCTGATTGAAGCATAGCTCTCTCTGCTCCATTTTGACTTAGCAGAATCGTTTTGGGGAGCCAGGTGTAGTGGCACATACCTTTAACTCCAGCACTAGGCAGACAGAGGCAGGTAGATCTCTGTGAGATCAAAGCTAGCCTGGTCTACAGAGTGAGTTCCAAGACAACCAGGGCTACATAAGGAGACTTTGTCTTGGACAAAACAAACAAGTGATATTGGTGGTGAAAGACCTTCCTTTGAGTATAGCTACAAGGATGCTCAGCAACCCATGTGCTTCCAACATGGCAGCATGGTCTCAGTGAAGTGCTTTCAGCTGAAGACACTGCTGAGCTAAATAAAGGTGGCATCTACTGGAAAAACTTGGAGGTCACAGCAGAGCAGTATAGGTGTCTGAGGTCTTTCTGATCAAGTCTTTCAAGATTCTCTTGATCACTTTTGTTTCCCATGGGAATTCATGTTCTAGTGTTCATGGCAAGGCCATGCTCATGGAAATAATATCCAAGAGAGAAATATGGTTGCACTATAGTATGTGTGAGCCTCCTTGGCGCTGGTCCCTCTATTGGTAACACTGTGTGACACATATGCTCATAAAATGCACATGGAAATGGGATTCTGAGTGCAGGAAAACACAGAGCCACTGAAGCATTAACACTGTGGGGTATAAGTGTGTCTGCTGCAGAAATGATTAAAGTGCCCGATGGTGGCCACAGAGCTGGAGAACAGGGCATAGGTTCATATGGGCAACAGTGGCTCTGGAGTCTCCAGTATCAACTTGTTTGCCAGTAGTAATGTTGATGTCTGATGTATGGCTCATTCAATGTCAGTGGAACAAGGGTTCAAAGACCAGCTATGAACACAGTTCACAAAACCAGGGCCTGAGATTCGGTGGCTCAATAGAGTTAGTTCCACCAGTGTTTAAAATATGGGCACACAAATATAAAAGTGATTATGGAGCATGATGGCTCGGTAAGACCATAATTCCAGGCTCTGGGGCACATGAAGTACTTATTGCAAGGTGTGTAGTAGACAACTATGGATCCTTTTTAGGGGTAGGTATAGAGTATCTCTTTCTTCATGAAGAAATTTCAAACTGACAGTGACTGTTGACAAGTCCAAGAGCACAAAGCCATTTCCTGTGAAGTGAAGGCCACTGGGAATACTGGTAACCATGGCAGTACCTTATGCATTGCCGATATTAATGTCCCAGCTTTGTACAAGTCTCTAGATATGCCATATACCAACCAATTTTTTCTGTTAGATTGTCCTCTGTTCTTTGCTACAATTCTTGGAGGTTCTTAGTTGGATACCTTGCCACTATTGTTTCTGAATCTCTAATTGTTGTCCTACAATGGAAAGAGAATGAAACCCATTGCCTACTATTCTGACATCTGACTAATATCATTGCCCACTAGACATTCTTAAGTTATTCATGATTTAGGCACACTTTTCCAAAGCACAAAGATCCCAAGTCATTAAGAATATGCAGATGTTTACAAGGCTTGGCAATAGAAGGCACATAATGAGATAGGTCTTACATACCGACATAGGTCTAATTTTTCTAGAACTGAGCATTTATTTTGACTCAACAGAATTGAAAATGTTTGAATTTGCTCCCAGAGAAGATTCGTGGGCTATAATTTCCAAGCATTTCCCTGATGTTTCTTTAGAAAGGCAGACTGGTTTGTGCCCAAGGCTGCTCAGTGGCTCTCCGCGGGTAGCATAGGTTTAGACAGCTGCTGACTTGGAGTTACTCATGCATTCACTTAAGAGCATTTAACCCCCTGAAGGAAAAGCTGCTTCTTTTAGTATACTTAGTAAGTGTGGTTAAATAGGGATTGTTGTGATTATCTATAATAGTTTTACAAACTTAAAATGCTTTAGATTATAGTTTTAATTATACTCTAACTAACTGTAGGGGTTGTACTAGTCTGTTACATGAATTACAATTAGGTCATTTATATTAACCAAGGAAATGATTTGAGTACATCAACATCTGACAGTACATTGAAATATTAGGGTAAAGCTATTTTTGTAGAACTAGGAATTATTTAGTGTTATCTGAACAGTGTGGTAGAGTTTTGAGACTTCTGGTGAACCTCTCGTCTGTACCTGATTTTCTTCTTCTTGTACTGAAAGTGTTTAATTTATAAAAGATATTTGTTTTTATATTATGTGTATGGATGTTTTCCCTGGATGTGCACTGCATTCATGCCTGGTGCTCATGGTGGCCAGAAGAACATGCTGGATGCCCTAGTACTAGAGTTATGCCCAGGAGAGTCTTAAGCTATCATCTGAGTGCTGGAAACCTATCCTGGGTCCTCTGAAAAAGCAGCAAAGCACTCTTAATTGCTCAGCTGACTCTATAGGCTTGAAACCCATTCTTGGTGGCTAAAGAAATTGCTTTCCATTATTTTGTTTGGTTTTGTGCTTTAGTAGAGCAAATGTGATTTTGAATAATGGTGTTTGTTTTTGCTGCTGTTGTTGTTTGATGTTTTCCACCTTCCTGGTTACTATCATTGAAAAGGAAATGTAAACATAGGAAAGAGACTCCAGCTTAAAGAATTTTAAGAGTTACTTTTACTTTTCCTTACCCTCGCTTATTAAAAGTTACTATTGTAGAAAATATTTCAGTTTATAAGCTGTCTGCTAAAGGTGTCCTCTTAGTACTGGGTACGATCTTGCATCCTACCATCCATTAATCTCCTCATAAGTAACCGTATCTGGAACTTAAAGTTGATATGATAATTTAATTTTTCTTCATAATGTCTACTTCCCTGTGTATGTCTCTAGAAACATCCAATATCATCATGCACCACGTAAATTGACCATTTTTTTTTAAAAAATCTTCGACCATGAGTTTTTATTGATAAAATGGAAATAAATGCTATTTAACTCACCAAGACTTTCTTATGATCACAATAGTATCAATATTAGTAAAGAAGTATTGCTCCAGATGTTGGCATAATATGTATACTACGTATCAGCAGTGTGTAATCAGCTATTTGTCATTCTGTCAGGATGTTGACGGGAGGGTCCTTATGATCATGGCTTTTCTGCATTTCAGGTCTTCACCCTCCACCCTTTTCTTGTCCATTTTCATCTGTGAAACACTTCACTAATTTTCCACAAGTTGGATAGCCCTGATTGTCTACCAACCTAACTAATGAGATCTACCCTCACTGTCAATTTGTCCACAGGAACTGTGTGTCTCTAAGTCATCGCCTCCTCATTTTTCTTTGTGGTTTAACCCTTCTGGTCATATCTAACAGCGCAGTCTCATTTCACTATAGTTTTCAGCTACCAATATATTTTTAATTTACACTTTTATTTGCTTTCTGAGTGTGCCAGAGTTGAGGGCACAAGGACAGGTTACAAGTTACAACATGTTCTACAGCCCTTCTCAACTTATAACCTGCTGAGAACTACTTATTCTGAAGTATAAGCACATTCATTTCCTCCTCGTCTGTATGTTACCAGATACGCCTCATACCCGTGATCACCTCTGGTGGACTCTAAATAGAAGTGAACTAAACATGTGCCTTGCATCTGGTTGTTGTAGTCTGTTCTTCTCTCCACAATATCACCGTATATCACCATATAACCATATACCATATAAATGCTCAGTGTATCCAGGATGTATATCCAGTGTATCACATATGTATCTTACAAAGAATATCTTTATATATCTGATTTTCTGTAATTTTGTCTTATCTCAAGACATGTATCTCAAAACTCATTCTAATACTATCATTATGTCCACCATGTCCCAAATTCTCATAGTGTCGATATGGCCAGTGTCACACAGTCTCATAGCATCAATATGTCTATGTTGTCTGTCTCATATTGTCATACCAGTGATATTTTCATGCTGTCCTACACATTCATAGGATTAATTTGCACAAGGTCCCACATTCTAATATCATTGATATTTCCACGGTGTCCCATATTCTCATGGCATCAATACGCCCATGATGTCCCACATACTTATAGCATCAATATAGCCATGATGTCCTACTTCTTATAGCATCAATATAGCTATAGGGTCCCAGGTTCTCATACTATCAATATGTTCATGGTGTCTCATGATCTCCTACCATCGACACTTGGTTTTCTCGAGCTCACGATGGCTTCCTGTTCTCTTTCATGTCCACATGATATCCTTCCCCTCTGGAAATGCCTTTTCCTGCAAGAAAAAGTGTTACACAGAAACTGTGTTAAGTGGCATAAGGTGATGACAATATTTAAATTTCCTAGTGACACCGTGAGATTAATGAAAGCGTACAAATGAAACAACAGAGGGAGCTTTCAAGAACGTCAGTGTACTTGTAGTGACTGTGCTCTGTGCTCTTACCCAATTCTCACCCAAATTATGATAAGCACACGTTTGCTCTCGTTATCCATGTCTGATGTTCAAGAGGTCTGAATGCCACTGCAGGGTCTTAGTGCTAAAGTGAGGAGAACCTGATATACAGTGCATCATGACAACCTGAGTTATTCTGTTACGCCAACCAGTTTCTTTAAGCATCACCTCCGTAAAGGATTCATTTCCAAGTGTTCGCCATAGGATAAGTAGCCATGCTAATATTTCCACCACAATGCCTGAGATAGTGAAATACAGTTAAGAGAAGTTTTCATGTGTCTAGCACGTACTTAACACACAGGTTCAGTTTCTGTGTTCTAGAAGTTTCCCCAAGTCATCATGTGCATCAGTGATTATACTCTTAACATTTTTTTTGGTCAAGATTTTGCATGCTTTCTGAATTAATATAAACACTGTGCAAACACTGCTACATGCATGTTTGGCTTTCTAGCATGTAGAAAAATCATTTGAGGCATGGAGATGTTACACAAATATGTTTAAAAATAACCAGAGGGTTGTAAGAGTGTTTCCATGATATTGGTAAAACAGAGACAGACAGAAGGACTGTAATTAATTGCAGGATGCACACAGTCCCTCTGTATAGTTCCCATCCCTTGTCTTAAAAACAATGGATTCTTCTTCCAAATTTTATGATATTAATAATTATTTGATTATTTCTGAGTTATTAAAAAACACATCATACATTGTTCAAAATGATAGGCGTTGAGAAGATTAGTTATACATCTTAATACATATTGCAAATTTGATCTAACATATGCCTTGATTTACTCCCGATTTTTGATTTATTTTGCTCTCCTTTGCCAAATTTACTCTGCATTCTGCGGGCATTATAAATTCAAAATGTGGGAAGTCCTTTGATCTGCCAGGAGATCAAATTACCTGAAATGACCATGTCTCTTTTCCATCTGTCTGGAATGATTGGTTACGTCTCATCCCCTCTACCCTCCTCAAGGAATAGCCAGACTTCAGGAGAATGGACACTGGGTCTTTATTACAACCTTAAACTTGGCTTTACCCTGGGAGTGCTGTAGTTTCCTCTCTGCGCTCACTTTCATTCAGGACTTTTTAAAGTCTTCTGAATTCTTTGAGGTTTACCATCTTCATTATTTATCTTATGCATCGTTGTCCTATTTTTTGATGACTCCTAATTCTTTGTTCATTCTAGATCAAATATTTGCCTCCCTGCCCCTGCCCCTTGTGTGTGTATGAACCTGTGTGTGCATGTGCTTGTGTGTGTGTGTGTGTGTGTGTGAGAGAGAGAGAGAGAGAGAGAGAGAGAAAGAGAGAGAGGGGAGACGGAGAGGGAAAGGGAGAAGGGGAGAGAGAGAGAGAGAGAGAGAGAGAGAGAGAGAGAGAGAGAGAGAGAGAATGTGTTTGTTCTCTCCATTTTTCAGATAGTTGGCATAGGTAATTCACAAACTTCATTTTAGATCGATGTCATGCATATTTTTTATGGGAAAAGACATGGGAATTCCTTTCATTCTATTTAGAAAGATGAACCAAACTAAAACTCTTAGACATATACTACTGAATCATGTCGTTTATAGTTATTGAACATTATATCACTAATTTAATTTCTCTATATGATAGTACCCTCATATCCTCATACCCAGTATATCCCAAAGCCATCTTTTTTTTTAATTTTTTTACGTATTTATTTACTTTAAATTAAAAACAATGATTTGTTTTATGTTATTATTATGGGTGTTCTGCGTGCATGCATATCTGTCTACTCTGTGTTTACATGATACAGTTAGAGGCCAGAAGAAGATGCTGGATTTTCTGTAACTAGAGTTACCGATGTTGTAAGCTGTAATGTGGGTTCTGTGGTTTGAATCTAGGTTTTTTAGAAGAGCAGTCAGTGCTCTTAACTGATGAACCATCTCTATCCTCAACTTTTACTATTTTAAATGAGATGATTTTTTTGTGAGAAATTGTGTCTTCTTATAGATCTCTAAATTAATTAAAAAAAAAAAACGAGTCCTTTTCTAGAAGAGCAGTCAGTGCTCCTAACTCATGAGCCATCTCTCTTATGCCCAACTTTTGCTATTTTAAATTAGATGATCTTTTATGAGAAATTGTGTCTTTTAATAGATCTCGAAATTAACATTTCTAGAAAATCTGAGTCCTTTCAATCCTTTACTTGACAGCGAAGATCATTAATTAGAGAAAGAAAAACATTAAAAGAAAAGATCTGTGTCATTTGGTTAAAATTTGTTAGATTGGCAGTAATATATAAATTTAAGTATAAGAACTACCCTTGGCATAAGGAAATAGCGTGAGTGTAGACTGTATATCACCAAAGTAACTGGATGGTTAGTGCCTCACACGGCTATGCAATCAGTCTGCTCTAGAAGAAACTCCATTAGTCAGGTGCAGATCTTCCTCATATTAATTTAGAAGGAAAGATCATTTTTTAACTTATCTCTCCACCGCACCTATGTTGCCATTGATACCTGCACTGCCTCTAACCGCTGGCATCTACTGTTGGCTTACTGATTGAAGTCCGACATACACATTGCTCTGCGCCCATCTACAGTGCTGGATGAGAAGATGGTTGTTCCCTCATCACAGTTCTTTAGCCCCAAGGCAAGAACATTTGGCTTTGGCTTTATGAGGGACTCAAGTGTGATAGCATAGAAATATCAGTTGCATGTGTGTTTGTGTGCATTCACGTGTGTTTACAAAGGCTTTAGGAAGACATGAGTTCATGGCTCTCAGTGACTTCAAGAGCGTTAAGTTCCAGCCTCCTGTGTAGAAACACAAGACAACTAATTTTAGTCTGGAGGTCTTTGAACAGTAGATGTAGACTAATTATGGATACAAACATTTTCACAGGGACCTCCCACAGTAGTATTTCTGCAAATACTATGATGGTATTTTAAAGTGCTAGGACCTGTTTCTCTTTCTCTCTCTCTCTCTCTCTCTCTCTCTCTCTCTCTCTCTCTCTCTCTTCCTTCCTTCCTTCCTTCCTTTCTTTTTTTAAAAGAATGAATCTGAGCATAATTAAATGTACATTTTGTTGAACAGCCAGTTTTTTTTTCAGCTACTGTAAACAATGATGTGTTCTTTGAAGCTTAAATGGTCAGAGGGGGAAAATTCTCAGAATCACTGACACACCCATAACAAAAAGTAATTATGGTCTGGAATATTTAATAGAGTTAACCACCTGATCCGTTGTGATTCTGAATAAAAGAAACGCTATGCACATCGCCGAAATGACAAGCTAACTATTTTAGAATAATTCTTCTAAGAACTGTGACTGAATGAGACAGGTAAAATGCTAATTTTTGCTGCCACGTGTGTCTTTTATGTATTTGTTTTCTTAATTTTCATTTGTTCTTGTTGATGTCACTGCGGAGAAGGAAACAGCTCTGTGTGTTATACCGATATTGTGAAATACCCGACTTGATCCTGTACTAAATATGCCCTTTCAAATGAACGAAAACAGCAGATTCTGTTGTTTCTGCCCCAAAGAGTCCAGCTTCGACACTCTGCAGCTTGCAGATGTCATTTCGGCTCTGAGAATGTCTTCCCTGAGAGGCTGCAGCCGAGCTGGAGACTTCTGCCTATGATTTAGGTTGTAATTTTATTTGTGGAAATAAACCAATCAGGGTGCTCCGATTGTCTTAGGGATGAGGTGATCAATAGCCCATTACTGGGTAGAACCCAGGCTACAGGAAGTGCATTGAAGACTCCAATGCATGAATTATGCATGCCCTGCTCATTCTTTAGTCCCTGAACAGAATGACAGGGTTTGTGAAGTCGCCTCAGATAGTTTCTTGCATGAAGCGACTGCAGTGAAATGCTTAATATTTTCAGGCACAGAAGCAGCATTGACTCCAGCCAGCCAGGTTCGGGAATGTAAATCCACAGCTCACAGCCCAGAATGCTGTTTTTGAAAGTAGTGGTACGTAGAGATCTAGCTTTGCAGTCTTGTAACCTGTTCTTTGCAGAAGGTTGGCTGAAGGAAGGGAGCGGCTGTGCCTGCCTCTGAGGTCACAGCTTGAGGTCCTTTTAACTTGCCTTCTGCTGCAGAAGAGAAGCCGATTTTGTCATAACTCTTCCTGAGACTGTTCAAAGGGACAATTTGAAGCAGATACTATTCCAAGATCGGCAGATGATTCAACACACACGGTGAGTCCGCGATTTTTCTCTAGGTTAGGTAATTGCAAAGGAGAATGTGCCGAGTTGGGCTAACGGTGATGCGGCGCAGATGGTGTAGACTAGCTCCTCGTCCAGTCTCACTTATTATTGTGTTAACTGAGAGATAACATTATCTTATGTATCAGACAGTATGGGTGGGAAGTATTTATTTTGCATGCAACGGCTTTTCAAGAACATACCGGAACTTAGATGTGTGTGCCTTGCTTAGATGGGTACTGGCAGTCTGGGGAGGGGCAGCCTGGGAGTGAGCTGAATCAGTAAGTGGAAGTCACCTCCTGCTGGAGAAGTTTTAGCAGGGCTGTGGCTGGGCTTAGGCTCAGCTTAGATTCCTACCTTGATGTCCGAATTTCAAATTGTACTAAAAATTGATCACACCCAAGGTACTCAGTTCCCCGGACCTAAAGGAATTTGGAAAATGCAGCAGTACTCAGTCATACTGCCTTGCTTTTTTTTTTTTTTTTTTTTAAGCAGATGTAAGTAAAGGGAAACGATTTGCAATAGCATGTCCTTGAGGGAAGACCTTGTCAGAAACAAGACAATTTGACTTTTTAAAAATTAATTGCTTTATTTAGGTACATCCCAAATGTTGCCCCTCCCTCCTGGTATCCCCTCCCAGAGTTCTTCACCCCATCCTCCCCCACCCTTTGCCCCCAGGTATCCTGACTTTTACCTGTGCTCTTCCTCTGCTCTCAAGAACGCAGTATTCCAAAATGACAAGCATTACAATAGAATATTATAAAATTTACTTGGAAATTATAGTTATTTTTCCTACTGTTTTTTAAAACTAAGCTGATGACAATTGTAGACTTCTCTGTATATGAAACGAAGAACATTTACAAAAACTCAGCAAGCAGAACACATAGTTCTCTATGACCATATTGATAAGATGTTTTTGTCAATTAAAAACTATTTGCTAAACATGGCAGTTGATAAGTGCAAATAAATGTTCAGCACATGAATTGCTAAGCTTCATTTTAGGGAACAAAACTAGATCAGTAAGTATTCACTGAAGGATCCAAACTGTAAAATTCCTTAAGGCTACTTTTCCAAGTACATTTGCATTATTAGTGGATATATACGTACATGCAAAACAATAATCCATAATTTATAAGATATATGATATGCATGAAGCATATTTGTTGAGACTAAATTTTAAAAATATGGCTGTTATCTATCTGTAACCAAACTGCAGATAGCCAATTAGATTTTTTTTTTTTTGTACAATGGGCATCATTTTCCTGAAAAACAAAGAAATCCCCAACAGTGAGAAGCAGCCAGGCAATCCACTTCCTAAGCCTTTGCCAGAGCACAGCCGTTCTGCCAGCATTCCTCCATCACCTGGGCTTCTGTCAGCAGCCTGGTGTGGCACAGACAGCCTACACCTTCTGATGTGTTCAGCCTGTAGGACTAATCTAGTCCAGTTACACTATGAAACTCATAGGTGGAGTTCTCCCTGAGGGAAGGGAAACAGAGGGAAAGGGAAGTAAGTACCTGCCTGTTGGGGTCTTCAGATGCTGAGTCACAATAATCAGTTCTCAAATGCCCAAGGTGGTTCTTAGAATCCAAAGGAAAATGGAAAAGAAAGGAGGGGGCAGAAAGTTCGGGGTGCTGTTGCCTAAGGATGCATAGTGAATTCTGAGTGGTGAGAATGACAGTTCTGTCTGTTGCATCTGGCTGAGGGGTAGATGTAGTAGCCAAACATACTATACAAAGTTTGAAAGGAAAATCGATAGAATTGGGATTTTTATATGCATCAAGCTTAGGAAGCACCAATTCTGAATGGAGTTCATTAATGTAAGGTTTAATAATACATTTAAAAAAATTTTTTAGTACTTCAGAGTGAGACATCAGGTGGCGCGAACATCTCAAAATGATAGACTCGTGAATTTCAACATAGGGAACACATATGATATACATATGAAATGAACCCACCTTGTAACAAATTGAAGAAGAGGCGTGTGCTTTCTCCTCTACCTTCCAGCCAGACCCCACTCGTCTTGGAAGGGCCAACAGTGATAGGCTCTTTTCTCACAGTATCTTTGGGAATAACAAGTTCTCTGTTTTCTGTCATTTGCCAATCTGTTCTCATCAAACCTATGCAATTAAACTTTATTAGGACAGATGAAAGCATGTTAGAATAATGCACACACATATAAAAATAATTCATTGTGGGTGTTGTGGATCACTTGTGGGAGATTAAAAGACGTGGTGATCAATATTTGAAGAGGGCTATTGTTCCCATTTTCACAAACATTAACACATACACAAACTGATTAAATAATAGCTTATTTGCACAGTAAGAAAGTGCCCCTTAGGGAATCCCAGAGACTGTTTTGAGCTCCATCCTCACAAAACCCACAGGGCTTTCCCTGTATGAGTGATAACAAAGATTGGCAAGGAGAAATTTCTTCTCCTTTTCTCTCCCTTTGGAAAAATGACAGAAGTGGTCTCTTCTAAAACATTTCTCCTGAATATACTATATGAAATATTTTCACATAAACTATTTTATATGACATATTTTCCATATATACTATTTTAAAGTATTTACTTTTCATTACACCTTAATTATGTGTAACTATGTGTATGGTGTGCTTGTGTGTGTGGTCCCAGAAGTCAGAAATAAAAGCATTGGCTGCTGGAGCTGGTATTAGTTATTGATGAATGTGAGTCACCGGATTTGATGCCAGCAACTGAACTTGGTTCCAGAGGAATAGAAGCAAAGGATCTTAACTGTGAAGCCATCTTTCCAGTCCCCAGAAATGCTCTTTGAAACTGACTAGGGTGTGTGGTGCTGTCTGCCATTAGTCTACATGCAGAGGCAGGTGAATCTCTGTGAGATTCAGGCTACATAGAGAGATCCTGTCTCACAAAACCAAAAAGCAAGCAAACAAAAAAGAGCTGACTAGGGGTTCAGTCTTATAAAAAACAGCTTAGTGTCTATTTCACCAACTGACCCTCTTTTTCACTCCATTTTTTTTGTAATTTCTCAATGCCTTTCTTCTCAAGGGAAACTTAGTGGGATAAGTGCATATTTAAGAATCTAATGTCGTCTCTGACTCTATAAGCAAAAGAAGAAGACGGACTTGACATTCAATGGGATCAAATAAACAAAAACTTGAGGGCGGAAGTACAATATTACTGTTGTTCAAAAGTACTTGGCAAAAGTCATGGAAGTACTGAAGACACATATTGCCAGTTTTAAAGTGGATCCTGGTAGTAGAATATTCATGAGAAGTATCAATGTAGAAGTTCCAAGCATATGTTCTCAAGTCACTCCTGGAACAGAGGCCAGAGATGGTAGAATTGAGCAGAAAGGTGATGGAACAGACTACCAAGCCTTCCCTGCCAGAGCATTGTGTTTGGGTTGGTCCTGAACATACCATCACAGACATTGATAATCCCACTGGAGTCATTTGCAGACAAAGACTCTTGTGATCCATATCACATAACTATCAAAATTTTTTTCTAATGGTCATTGGTCATTTTTTTCCTCTGTGTTCTGAATATTTGACCTTGCTAGGAAAAAACTTGAACTCATTTTTCAATGTACACCACAAACTCAGAGCCCATACTATAGGAGTCTTGTTATTCTGGACCATACTTTGGACCACCAATAATTTTTCAGCATTAAGAGTAGGTAGGAAAGGGAAAAATAACTAGTCTCTGTGTTCCAGAGCCTCTAAAATCAAGCTAGCCTATCTTAAGCTCTTAACCTGATCTCTGTTTTTCTCTTGGAAGACACAGAGCCCCTCACTAGCTCTGCCTTCTGATCAGCCTCTATGGATCGGTGTAAATCCTCCTGATATGAGGATACTGAATTATCTTTTCAATGACCAATTAGTATCATCTCATTTCCATATCTTCTATCATTTTCAAACCTAAATAATAGAATCAGTCAAAAGCAAATGTGAAACTATCATCTTATATAATACATTATATAATATATATATGTAATATATAATGTATTATATAATATATATAATGTATATAATAATACATTATTATAAGATTATAATATGAATTATCACAACTAGAGCAGTAAACACCCACTACTTTTAAGTGTTTTATTTGTCAAAAATGCCTTTTAGTCAAATTATTATTTTAAATTTAAAAATAAATCCAAAGTGTGCCTCCTATAAACCCGACATTAGTGGGTGACTGAGTTAGAGTAAATAAGGAGTAAATAATTTAGAATTATGAATAGACAACATATAAGATCCTGAATGTTTTCCAATGACCTACTCGATCTCCAGTGTGCTACAAGAAATCAAGCCTCCACTTGTCATGTAAATATGTCAACGCTGAGGGAAGTTGCATGCTTTCTGCACTGTAAGTATCAAAATATTAAAATTACAATTACTAATGCTAGCAGTGTTTATGTAATGTCTCTGATATCTTATGGTAACTATAGCATATGTCCTAATTAAAACTTATTTCTGTAACACTTAAGCTTACAGAATTGAACTGGAATGAACCATTGTGAGAATGTCCTATTAAAGAAAAGGTTGTCTCTGATCATTGGATACAAAATTCTGGACAATGAACCATGCACAATTAACAGACTGGACCCCACAGAAAGTAAGGCTCCGAGAACAATATTAAAACCTTAGTCTTTAAGAAGTGGAATCATTCTATTGTTCAAGACCCTCTCATTGCATAATGTTGGACACAGCTCATAATTTTAAGATGTAGAAGAATCCACATGCTAAATGTGCATTTGCTCTTTAAGAGGCTGAATAGTAAGTTGTTACTGTGATTGCACTGGCCCTTTAAGAGACGAGTGTTCGGTAAGCTCATGTGTAACACTTGCCATGATTTTGGTTACGAATAGGTTGCGAAGATGTTCATTGTGCCGGCAGATGGAAGGGCAGCAAGATAGGTGGCTGGGAGGAAAGCTGGAGGCGGAGTTGTGCTAGAAAGAACATGGCAAATTCAACAGATGGAGGATGATAAATCGGTTGGCAAAAGGAGGTGCTACAGGAGAATAGGGAAGCTAGTGAAGACATGGATGGATAGGCAGCCAGGAGTGGATAAATGGACCATTAATGAAAGAAATCGAACAGTACAGGGGCCCCAAAGTTCAAGAACAAATAGATAAATATCAAAGAAGACAACTACAAAACTCCCCTGTCTCTAAGTTTGGGAAAATATTGTCCTCTGAAATGCCTTTTATCATATTATTTTAAAATGTTTTAAATGAACAAAGACCTCATATACAGAAAACTTTTATTATAAAACTTAGAGATTCAGGAAATTTATTCTGTAAAGAATTATCATGGACATAAAATTAATTTTATTTCGTAATTTTGTGGTTTCTGAAATTTCTTGCCAGCTTTTGTTATGTAAACTTGTCAGGACCTGGCTGGAAAATAATGCTGAAATACACTGCCCGTGAGGATGAGAAGTTTGATTTCTTTCAAAAGAGGAGTATAAGAGAAGAGAAAGTGGAAATAGAGCGTTGTCCTTACAAAATTCCCTGTGCTCTCTGTCTACCAGGAGTGACAATAGCTATGTGCTCATTAACATAAAGAAAATAAGTATGTTATTTGTTCTGTTTCTGCCTTCAGTCTCACCGACCCATATAGCCACAATTATTCTTATGAAACAGTCTTGCTAGCAAACACTTAGAAAGTTAAGTAACATAACCAAGTTCCCTTTTATTAGTAACTGTCAGTACAGATTAATATATAGGTATCAGGTTCAGTAATATTTGTAGAAAGAGGCTTGGATTGATATAACCATTATAACTGACCTAAAATACCTTCATAGTTTGAAAAGCTACTCCCATTGTCCATATACATGAATTTAGCATGGACACTTTTTCATACATAAAAGCTGGAGCAAATTTCTGAAGCAAAGGAGCCCTTTATGGAAAACTCCACAAGTGCTATGGCAGACCCAATGGTAGTCACTAGGGCAGGTCTTGAGGGAAAATAAGGGCAGAGAAACTCTCAGTTGGCTCAGATTCCAGGGAGAGAGTCATTGTTTTTCAGTGTCTCGGGTACAATTATGAAATGCAATGGTTTGTCTGTTTTTATGAGTCCTTATTTACGCGTGCCTGTGTGCTTGTGTGTGGATGTGTGTCAGTGTGTGCATGTGCATGTGTGTGCCTATGGATGTACACGTGGGTGTGTGTAACTGTGTGTGTGTGTGTGCCTGTGAGCACATATAGGCACACATGGGCAACTAGAGATTAGAAGTCAATGCTTAGGAGAAGAACATTCCTTCCACAATGACATCTAGGGGTTGAACTTGGCTTGTCAGGCTTGCATAAAAATTACTTTTAGTTTCTGAGCCATCTTGCTGACCCAAAGATATGGCAGAGAAGGGCCTCAAACTCGTGTTTTCTGCTTCTATACCCTATCAAACTGTGTACCATGAATCTTTTTTAGATTAAGGACCTCACTAGATTCCTTATGCAGAAAGTGCTTATTAGGGCCTTCCTTGTTCAGTTGCTCTGTAGACAGAAGCATTTCATTGTTGCCACGGACAAAATGAATCTACTTAAATGGGAGAAAAGCAAAGAAAGTTTACCAGGCAACTGCAGCTCTCAGAAAGACACACAGTCTCCAGCACAGTGAGTATATAACTGCTGTGACTGCCATTAGTAACCAGCCAAGAAGGTTTTTTCAATATGAAAAATTAAAAGGTGAGTAAGAGAGTTTATTCATTATAGTAAATGAATTAACAATTCATACTTCAGATACACGCATTCAATGAACACAACTTGAAAGCAGCAATGCCATGCATGCTCTGGTCTCAACACTAAGATTCTCTTCTAGATCCATTTGCTCTTCTAAAGTTCCTTGACATTTTTTTGAGGCACCTTCAAATCACTATGTATGTATCTATCTGTGATATTCTGGATTCTTTTTAGTCAAAGATTTATCTTTCTTTCATTAGACAAAACAAAACAACAACATAAAAACACAGAAACAAACAAATACTGCTAAGTTAAACTTTATTTTCAACAAGGTATTTTTTTTAAGTCAGGAGGAAGATAAGATTATGATTAGAAAATGGGTATGCCATGAACAAAGTCTAAGTTATAAAGATCAGCTACTTTGCTCAAGTGTGGAAAATTCTACTTATGGAAAAGGAACACAGTGTGATTTGTAGAAATACATCAATTGTATAAGACATCTGAGGTGTGTGTATAGAATGTGATTAATTAAACATGCCTAACCTATTTACATCAGTGAATTATTGGTTCCTCTAAAATATGCTATTACTGGCAAGATTTCTTTTTAAATGTCTTTCTTCTTGCGATTTTTAGAGAGCTCCTTTTCAACTTCCTAATCTCCTTGTCAAAAGTGTTGCTAGACTGGGACTAACCACAGAAGTCCACCAACAACTAGAAACATAAAAGGCATCACTTCTTCTTTGTTTTTATATGCCCACTGTCTAGCATAGCACCTTATGTACACAGCAGGTGCTCAATAAATACATGTTGAACAATAGCTCATATTAACTATTTCTGTCACAGTGAATTTTCAGACTTGATTTGTTTAATTCACATTGCCAATTTAATACACTTCTAACAACTCATGATGTTATCAAATGTATGATAAATTTTCATGTGCACACGCGCGCGCGCACACACACACAGTTACCATATTTGAATAATCAATTCTTTTCCTCTGAAGAATTCTGAATAACCCAAGGGTAAACATAATAAGGTATCATTAGTCATCATGTTTTCAGTCTATATTAGAACAATATTACTCTGCCCATTTCTAGATTCTTAGCATTTATGCATTGCCTGTATGTTGTCAAATGTTGCTAAATATTTTGTATTATTGTGCTGGTCCTAAGGTCTTCTTCACTCAAACAATGGACTCTTAATTTTTATACATACAGAGACTAAATGGAGTAGAAATAGTAGTTGTAGCTGTGCAACTGAATATGATCCACATTGTCTTCTGCTCATACTTAAAGGACAAATTGTGAGTTGCAAAATAATTAGAAGTAAATGGATGACAAGATAAGCAAAGATATAGACTTGATCCTCTTTTGAATGGCCTGAGACTGTGCTTGGTGATAAAGTCTAAGATTGACATTCAAGAGGCTGAGATAAGAGGGTACTGCAGTCTGAGTATCTTAGAGACTTTAGACCTGTTTGGGCCACATAGAATGACTATCAAAAAGGAAAAGAAAATAGCTTTAACATTTATTGAAAATGCTCAATACATGGAAAGTGCCTGAGAGTAGAGCTAAACAGAACTACTAACAAATACCCTGAGAAAAGTGATTATCTGTGCCAGAATACTCAGCTAAAGGAAAAAGCATGGCTTGATATTTGGCTAGATATATTTGGATGAGACCTTTACAGGAGAGCATCAATGCCAGATAGTGTTATTTTTAATTAAGCCATATTTTAACCATTTTGTTGGGATAAAATTAAGTTCTTTGGCATAATAATTATTTTTAAAGATTTTAAATGAAAGAAAACCCTCTAAATTCTTTGGTATGTTCTCTACTTCTGTAATGTCTACCTCTCACATAAATAATATAAATATCATTAGGTAAAAACCTTTATTTATTTTCAATTGGACTGAAATACTTGACTCTTGCAGTGATGGTAAGCTATTTCTGGTTAATCCCATGTCAAGCAACTAAAAATCTACCAGTCTAGTCTTCACTGGGAATAAGATGATGCTAGATTTCTGATGAATTTTGTTTGTTTTAATGACCAAATATCTAAGCATGTGTACTGAAGTAAATGGTACCATAGAAATTACAAATATTTAAAAACACAATGACATAAAAATTTTTGAGTCTCACTATGTGGCTCTGGCTCTCTTGGGACTCACTCTACAGACCAGGCTAGGTTTGAACTCATAGAGATCCTCCTGCCTCTGCCTCTGCCTCTGATGAGGTGGCATTAAAGGCGTGCATCACCACGTCCAGGCTTTAATTTAGTTTTGAGGCTCTTTTCGTAATTACCTTCTGAGTGTTGGAGAAAATATTGTTTAATGAATTAGTTTTGCTCTTTTAAACTATTTACTACTAGATATTCTCAAGAGAGTTCTGTGTGGGAAAATCATTTTGCTACTACTGACCCCTGAAAGCTCCTTAGCACTCAACCACAGAGGAGCGTTTCTGGGAAATTCATATCTGAGCATTGCCTAGGACATGGGTGCTTGCTGAGATATTAGTAATGTCATGCTTTAGACATGAATAGCATTTGATAATTTGAAGTTTGAAATATAGTTCATCTGGTAGTCTTTCCACATTTGTATTGAACCAGGGCGCTATAACTTTTAAACTTTAGGTCATCAAGTGGGTACACTGCTGCTGGGATTCTGTTGAGTTTGTATTTAGTGGGCAGTGGTTTACCTAGTTGATTCATCTGTGTTTGTGTCACATCCCTTTGAGGAGCCTAAAAGTGATGTAAGTAGGGGATCCACCAGTAGAAAGCTCAGTCAGAAGTATCAAGGAACTCCTCCGGTCCCAAAGCATAATCATACACCTTTGCAAGGAGTAGGGTAACTCTTTTATCATACACCTTTTTAATTTTCTCTTCTCCCTTGTTCTGATTGATATTATTTTCAGAGAAATTTGGATGGAAATCCTAGATTCAAATATTTGTTTACATGTGCACACACATGTACACACATGTGCATTGCTTTACATCACGTTGGATAAAGAAAAGGTTCTCTAGGTGAAATTAAGCAGAGACTCACGCACAGTAGAAGATTTCTGGGACAACTGTTTCTCTATCACTCTCAGCCTCTCATGGGCTCATTTAGGATAGATAAAATTACATCTCCAATGTTGTAATATATACCTTATTTTTCCCTTATGGTTCATCGGGCTTCTCAGCTGGCTGCAATGAAATATACCTTTGTCACCTCTTGATGCCTGAGGAGAGTGAGTCAGAGATGTCTGCTTCATGAGTATCAGAAGTTTGACCTAAGAAGCTTATTTCTTCTCGGTCTGTTCAGTCTTGGAACCTTCACAGTACATGGTGTGACTGTAGCTTCCAAGCCTTTATTTTAAAAATCAAATTAATACTTTTCATTATCTAAAAGTGTTTATTAGGACGGTAAAAGCTAAATGTACCGTCTTTCTAGCATTCTCTATTCCGACTGACACATTTCCCCATTAAAAGATAATTAAAAGATGACATCATTTCCCTCCCCCTCCCTCCAGTTCCTCCTATGTCATTTTGAAATTTTGTGACCTCCTTTTCTTTAAGCATTACTGATATTTGTGTGTATGAAAAATATAAATATTTAGCCCACTGAGATAAAGAGCTGCAGGAATCCCGCTGAGAAGCAGATGAACATTATAACTGGATATCCATTGCTAAACATCAATTCTAAACACTTGTGGACTCATTTCTCTCGTTTTAATCATTTCACTATCAAAGTGCTACAAAAATGAGCCCCACTTTTTAACAAGATCTGAAATCTTGTTAAAGATGGGGCAAAGAGTGCCTCACAACCCTGAGGCAACACAAACTTTTTAGAATTCCCCTTGGCACCTGGAAACTTATTGCATGCTTCATTTCTTTATCCTTGTCTTTGATTTGGAAAAAAAAAAACTCTCTTTACTTTTGTAGAGAAACCTTATATAGAGCTCTCTCATTGCTTCTATTTTTACAATTCCCAAAGCGCTGATAATCTTTTAT
This sequence comes from Grammomys surdaster, assembly GCF_004785775.1. Lineage (NCBI taxonomy): Eukaryota > Metazoa > Chordata > Mammalia > Rodentia > Muridae > Grammomys > Grammomys surdaster. The sequence continues at coordinate 2,921,487 of NW_021620703.1, read as the reverse complement.
TAATTTTCATATTCTTATCAATCTATTTTTAAGTCACTTGGCTTTCTGCAGAAAGTGTTCTTCCTTGTGGTGTTCTTTTTCTAAAAATTCAAGCTAAAGCCTGTTAGATTTTCAGTGTCTTACTGAATATGGATTTTTTTCCCCATAATGACTTGCTGGAGTACGTCTTTTCTACTATGTTAACATAAACATCACTAGTCTCCAAGTTCGATATATTCTCTAACATCTTACAGTTATTACTTTCTATATAATGTGCAAAACATGTAAAAATTGATGATTAAAATTAATTCTAATTTTTCCTTACCTGAATTTATATATCTTTTCTACCAGATCAGTTTTAAATTGGCCAATACAATCAAGGTGTGCAAACATTAAGTTTCAGAAATAATTGATCCTAAAGTGAGAGAGAAATCGGAAATAGCCTTTTTTTTTTTTTATTCAGGGCAGAGGGCAAAGTTAGGGAGAGAAACAGGAGAAGATGGTGGAGAAAGAGGAGAGAGAGAGAAGTGGAGGCCAGCCATGACCGCGTGGAGAGAGGGGGAAGGGAAGGGAGGAAGGGCGAGGAGAAGCTAGAGGCAAGAGAGTAAGAGAGAGAGGAGGAGGCAGGCAGCCCCTTTTATAGTGGGCACGCCTACCTGGCTATTGCCAGGTAACTGTGGGGAGGAGCATACCTGGGTGTTGCCAGATAACTGTGGAGGTGGAGTTTAGACAGAATACTAACATTCCCACGTTTTGGTTTAATTAAAAAGAAAAATTAGGAAGAGGTGATGGCGAAGCAGGAATAGGGTCGTCGTGAAATCTGGCTACTTCCTGCCGGCATTGGGAGCGATGTGTCTTTAGGGGGAACCTAGAAGAATGGGTATGGGGGTTGTTTGTCCGGTCTTAGGAGAGCTGGCTGTCGGAAATGGCCTTCTAAAGGATTATGTTGAAAGATCTGTGGTTGGCAAGACTTTAAAACTCAAATTTAGATTTGGAGAATCTCTGTATTGGTGTATACACCAAGATGTTGGTAGTTTCTTGATGAGTGAACCTAGCCAAAACACCAGATGTTACTGAAAGTCTTGGTTAAGAATCTCAGACAAGGTATAGGTAGTCTGACGTGGAAACCAGTTCAACAGGAAATGAAACAGGCATCGCATCCTTACAAAGGCTACTCTTGTCTCATTTCATTTACTCCACACATATTTACTGACACCCATTCTATGTGAGACAGTGGACTGAGCTGGAGCCCAGTGTCTTACAAAATGCATGCAGACCCTTTTCTTTCCATAGCATGAGGGTCTACTGAGAAGTGTAGGCAAGCAAATAGGCAGTGGGCATGAAGAGTGACAGCAATAGCCTCCACTCCCTTTGCAGTATTCTGCACTGCCTCTCCCATTTCTTTGGCCCGCTTTTAGTTTAAATGGCAGGGATGTCTTTTACCACTCTTGGAGAGAGAGATGACAGTGGCTGAGATGTCTAGCTTGCAAGACTTTCCCCCGTCCTTGAAAATCCCTATATGACTTGCATTTGTCATCAGTGTGACAAGTACTCCACAGCAAACTTCAGGGAAAGAATTGGTTTCCCCCGGGTTTCATAATTTTCAGTCCATCTCAGTTTCAAGGGCAGGGCATAGTTGTGACCGGGTAGAGGAACTCGGGTAGAGGAACTCACATCAAGGGGGCCAGGAAGCAAAGAGAGTGAGTATGTTCTCCAGCTTTCTCCTTTCCATTTTCTTTTCTGTCCCACACTCGCTGTGGTAAGATAACCATGCTCAGGGTGATTCTTCTGCCATCCAGTGTTCCTCTCAGAGATGCACTTTACTAACCAACCGGGTGACCCTCCACCTAATCAAGTGGATAGATGAAGCATCAAACTCCAAAAGAATTTTCTAAAATTATACTTCCTCTCACATACTTAAGAACTGACATAAATATTCATCATAGATTTAAAAATGGTTGCAGAAATGTAGTTTTCAACATATTGTACACTATGACCTTTTAAAATAAATCTGTTGTCTCATTTAAATATATCAGTTACAGTCTGAGTAGTGATCTGAGGCTTCTTTTTACTCATATAAAAAACTGGAAATAGCCCTTGTAGAACTTTACTAATATTATATCATTTTATTCTTTTTAATTTTTATTTTATTTTGCAGAATTTTTGTCATGTCTTTTTCTCAAATATATTAACTTCATGTTGCTTGGTTAGCAAGTTCTTAGCACTTAATGTTTCAATAGTCATATATCTTAGGATACAGTTTTCCAATAAATTTTTTTTATAAATTTTTATTAGTATACAACTGACTGAAACTATATGACATCACTCCAAGTTCTGGAAAACTGTCAGTAGAGGAAGTTGTATAACTTTATGGGCAATGTATTACTTATGTGGCAGAGCGACTTTTGATGTAATTAATTCTTCTGCCTTTTAAAGAGTGTTATTTATTGCCAAAATTAGATAGGGCTTATTGTTTATCCTGCTTTTGAGTTTTTATTTTTATTTATTAACTAGTATAAGTGGTCAAGAGTCATGTGTAACATTTATTTGAACTTCTGATTACACGGAAATAATCACCTTAGCCTTGGAAACTTATTTATTAATTATGCTGAATGCAAAGGAATGAAAACTGTCATAGGCTATATCATTTCATTGGTCTCCATCCATTTCCTCAACAATAGAAGCAGCGACATCAACTGTCTTAGGGTTTAGCCCCTCTATGGGATTTCCATGCTGAGTCGTTCTTAAATAAAATTATGTATGAGAAAGAAATATGGTTTCCTTCGTCAAACCAGAGGAAAGTTATCAGGAAAGGGTGGATTGAAACCGCATCTATCATAATAGTATCTTCAGCTCATCCTGGAGAGGATTTCTGCACCCTCAGGATCAGGCCTAAAGGATTTTGCAAACATGTAACATTAAAGAAGTGATAATAATTATGGAGAAAAGTAGAAAGAAATTAGAAAGAAAGAAAATGTCTCTGAGTTGGACGTTAAGTAGTTTCCCCTTAGATTGAGAACATATGTAAGAGTCCTAGAACTTGAGAAGAGTAAGAGAGTATTAATTATTCCTCTAGATAATAGGATAGAGCTGAGTAGGGAGGTGTGGAGCCATCTGCTGGGCGGATGGAAGTGGTTATAAGAGCTTAACTGCCAAGGTGCACAGTTTACGCTGAAGTCATCATCCGTGCAAGGGGTAAAAACTAAACAAGGCTGATGGTTTAGTATGCTGATTTTAGGAGCTGTGCTCTCGAGGAATTCAGGCTGTGGGTAGATCAAATAAAAGTAATATAAAAATACTTTTGCATCAATATTTTCAAAAGACACTGGGGCACTTATGTGCTCACACGATAATGGGTCCTAGTAACAGATCGAATAATCCACAGATTTATGGAAGTACTTACAGAAAGTTAGTGATCAAAAAATACGACTGTTATGAGGTCCCAAACCCCATGTCACCTTATGGTAGCTGAAAACCATAGGGAAGCTGCATTACATTGGGCATTCCCACCACCCCATTTTAAATTTAAATGTATATGTTTTATATACTCCATTATTTCCCAAGATCAGTTGAAGCTGGGATCAGGGTCGAGCACAAAGAGTAGGGGCTAGTAGAAAGCTACTAGCCTTCACTCTGTTGATGTTGGTGAGGCTTATCTCTGAGGGTTTTGTTTGATATTCCAGGTTCTTATTTTGAATTTTATTTCAATTTGTGTTTTCTTTAGTGTTACCGCTTCCACATTAATACCTTGAATTATTTCCGTTATTTCATCCACTATTTCTGTACGATTTCATGGTCTTCATTAAGCCATTTCTTCGTATCCTCTTTCAGGTGCTTCAACAGATTCATGATTGTCAATTTGAATTCCTTGTCTTATGTGCTTAGGTAAATGGTATTTCTCAAGGATTTTTTTTAATAAGGTTACTGGCTTTTAGAGAAGACATATTTTCTTGCTGTTTATGTTTGTGCTTTTCTTCTGGTATCTAGGCATCTGATGTTATGGTGCTTCAGGTATTTCTTGGGATAGATGTTTGGTCTTTTTTTTTTTTTAACATATTGGTAGGTTCTTTATTTCTTTGCTTGTTTGTTGTTGTCCACTGTGGATCATAGTCAAGTTTAGTGGCTGTGGTGTCACCTTTTTTTTTAGCTATTATTACTTCATTGATATTTTTACAGACTTAAAGAACAATTATAGTTTGTTCCTGGTACTTTTGTGAGTCATATACTATAATCTGGGAGCCACTAGACATTAGAGAATTACTATGAGAAATGAAAGCCCAGATTTGGGCTTAATTAGTATCTATATAGCTGAGAATTCAAACAACAGTAAGGAACAGTAACTAAAAAATCCACAGAGGGCTAATTGGTGATACAAAAACCAAAAATAGCCCTGTCTCAGCACCTCTCCTCTCCTTCAATTTTTTGGACATGTCTCTTATACTATGCTTCAACCTCCTGCAGCCTCTTTTGCTCCTGAGATGCTTTTGAGTGCCCCTGTCTGGTCCTGGGCTTGGCTCCTTTGATATCCTCTTTGGCACGCATGACATAGAGGTCTGCCACTCTATTTTTTTTTTTATCCAGTCCTATCCTTCCTCATTGCTGGATTTTGATCATTACATCTTCAGATTGTAAATTTCTCACAGTTAGAGGCCAAAAACATTTGTTGTTGTTTTGTTTTGATTTTTTTTTTGGGGGGGGGTTGTTTTTGTTTTGTGTTTTAAAGCACTAACTGAAATAACTGGAGTAATCGGATGGTGTAAAAAAAAGTTATCAAATCAATAAAACAGCATGGTTTCTTACTATTTAAAGATCTTTTTCATTCTATAGTTTCATTATTAACTTCAGGCTTTTTAAAAAATTATAAATCGAAAATGCATAGAAATATTTGACAAATAATAATTTATGGCAATTGTAATAAAGTGTTACATTGACTGATTTAAAGTTTAAAAAAACAAATGATATAGTTACATAAGCGATTGTAAGACTTAAACTAAGGGCTTTCGAATATACATAAAACTGTTGAAAAAATTAGCATGACAGGATACAAAATCCATCAATGCATTCCCTTGCACAGAGTTTATTGTTATACTTGATTCCTCAACATGGCCCAAAGTCTATCTACAGAGAAGTAGTGTTTGTGTAGGCTGTACAGACGGGAAGTTGCCATTATTCTATATTGAAAATTCTGTGATAGGTTTCCCTTTTATGTTGCTGTCAGGGTTTGCAAACTAAACACAAATTAACTCTAACAACCATCAATTACTTTGTCTCTGACTGAAAGCATTGGAATGGCAATTATTTTGACTTGTAAATGTAAATAATATACTTTGAATACAATTATTTTTTCCCAAGGAAAACGTACATGTTCTCTGGAATTATTAAAGGAATAAAGCAAAGATAAGCATAACATTAGTGAATTGTTGAAAAAGGAACTGTGTGTGGCTGTAACAAAAATATCCTTTTTTAGGGACAGTGACACTCATTGGAGCTGTGTGGCTGTAACAAAGGCATTCTACTGTAGGGAGGGAACTTTTCATTGTAACTGTGTGTGGTTGTAATAAAGGTATTAAGTGTAGGGCCTGTGCTGTTCATTGGAAATGTATAGGGTTGTAACAATGGCAATTGCATTGTACTGTAGGTTCAGTGTAGTTCACTGGAACCCTGTGTGATTGAAGCAAAGGCATTGTACCGTAGGGACTTGATGTTCATTGGAACTGTGTCTGACTGTAAGAAAGACATTCAACTTTAGAGTAAATGCTGTTTATTGCAAATGTGTATGGTTCTAGCAACAGATTTATTTTGAATTATGAGTGCAATTCACTGGGTGTATGTAAAGTTGTACTCTATTCTACTGTAGAAGACAGTCCTGTTCATTGGAACTACACTTAGGTGCATCAAAAAAAAAAATTCCACTGTAAAGAGAGTGCCATTTTTTATAGCACAGATATCTTTGTGAACCCTTATATGAAAGCATAACTCAAATTTCAATCTGAAAACAATGATTCTAATCATGGGTTTCTTTTCTTGATCTAAGCCTATCATTGGCATGCAATTAAGAATGAGTTTGCTCCATGCACTAAACATTTTATAAATACGGTCTTCCTGAATCCTCTTAGCAACCAAATGAGAGTGGTACTGTTATGATTCTTTCTAACGTCAGGATGACTTTATGTTGAGAGGTAAGGATTGTCGCCCCAACCATAAAGTTACAGGATGTCAGTATAGGCTTTAATTCACTCCATGTTGTGACACAATAAATATATATAATCACAGCTACCTTCCTATAGAAAATTAAATTAAAATATACATTTACGACTGTGAATACATAGTTAAAAATTCATTTTGAAAAGTGCTATAAAATATAAAACAGAATATTTTTACACATGCATTTAAAGGGTTATTGTTAATATCTATTTCTGGTAGGTTGCATATGAAAAGTATTAAAATATGGATGTATGATATGATATATAAATGGAATTCATGTTCCAAGATTTAATTATAATCTTATATTAAACTCTTTAATTTAGAAGTTCTAGATTATGCTTGTAATTAAAATACATATTTCTTAAAACATAATACAAAATACTGGTTTCATTGTTAGAATTTTTCATATAAGATATAGTAATTATTCTTTGTTTCCTCTATGCACTCACCTTAAATTTTCACTGTTTTAGATTTTTAAAAATATTTTTAATTCTACAAATTATTTTAATCTTGAAATGTTCCATAACTTTTGTTGTTTTTGTGATGTCCACAACTGTCTAAGAATTTTACTTTATGGGTGCAAGTTTTTAAATAGACCAGGATCATTTAAAGGATACATCTATAGATGTACCAAGCATATTCAAATTCTCTTAATATAATTTATTCATGATAAAATTTGTCTCAGTTTATCACCTAATAAAAGATATATTGTTTGTTCTCTAAGTTTGGGGAGTTTCTTGGCTCAGTTGTTTCCAAAGACCTAGGACATTAATAGACTCAAAATCATCAAAGATCAACCTGGGAAAATAATGTCTAAGTTGATTGTTGCTTGCTATTGATAATTAAAGATATGGAATCTCATGGAAGTAGGCGAAGAAAAAACTATCTTTATTAAGAGATCATAAAGTGAGAAATTAAAAAAGAATGAGAAATCAAGAAAAAAAAAGAAAGAAATCCTGGAGATGAAAACATCCCTGAGCTTTTTTGTCTATGGCAGAAGCAGTTCAGAGGCTGATATAATTTCTATGAAATTGGTTTGTTCTGTGGGTTGTCATGGGATGAGCCAATGGAAGGTCCATATTGCTATCAAAACATGCCCACCTACCACCTAACTCAAACAAGGAAATAAAACCCTTGTCATCCTGGTTTATTCATCACGGTCTCTAGCTTTGTTGGTTGTTGCCCTTGACTAGGTTATCTCCTACTCATTGCTAGCCCCCAACTATCCCGGTCTCTCAGGTTCTGATGATGATACTAAGTTCTCTTTGTTCTCACTGTTACCTAGAATTTGGTACTGTCTTAGTAAACGTCTCTATTGGATGATATGGTGTCTCTTTCCTAAGTTAAAAGGAGTCAGAAACCATCCTTATTTAAGTGTAGTCCATTGTAATTAACTGCATTAGAAACAAGATTATGTATAAGAACCAACGTATCTTGTTTGAATTCCCCCACTGGAGAGATCTCCTGGAAGCAAGCCAGCCAGCCCACTTACACCAGGCTAATTTCTAAGTGAGGACTTACCTTCAATCTCTAAGAGGCAAACAAGGGCTGCTTCAGATTAGAGTTCTGATCCTCAGGACTGACACAGAGACACATACACATGAATAAGCATAAACAACAACAACAACAACAACAAAACCATGCTGTAGAAAAGAAAGTAAGGATAGATCTTTAAAGGATTAGGAGAGGGTAGACAGTGATGAAGTAGCAGGAACCCTGTCTGTTTATGTTGTACATTAAAATAGATACACAGGGAACCTGGCCATGTCTTACAGTAGTTCCTGTAGGGATTCTCATCCTTACAAGAGTGTCCTCTACAGTAAAGCCTCCATGTATTTCATCTTTAGTGTCTCACTGACTTTCTTGGATATTGCTCTTCAAGTTAGGTTTTAAAGACATTAAATCCCCAGCTAAATACTGTAAATGCATGAGTGGAAACCTAATGGATACTAAAATGAATATAGTTGGTATAGTGGGTTCTTCTACCTATTGATACAGGGGAAATTGGTCTCCCCTTTGGGGATCTTAGTATCATTAATTAAATAAAAATATTTTAAAAATAGACTAAAACAGAAATTCAAGGAAAACTTTATACTAGAATCTAAAATGACCAACCACCACCCCAATGAAATAGCCCTAAAATCCTAACTATTGATTTTTTTCTATAATATACAGTAGTTATCCTAGTAAAAATCTGTAAGTCCCCTTGAAATATAATAGCCAAAAAGATAAATTATAAAATCTACACTATTGTAATAGAGTCCTTACTTTAGGTCCTGTAACTCATTTCCGTTTGAAGGGCTTGTAGTCTATTAAATTGGCTGAGCGGTCACGGCACTTGGTGGGTATGATTCAAATTAGCCTTTAATTCATTTTTTTTCTGAAATATTTTTGTTAGTACATATTAGGCAATAAGTTAGTATGTTCCCTATCTGCTTCACTTTTTGAGATAATTTGATCGGTAGCCAATAAAGCAGCTTTTCACAAGTCAGATCATTGTAAACATTGTTTTCCTACTCCTCAGATTACAGTAATCACCATTGGAGAATCATTGCTTCCATGTGGCTCTGGATACAATGGGATTGAGCTAGTAGCGTTGTGTTTCAGATATCCACTTGACTAGCCATGCTTCCTTCCCATTGCAAGGTCTAATACACAGAGACAAGCAATGGCAGTTCCTTGTTTATGCTGCTTCTCCTTTCAGAATGTGTTTCCTGTGATACTGCTGAAGTGAACATGCCCTGGACCATCCCCTTGCTTAAGAGAACGTTTTACAAGATGATTCCACTCCATCATTCCAAGATTTTTTTCACTCCACTAAGTTCCATCAACACGAAAACATATGATATCAGGCTTTTCCAGCTCCTTCATAGTAGCTCATTTTTTCACATATACATCAGACAGCCAGTCAGACAAATCGTTGGCATCTCTTTTAACTGTGGAGTGAATGGTTTCATATTGGTAAACCCAGCTTAATCTGATTTATGCTTCCTTTCACATTATTCCACATCCTTAAAATTTCATATTTCCACACATATTTCCCAGACTTTTTCCTGAATGAACTAGAAACCACCTAAGTTATTTCAGGGTATGGTGCACTTCCACTTGAGGCATCCTTTCTAACCTCACTTGTAGAACCTGTTTATGCATGAGTCTGGTTCCAGGTACCTAGAGAAAAGGGTGGGTAGGTACTGAGGAGAGCAGCATTTGTCTTTCTTGATATCTCTGAATGTCATTGCTGATTGTAGAATCATTGCAGAGTTAAGTCCCCCAGGCCTAGGCAGAGAGGGCAATACTGCATGGAATAAATGCACACATCACTAAGGATGGAGAGAGTACTTTGTCATCAGAGTATTAGAGTTTGATGCCTCTGGGTTAATCAGCTTTCTCCATACATCTCCTGCCCAAGTACAGGCTCATACCCATTTCCAATGATGTCTTATTTTAATTCCTAAGCTCCTTTGAGGCTGGGTCTTAAATTTGTATTATGTGCTTGGGTTTAGGTTTTGATGACTTGAGCCTTATGGCTGCTGAAGAGAAGGTTCTCTTTGTGAGCGTACTTAGAAACGTTTACTTGTTTACGCATATCTGGACCTGAGATAGTACCTCTGTCCTCATCTTTTTCCTTTGTTACTTTATTTAGAGACGCTAGAGGCAACCAGACAACATCATTATATTTCTTTTACACAACTGTCAAAGAGTTTATATACAGAGGCGTTAAAATTCTTGTTTCTCACATGGGAGTGAATCAGAACTACCAAGTGTATTTATCTCACATAGTTTTTTAAAGACTTCACCACATTTATCAGTCCTTTCTAAATAGCTGTAGACTCAGTTAAGTTGGAGAGACAGCTCCTGTTATGATCAACCCACAAGGGAAATTCAACTTCATAACTATTTCTCTAGGACCATTTCTGGTACCTCTTATGTACTAGTCAGAGTTCTGCAGATAACATCACCAATTGAATGTATACTGCAAAGGGATTTCACTAGGCTGTCTTACATGGCATGAGCTGGCTATTTGAGCAATGGTCATCATCACACAAGGTAGGTGAGCATCCATTCACTTCTTAGCCCCTGAGGCTAGCTAGATACCACCTTAGCTATCCCATCCTGATGCTAAAGATCTGGAATGTTCCTGGTGAGTAGCCAGTCATTAAGACCAAATTAGTTAAGTTCCAGTATCTCTGAAGGACATGACCAATACTGACAGCATGAGGACAGATGCCCTCACCATCAAGGAGGAAAAGTTGGCAGGCAGAAGAAGCTTTACTTTTACATCAGACAACTTTATATCTGGGCTCCTTCTAGAAAGTGCTATCATTCTATGAAAAGCTCTTTTCCCTCGGAAAATCTTTCCAGGTAATACTTTCACAGATCCACCCTGACGAAGCTAAGAAGTAGTTCTCTTAGTTGAATCTGAATCTCGTCAGGTTGACCTCTAAGATTAGTCATCATAGCCTTGAAGTCAGAGGCTTGTTAATTTATTATTCTTATTTTTATTATGTTCTTTAGATTTCAGCGAGAAACTGAAGCATAACTACATAGTTTCTTTTCAAAGAAAATATTATCTTAGCCCTTCTAAACTCGAATACTTTCCAGGCTTTCTGTTCTGTTAATGAGATTGGCTCACACTATTCAATCCTTTGAGATGTTTTTGATTAATTTTTTTTAATATTTCACCTAAAATTAATAGATTACGAAAATGAAAGTGCTGGGAGTAGGGAATGCAGAGGCCAGTGAGGTCACAGCCTGCCCTGATTTAGTCATAGAATAACGACTAAGCTGTAGCCTGGATTGAGCTCATGTGCAGAAGCTAAATCAATGCCATGGTTTTTCAGGGTGAGATTTTGAAACCCCACAAGGACTTTAATTACACATACTAAATTATTTATCGAATATCACACATTCCCCCTATTTCCTTATAAAATGTCCATCATCATTAATTTCCTCAGCATGATTTTTTTTGTTTTTACTTTCTACAAAGGATTTCCCTGTTTCCCTCCTACAAAAGAGTTCATTACTCTGACATGTGTCCATAGAATCTGTAGCTTTACGAGAAACTCTGAAAAAACAATGAACATCCTGCTTCAAAAAATTTCTACATGTAGAGCTGCCTCAGGTGGTACCCACAGGAGCATTTTGTGTTGCTGCCATAGCTCCATCCTGGTGCTCCTTTGTCACTGTGGTATGATGGAGATTTCCCAAAGAGAAAGAGAATCAAGGAAGAGGTGAGGTGGTACTAACAGACAGATGAAAAAGGGGTGGATGACTCAACAGAATAACGTCTGTTGTCAGAATGCAAGGAAGGAAATTAGAGAAAGCGGCTGAAAGATAAGAGGAAGAAAAAGCCCGAGTTTTGCCCCAGAAACAAGAAGACACAATGCCAGTTATAAAAGACCATAGGTTCACAGAAACCGACGACTTATGTTGAAATCAAGCATTCACATAATACCACAGTTTTACTTTGAAGGCATCTGTATGATACATTTTGTTGGCCGTCCACTGAGAATTTAGAGATTCTTAACAAAGGAGAGAAACATGGCATTGTATGTTCCTAATCAGCTGAGGATCGTCCTTTTCTATACGTATATAAAAGCCACCATCTTCAAGCGCTTCTTTGGGGGAACTTCGATAGCTCCAGGTGTGTGACAGTGGGGAACTGTGGCAGCAGGCAGGTAGCAGAAACCATAGGGGATCTTCTCCCTAGCCACACCCCTCATAAAGGCCTTTCGAGTGACTCTAAGGTTTACACTAGGAATAGTACTGTATAGGCAGGCTTAGGCACCTGGTTTCTCAAGTCTTCACAGTGGCGTTCTTCACTTCTGGCATTCTGAGAGCCTTGCTTGGTTCTGTGGACTTGAGTGTTCTCTGTAACTCTCTAGTGACCCAGCACTCTACTTTGTCTCTTTAGAATCCTTTTCAGCTGCTGCCCTAAGCCCACTCTCGCATTCTTTCTATCGCTGACTGCCACCATCACCATCACTACCCCTTGCTGCTCCTCATCCAGCACTCTAGTGGATCTGCCTCTTTTGCAGCTATGAACCCACCTTTGTACCTGGGCCTGGGGCACAACTAGCTCCCTACTTCTTTTGCAGACAAGATTTTGAGGCTCTGTTGCTTCTGCCTCAGTATGGTGGCCATTTTATAGTCCAGCTCCTGCCATGCATCTGGTTGTTTTCTCTCTCCTGAATCTTTTCTTTTTATCTATGTGGCCAACACCATGAAAAACCGGCAGGAAAAGACCACTGGAGGGAAGCCTTCTATTGGGCCTGATGTTGCAACACCAAATGAGACAGAAAACAGCAAGTGGCTTCCTTATATAACCACAGGAGGAATGTTTGCACCAGTTACAGAAAGTCTCTCACGTAAGCTTATATTTACAGCCACCACAGTCATGTTCAGTTTGCACTACTCCTGGAAGTCTTATTAGCCAGACCACCAGAGGAAGTGTTTCCCCCACAGCCTCAGTGGAAATGACTTCAGGGTCATTGAGTATTAGGCTTGTGATTGCAAACTGTCCAGAGAAAAGTTTTATAAGCAGTCCTGGCTGTTGCAATTGTCATATAAGAATCAGTGGCATCTCCAAGATAGCCAGTGCTGGCATGAGGATAGTCCATCTAGCTGGTAGACTGAGGATGGATTTTTTTGTTTGTTTAAGTCAGACAGGGTTGCAATGGTGACTCCAACAGATACTGAGAAGCCAAATTGCCTCATCTCTACTTATTTGCAGGAAAATAAACATCAAAACATAGTATAGCTGCTATACTAAGAAACTAAAGAACTAACGAAGAGCGGTAATGATGTTAACAGATTCTAACTGTGAAACTCCTGCTGTGTGCTCTAGGGAGAGGAGGGCTCTCCCATCTGTCTCATTTAAAAACGATGCTTCTAATGAAGATTACAGTGATATCTGTGGTAAAGCCTGTTTGTTCAGATTGCTGTCGGTTGCTATAAGGCTGCAGTATAGGGCGGTATAGAGGGAATTCCTAAGGAGCACACATGTGGAGCAAAAAGTATTCACAAATAAACATGCAATAGAGCGTGAAGGCAGATGAAAGACACAGAGAAAGAACCTCTAGAGTATCCACATACGCCTTCTTCTGTAGGCTACTGCAGACCCCAAAGCCATCCATGTTAGAGAGTTGAAGAATGGTTCTCAATCTTTACTTACGAAGTCTGAAGAGGACAATTCTCTTTTGGTGTAGCTGTCCAGATAAAGACACTGTCCCAGGTAACCATCGGAACAAGTTTAAGGTCATTAACATGGATGATGATGGCAATGAGCTAGGCTCTGGTGTCATGGAGCTCACAGACACAGAACTGATTCTGTGCACCCAGAAGCGGGACTCGGTGAAATGACACTACCTCTGCCTGTGACGGTATGGCTACGACTCAAATCTGTTTTCTTTTGAAAGTGGTCGATGGTGTCAAACTAGACAAAGAATTTTTGCTTTTAAGTGTGCCCATGCAGAAGAATTATTTAACATGTTACAAGAGATTATACAAAATAATAGTATAAATGTGGTAGAAGAGCCAGTTGTAGAAAGGAATAGTCATCAGACAGAATTAGAAGTCCCTAGAACACCTCGAACACCTACGACTCCAGGGCTTGGTGCTCAGAACTGACCCAATATGTATCCCCGCTACCCATTTAAAGATGCTTCATCCCACCCCTCAAGCTGACACCCTTCTGTGGGAAGTGCTCACAAAATAGACTATTCAAGGCGTAGGGATTGTACACCAACAGTCTTTAACTTTGATATCAGGCGCCCCAGTTTAGAACATAGGCGACTCAATTATATACAGGTGGATTTAGACGGGGACAGTGACTCTGACAACCCTCAGACTCCAAAAACGCCAACCACTCCCCTCCTACAATCCCCCACCCAGCGCACAGAGCTGTATGCTCTCATAGACATTGAGAGAACTTCTACTATGTCCAACTTGCAGAAAACACTGCCGAGAGATGACAGTACCTCCAAGAAGACCAGACACAATAGTACTGACCTGCCCATGTGAGCCCAGAAGCATTGCGTCGTTGCTCACACCTTCGTGTGACTTAGGGCTATTGGTTTAGACCCTGGGAGCTCTGGTTGGTTGGTATTGTTGCTCTCCCCATGGGGAAGCAAACCCTTTCAGCTCCTTCAGTCTTCTCTCTCATTCCTCCATTGGGAAACCCATGATCAGTTCAGTGGGATTCCCAATGGAGACTGTTTCATTTTCTTTATGGTTTCAGTGTTTGAAGTTCAGTATGCATTTGGTTTATTGTGGACATTTGCATAAACTGGTATTTTTAAAGCATAGTTGAGTAGCGTCTTCCTTTCGGTTATTCTACAAGTACAGTTTATCCCTCGGTATAAGACTGCACACTGTCCAATGCGTTTCAGTTGGGTCACATGTTCCAGTAACCTCTTGAACGGTTAATTAAGTCCCAGTCCAGCCAGAATGAGTGCTTTAAAAGATTCCCAGGTGATTTTAATTTGCTCTCGAGGTTAATGGAATGAAAAGGCTGCTTTTAAAACATGGAATGTGTTGCTTTGCGATGCGGTCATTTCATTTCTTTAGAAAATAGAAATGATGTTGTCATTGGTATCTGCTGTGCTTTTTACTTGAAATCCTTTATAATTAAAAGTATTATTAAAATAATACAGCTCTGATGGAAAATGGAATCGTGTCTCCTCATAGTATACCCAAGAGAATAAGGAAATGCTAGTGTTTGTGGAATCCATATGCTTGTCCTTACCCTGCAGCTGCCTGATAGCCAAATTCAAACTTTATTCACAGCATCAAAGGGATGATCTTAAACATTTTCACAGATGTGAGTGACTGATATGAAGAAAGATACTGTGTCTAAACCTCTGTTGCTAGGAAACAGTTTGAAGATTAAATTTCCTGCAGAGACATCTTCCGCTGTGTAGTAAGGAAAGGTGGTGGTATGACCTGACTTCTAAAGAGGTTTATTCATTTATTTCCCCTTATGTGTAAGTAGATGAGTATCTGCATGAGTTCATGTGTGCCACATATGTGCAGGTGCCTGTGGAGGTCAGAGAGCATCAGATTCCCCTAGAAACTTGAGTTACAAGTGGTTCTGAGTCACATGAGGTGGTTGCTAGGAACCAAAGACCTAGTAAGGACTCTTATCTGATGAGTCAACTTTCCAACCCCAGCATGTCTTTCAGGGCTGTCTCTGACTCTGTTGCCTACCTTTGAATCCCCTTCTCCTAACTAGAGTGTCTGGTCAGGCCTCAGTGGGAGAGAATGTGCTTAGTCCCACTGCGACTTGATGTCCCAGGGTGGGGTCTCCCCTTGTCCTTAGAGAAGGGAAGTGGGTAATGGGTGGTGGAATTTGTGAGGGTAGGACTGAGAGGAGAGGACAGAGGGGGTTTGATAACAGGAGGTACAGTGAATAAATAAATAAATTAATGAAAAAGTAAAAAAAATAATGTTTTAATCTGTACATTTATTGTGGTTTCCTTTCAGTAGCTTCATTTAGAAGTCATTTTTAAAAAACTTACATTATACTAAAAATTGTAGAAATTCAATTAAAAATATTTGGAAGAGTAAAGCTGTAAGCCTCCAGTGATATTTGCCAGAATATTCACTATGAAATTGTCCATAACTTAATTACATTGATAAGCTCACCTTAAATATTTCCTTAATAGCTTTCTTACAAATGAAATAGTGTGTCCTTTGTCTTAGAAAAATTTGTCTATACAGATTTTATGGCAAATCTGAATTGCTTCTGTGGTGTCACCACACAGAAATGACTATATTGTGGTGCTATCATGTTCTATTATTTTCAGATAGTACATATCACTTTATGATTTTCAAAGTGGAACCTTTTCATTTTACTGTTTTCTAAGAATTCATGCCTTATAACTTATACATTAGTTTAACTCATTTACATTTATTGCAATTTTCATGTATACACACACACACACGTGTGTGTGTGTGTGTGTGTGTGTGTATGTAAGTTTTATTGCCCATAATTTTTCTGTTCTTTGTCTTCCTTTTGTACCTTATATTTATCTTCTTAGATTTTAAGACAGGATTTTACTATATTTTCAATGCTGGCAGTGGAGTTCTAATCTTCCTACTTTAACCCTTTGTGTGCTGGCATTACAGGCATGCATGTCCTCACCTGGTATTTCTGTTCTTTTTTTCATTTTTTGTCTATTTTGTAACTTGAAATAAGATAATTTGCAGTCTGTTTTTCTAACATATTACTCTATAATTTTTTTTTACTTTAGTGCAAAAAGGTTTTATCTGTAATTTAATGCCTTCCTAATATTTCATCACTTTGCTTCATTAATCTACAAGTAAAACAAATTAATTCAGTAGAGTAGATTTTTATGGTGAAATCCTGTGTCAAAATATCTATAATCATTTTCAGTCCTTTGATGCATATTATAGATTATTTTCTCAAGTTGTTGTATTAGTTATTACTTTTTAGTCACGTAGGAAAATTCAATTATTCTGTCAATAACAATGTTTGAGTTTTACTAACTTTAATTCTACAAAATTATGTATATATATATGTATATATATACATATATATGTATATATATATGTGTGTGTGTGTGTGTGTGTGTGTACAAACTTCTGAATTTGTATTTTGTATATGTGTGTGGTGTATGTATGAATGTATGTGCGTATGTGTGTGGTGGAGGTATATATAGTATGCATGTGTTATTCTATGTACACATGTGCAAACAAGTGTGATATATGCATGTGCACATGCATGAAGATACCAGAAGTTTATGCCAGGTACCTTTTTTAGTTGCTCTCCTAGCTTACATTTTGAAACAGGATTTCATTTAACCGAGAGCTTACCGATTTAGCTAAGTCTAAGTCAAGTTTCAAGGACATGTCTGCTCCATGTGCTGATGTTACAGACATGTCAGTGTACCCAGCATCAAGCTATCTATAGGAATCAAGTCAAGGCATCTTATTTATATTGTTAAGCACTTTAACCTTGGGAAACATATCCATAGTCCCTGAATTAGGATGTTTAATTTACAGTTTTGTCCTTACTCTTCTGTATAAATCTCCAAACATGCCTACCAATCACGTCCTGTCATGATCATACAGTTGTTTCCACCTTTAGCTGTGAGTTCTTTAGAGTTTTTTCAACAACCAGTTTCAGACTTTTATTCAACTTATATTTTGGTTTTAGAATTTATTTAAAATTTTTATATAAGAGAACAAAGCATCCCTGTTTCATTTTCATCTGAGGGATTTTACATGATATTATTTACTTTAATTATTAGTTTTTATTTTAAAGTGGTTTAATTTTTATATTGGAACCTTTAATTCATCTGAATTTATATTGAAAAATGAAGTAAGGTTAGAATATATATCTTCCAGTTAGAAATTTTCATTACAATAGTTTTTCCTACTAAATATTTTATGTCTTTACTTTTGTTTCTATTTCTGTCTTGACCCAGTTTTCATTTAGTAGAGAATTGTTCGGCTTCCATTAGTTTGTAAGCTTTCAATTGTTTCTGTTGTTGAGATTCATCTTTAATCTGTGGTGGTCTGCTATGATGCAGAGAGTTATTTCAGTTTTCTTGTTTCTGTTGAGACTTGCTTTGTGACCAAGTATATGGTCATTTTGGATAAAGTTCCATGAGATGCTGAGAAAAATTATATTCTTTTGTATTTGACTGAAATATTCTGTAGCTAGGCTATATCCATTTAGCTTATAATGCCTGTTTGGACTAGTATTTCTTTGTTTAGTTTTCACATGGATGAGTTGCATTTGGCAAGAATGGGGTATTAAAATCTTCCACTATCAATATGTGAGGGTCAATGTGTGTTAGCAATGTTTCTTTTACAAATGTGAGCACCCTTGGGTTTGGAGTACAGATGCTAAAAATTGAAAATAACATCTTGGTGGTTTTTTCATGGATGAGCATGAAGTTTCTGTCCCCATCTCTTTTTGATTAATTTTGATTTGAAGGGTATTTTGTTAGATATTAGAATGAGTACACCAACTCATTTCTTAAGTTCATTTGCTTAGAAAATCTTTTTCCAACCCGTTTTACTCTGAGGTAGTTTCTGTCCTTGATGTTGAGTTGTATTTCTTAGATTCAGCAGAAGAATACATGATATTTTCACAGCCATTCTGTTAGTCTGTTTTGTGTATTAGGGAATTGAGTCCATTGATCTTCTAGTCTTGTCCTTTTCATGAACCTGACATTGGGAGGAGAACATGCCTTCCCTCTAACCTTCTAGTTTCTTTACTTAGATTACCATTAAGACAAAACAATAGAGGAAACTATATGTACATGTTTTATGTAGTTGGGAGGCATCATGAAAAAAAAACCACTATAATCTCAGGAAAAAATCTAGATAGTTTTATTTCTTCATAGGGGAGACGAGAGGAAATGTGAACTATTTAAGGAACAATAAATGAGTTTAGAGAAATATAATTGGATCTTGAAAAAAGTAGGTGATGTTCTTTGGGGATATAGTGTCAACCTTCAATGGCCGCTCCTAGAATCTGAGTTAATCTTCCCTGCTTGGTAAAATTTCCCAAGAGTTATTTACATGGCAGTTATGCTCTTAGGGCCTGCATTTCTAGGCAGATGTGAGGGACACAGGGAACTCCTGTCTTCCATTATGGAAGAGTCCTCAATTCAGTGTGATCAGCTCCCCAAAGCCTCCCATTTTGGTAGCATTTCTTGAGCTGTGCCAGATGTGTAGCATCCATCTGTTCTGTTCTGTTCTGTAGGTGGGCCTCTATTATTGGAAGACATGTTCAAACTTATTTGTGTGTTATATTATTGAAGGCCTTTTTGGTCCTGAATGCTATGTATGTTGAGAGATGGCCTTATTTATATTTTGATTAATTTTTCTGTATGATGGCTTGAAAGTTTTTATTCTCTTTTTAAGATCTGAAGTCAATTTTGATGGTGCCAGTTTCCTCTTGTTGACCCCTTCATAAGTTGAATGATGTTACAAAATTTACATTGAAATATGTAAAAATAACAGGTGGATGTATTAAATTTAAACTTCAGAAAATAGTATTTTAAAATTGTTCCATTTGGAAGTGGTGCATGTCTTTTATCACAGCATTTGGGATGCAGAGGCAGGTGGATCTCTGAACCGGAGACCAGCCTTGTCTATAGAGTGAGTTCCTGGATAGCCAATGCTACAAAGAGAAGCTATGTCTCAAAAATGGATTTAATGTGTGTATGACATATGTTCAGGTATGTGTACAGTGTATGTGTGATACCATATACATGTGTGCTTGTGTTTGTGTGTGTGTGTTTGTGTGTGTATGCACACATACCACATCATAGCATATGTGTAGAAGTCAGAGTACAACCTCACGTCATAGTCCTTACTTTCTGTGTTTTGTTTGTTTGTTTATTTGTTTGTTTTCCCCCTCACTGCTGAATACCACAATGCTAGTTGACTCACAGGAACCCAGAGATTCTCCTGTCTCTGTCCTTTATTTCATTGTAAGAGTGATAGGATCAACCAAACTCAGGCTTTCATGATTGCTTAATAAGCACTCTTCCTACTGAGCCATTTCTGTCAGGGAATCATTATTTTAGGTATTCAGAGCCAGTACCAGAAACACAACTTAAGACTATCATGAAAGATGTTTATGAGAAGGAAAAGGTCCTGGTATGCCTGTAATATTGCCTTGTGATTTTTGTTTTATATTAGATTAATATTGGTGAGAAATATGGCTAATTAGAAATAGGTTTGTGTTTGTCTCTTTTTTGTGAGCTGCTGTTATTTTCATATTTCAGTTGTTAAAATAGGAAAGAATGGAAAAGACTCTTCTTCTAATTTTTCCATTGTAAACATTTATGTATATGGATTTTTGCCTGCATGTGTATCTGTTCATCTCATGTATGTCTGATACCTATGGAGACCAGAAAAGGAAATTAGATTCCCTAGAACTGTAGTTACAGATAATTCTGAGCTGCCATTTGGGTGCTAGAAACTGAGCCCAGGTCCTTTGAAAGAGCACTTTGGTGTTCTTTAATACTAAGCCTCGATGGAAGATATTTGCCAAATAAAGCTGCCTGATTGATAGTAAAGACAGCATCTCTGAAGGGCTTGGGTTATAAAAATACATTTTCAATTTAAGAAACAGAACAGAGTCTAACAATGTGAGGAGCTCTCCACAAACAAAGCAAAGTCAAAGAATTTGAAAGGTACATGAGAGAGAACAACATTGAAGAGGAAAACTTTCACTGGGGGCCTCTAACAACCAAAGCCTTGTTTATGTAACTGTCTTAACCAGCATTACCTTGCTAGAGTGCCCAGAGCTGTAGACATAACTGCTTGCTCTGTGGGGCTGGGCACACATCCAGTGAACTGAACATATAAAAAGACTTTGACAGTTTCTGTCTAGATTATACTTTAAATTTTCAACTTGATGTCAGGAAATTCATACTTGTCTGTCCATTGAATGACTTCATAACAGAGGAGGAATTTGAGAGAAGTAGCAAGGCCTGTATTGGGCCTATAAAGGGCACCACTGTCTTCGTCAACTGTGTTGGATGAACTATGAAATGGAGATGAAAAATAAGTGGGGAGTTGTTAGGAATTGGTTAAAATAAACAAATAGACATAGCTAGGGAGGCAGTTAATTGGCTCTAGTATAAGGAGGAAGGCTCAAACAGAGGGCATCTCTCTTTTCAAACTCTCCCTACATTCCTCCAGACCAAATATCCTACAGAACTAAAATGAGTTATTCCTTCACGTCCCTTCCAGCTAGAAATTTTGGACCTTCTGGAGACCAAAGGCTTGAAGTGAGACATTGAGAAAGCTTAACCATAAAGAGTAACACTTACCACAAAGGGGTCACAAGGAATTATGAGCAGGCGAAAGAAAAATCTGACTTCCATTTTGGTTTCTCAGACAAACTCTGAAAGGGAAAGGCATTGAGTAGAAATCCCCAAACAAATGAGTTAGATTAGTAAAAGTATGTGGTAGAGAGAGGGGCCTCAGGGTTAGAAAACAAGGAGGTTCATTTTTATGGCTTAGTACTCAACTGAAGAAAAGAAAACATTATCATCTTTATAATGGCTGCAAGAATTCTAGTTTGTTTGGGAAGAGAAGAAATCTCTTTATAGGAGCTTAGCAGTATAAACGTATTTGTCCCACTGATGTGAAGTGGCTAAAGAAGTGGGTATTATGTTGGCAGTGCCTTGCCACAATAATGAAGAATTATATTCAATCTTCCTGAATAAATTCTTTCATATGAAAATTGGAGATGCACAGAGTACAGTTTTCAGTGTGTCATTGTCATAAAGTAGGTGTTCTATACTAAGAATGTAGTTTCACTGTTACCTATGGTCTGTTGGTTAGAAAAAATGAAACAACTAAACATGAAGAGGCTGGGGATGAAGATGCTGAGGATAAAGATGGTGAGAATGAAGATGCTGAGGATGAAGATGCTGGGATGCTGGGAATGAAGATGCTGGGGGAAAACTTCCACCAGTTGATATCATTGGAAAACTCCATGACTTCCCTTGTCACTTGATACAGTGCTTTCTTTATATCTTCTTTTCTATGAATTTAATCTTTGGAGGGTTTTTCCACTGCATGGACAGAGGAGTTACAGAGAAGAGAGTTTCTTCTGTTGTGGGAAAGAGAGTCCAGAGGATGCCAGAGGCCGGCTTATGAGCTAAAACAAACAAACAAACAAACAAACAAACAGATAAACAACAAAAGATGCAGAGTACCCAGACTCTAGTTAAAAATCTCTCATCTCAACACACATTAGAATTAAATATAATATATCCATATTTCTGTCCTCAAAAGTTATAATTAATGTTCTTAATGCAGTTTTACTTGGCTTTCAAGCTGCTGTCTTATGTGACTCTAAAGAATGATGTGGTGACCTACACCACAGTAAAGAGGAAAAGGAAGCTTCCTCAGTGAGCTATACAATTTTAGACAAAAGAGAAATTTCTATATTAATTATCTAAGTAATCATATGTTCTTCATTAAATGGTACCTTAAATTCTTAAACCAGGATGCCTCTGTCAAATCCTTTTCCAGCTTATTATAAGTAGCTGCTTTTTGCATTTATTTAAATCTGTATGTGAGTGTCTGTGGACTTTACAGACCGAGCCATCTCACAAGCCCTCAATATGTGCATTTTTCTTTTTCAAAAAAGCAGAAAAGCAGAAGGAGTAAATGAACAGTTAAAACTTTCCATCTGCCTACCTTCACCTTCATGTAGTAATTTTATTATATATTATTTAAGGAAAATTTTATAAATGCAGATCTTGACACATAACGCATGAACTGTATGCATGCTCATTGGTATTATGTGGTTCAAAAACAGATGCTTAGCTGGCAATAGACTTTCTCAGCTATGACTCATAATAACTCCCAGTATGGCACCGTAACCCTAAGGGTACAATAGTGGTACACACACCTTGGCAGAAAACAGCAGCTCTCTAATTTTAGACTAGAGAAGTCACGGATCCTGGATGAGAACCTACAACTGATACTTTACTAAACCAGCATAATTCCTAACCACATTCTAAATATCTACCCTGTACCTGCAGATGAATATAGTTCTTACCCCTCATCAAGAGACCTCTCTTTGCTGTAGACAGAGACCATTACAGAAAACCACAACTGATCTAAACACAGAAAACAAGAGATTGACCGTGAGGTACCCAGTATCAGCTGATACACCTACAACACTACACCCATTCTCAAGGCTCTGGGATCGTTGTTGGCAGAAAAATTACAAGAGTGAGAGCAATGGGCAATTTGCTGTCAGATCATGTCTCCTAGAAGTGTCAGGGAAGCTACAGGCATCACCCATGAAGCCTTTTCAATAAGGCTACCTTGACAAACCCTGAGCAGTGATGTCACCAGGGGACCTGCTAACATGGAAACTGAAAAGCACATGAGTTTTAACACTAGAGAGTAAACTAAGGACAGAGTGGAAAAACTGAGCGAGGGAGAAAGAACCTTCCCATGGAAGAGCCTGCTACTTGCTTATCCAACACAAAGTGGCCAGCCCTGAGATTAGATACACACAAGAACGAAAATCCACCTCTGTGGAAAGCTGTTGGCTTTTGTACCTTACTTCTTATTTGAGACCAAATTGTGAGACTCTCGGGTTCTTTCTCGTCTGACAATTCTTTTCTACTTTAGGTTCCTTGAATATCTATGAATTTTAGGACCAATACCTACAACTTAGTACAACTGAATATGTTTTATGTATGTATTTAGAAGTGAGAGAGAGAGAGAGAGAGAGAGAGAGAGTGTGTTAATGGAAAAGAAGCCATGAATTTGGAGGGTGATGCTTAGGAGAAAGTGGGAAGGGAGAAATGGTATAATTATAATTTCAAATAACTTAGTATTAAACCCCAAATGCTTGTAAAATTTTCAAAGTTAAGTTCCATTGACAATAACATTTTCTTACACTCATCTGTAAGTTCACATACAGCTACAACAATTAACATAGAGTCGATGATTCTTCCCTTTTGCTCAAAAACACCCTTGTTGGAGGGCATACCATGTTCTCAGGAGGAGTAATTCTTGCCGAATGGCTCATAGCCTCAGTAAAAGCTGCCAGGAGCTCTAGGATCATTAGTGTTACTCATGCAATGTGGGGTCCAGTAAGAAGACACTAAGAAGCATGCACCTTTGACTGGGTGAAGTATTCCGTGACTGCAATTTCACCTTCAGGACACAGAGACAGGCACACAGAACAATGGCTAACATCCAAAGCCTGTGTAGAGGCTTAAGAGAGAAAGACCGGGAGTGGTGTCTAAAGGGTAGGCATGGCAGCAGGGACTAAAGCTTTTCCTAGATATGGGTGTCTCCACTGAGAACTAAAGCTATACAGAGGGACTAGCATACCCCAGGAAGTCATTAGTGTCTCAGTGTTGAATGAGCTCTTCTGTCTGGCAGTAATTCTTCACAGATTTGTCCGTGTGTGTGTGTATGTGTGTGTGTCTGTGTGTCTGTGTGTCTGTGTGTCTGTGTGTGTGTGTGTGTGTGTGTGTCTGTGAGAGCAGAGGGAAAAGAAGTTGGATCATTCTGCCTTGCTGGCATGGAGTGTTCTTGCTGTCAAGGCTTATTAAATCCCACTTTGGGTTGTTAGATTTGATTCACTGGGCTGGTATCACAGCATGGGGGTCTTTGTAGTAACCCAACTATGCCAGATCAATTTGAGATGTACCTAGGCAAAAATGGAGTTAAAAGCACATTTAGTCAGATCATTATAGTCTAGTAAGAAACTCTCATATAACAGAATATCTCAGGTATTAGTCAAAGCAGTATATCAAAATAAATGTCCTTTTCTTCCTTGTTCCTTTCTAGTCCTCCTTCTCTTCCTACCTCCCTACTTCCCTACTTCCCTCCCTCTCTCCCTCCCTTCCTCACTCCCTCCCTCTTTCTCCAAGTTTCTCTGTCTCTCTGTCTCTGTCCCCCCTCTCCTCTCCCTCTCTCTCCCTCTCTCTCTCTCTCTCTCTCTCTCTCTCTCTCTCTCTCTCTCTCTCTCTCTCTCTCTCTTTCTCTCATACACACACACACACACACATTCAGACAGGGTCTCTCTATGTAGTCTTGGCTATCCTGGAGCTCACTTTGTAGACTATGTTGGCCTTGAACTCACAGATATCCATCTGTTTCTGCCTCCCAGGAGCCAGGATTAAAGGTGTATGTCATCATGCTTGGTTCAACGTGCCCTTTTCATTTCAATATGGAAAAGTAAATCAGATGTAGATATTGGGAACGTTCACTTTTCACAGAAAATAAAGGCCACAGGAAGCATAGTGCAGACTAAGTCTATGCAATGGAGTAATATATGATAGATGTATTATATTATTACATATACTATATGACTAGCTTTGAATTTTAGAGCACATTTGTTTAAAGGATGGCCTCCAAACACAGATACATACAGTGATCCAGCCATAGATTTTCTCTGTAATAGAAACTTCAAGCTTTACTTGACGACTACAGTAATTTGCAACTCTGAGATGCCTAAATATTCCCTGAACATCTCATTAAAATGCAGATATTTGGGCTATTTCCAAGAAACTTTTAATTATGCTTGGGTATTTCTCAGGGATCTGACTTATTAATAAGTAATTTCTACACTACCCTTTGAAATACACAGAATCATAATTATGAGAAGTATGTGGATTACTGCTTAAGAAATATCTTCTCTCCTGATCTGTACCAAACGCAGCTGTATCTTCATAGGTAATTAAATGGTAAGACTATGGGATTAGACTTAATCTGAAATAGTAGAATTCAAACTCTTACTCGATGGGTAGACACGTATTTGGGGGCAATCTACGTGACTCTTATGATGCAGACTGTCTCTAAATAATGCAGGCAGATGATGTCACTTTTTATAAGATAATATATAGATTAGTGACATGTGGCAATGTTTCTGTGTGTGTGTGTCCCCTTTGTCAGATGTGTCCTATGCGTGTGCATTCCCTCATTAATTTAGCATATTTAGCATTCCTGTTCATCAGCTGGCTCCCTACAGTTGCTTACATCGAGACAGTAAAGGGTTTATCAGTTTTTCTTCCTCCTACCTATCCCTAGTTCTCACTGAAACCAAGCAGGCTGTACATACCATTTAATAGTCATCTTTATGGTTTTCAGCAATTCTATGTCAAACATAGCACAAGATTCTGGTTATGTTTTTAAGGAAATGAAGTATGAGTTTTTTTTTTTTTGGTTGTTGTTGACTAGAAAGAAGAGCTCATAAAATAGACACAAGTGTTAAGTCCTGCTTGATAAACTAGCATGTCCTTCTTTGACTGAATCAGAAAGTTTTGGAATTTCCATGATAAGGAAGTCCTGTTGTTTGATTTGCTAATTTTCCTATCTCTGTTTTTCTTTAGCGTCTCAAATTGTTAAAATTTCAAACAAAATAAATGTATGAGGGAGGAAACTATATAAGTTCCATGGGGGAGGGTGAATGAGGTAGGTACTATAAAAGTTATATGGGGGGATGATGGTTTGAGGTACACTAGACTGCATTTTTTTCACACATGCACACATTCCTAATATGCAGGCCCAAAACAATACTTTGTGCTTATGGTAGTACTAAAAAGTAGTGTATTCTTTAATGTGCAGCGAGTGAGAGTGAATCTAGCAAAGCCATTATGACATCTGGGTTTTATATTCTTGCAGGGAAAAAAAAAAGGATGTCTCCTGTACATATTACAAATGGATATGTATAGTTTAAGTTTCTCTGCATATATTGTGTTTTTAAAGCTAAAAGAATTATTAATCACCCATCCATTTGCAAGAAACCTGAGCCATGACCTACTCTGTAATAAGGCTTGTCAGCATCCAGTTAATACCCGTATTGTCGCAAAGGCTGCAGATGTCTACCTCAGTCACTCCTGACTTGGTAATTTCACATTCTGTTCTATTTACTGCAATGTTTGAGTGTTGCTTTCCTCTCCTCATATGCTTTCTACAGTGAGGTGGGAGGATGCTTCAGAGGTGGGCTCTTTCCTCTGGACCCTGTTGTAGCTCTACCTCTAGCTGGGTCACACTAGCTTCTATTCTGGCAAAAAGGATACTACCTACAGAAAATAAACCCTTTCCTTATGTTTTTGCTAAGTATATCTGACTACAATAAGCTCTTCAAACTTCAGTGACGAGGCTGCATTGCAAAGGTTAAACCAAGTCATAATCCTTAAAGGAGTCACCAAGAATGCAAAAGACATACACAATGTGCTACATTAAAATTGTAATTCAGTAGTCGACTGGAGAAGTATAAGGTTTAGATAAAACTGATTACTGAGCTTAGTATTTAAATCTATAATATCCCCTTTCTAACGGATTAGGATTTTTAAAATCCGAAACTAATTTCATTTCCAGAACTTGTTGCTTACTCATTTCCTGATTTCAATTTTGCTTATCCTTTCAGTAGGTCTCTGACACTTGAAATTAGATCCTGTTCACAGATTGGGTAGCTGGCACCTTATAAGGATGAAGAGACCCCAGCAATGCTGGGAGACTTTCATGTTGATTCCTGGACTTAAAGCCCCCCAGTAGTAGGTGATGGCGACAGTGTCTCTCACCTAGAATAGCCCATGTTTAACTGTAATATGCCTTTTTCATCATTTCCTGGAAGTAGACCATATAACAACTGTCCCCCGGGCCAGAACAGAAGCACTAGGGTAAGGAACACACAGGAAACTTTAGGTTAATTCCCTTTTCCTAACAACCTTTCTCTAACTGTGCTGATGATAGAGGTGCTTGATTTTCTGTGTGTCTATATTCTTAAAAATATCCTTTTATTTATTTTTAAATACAGACACAGCTTCTTAATAGATCTGTTCCTCCCTCAGTGCAAATAAAAATCATTGACCTTGATGAAACAGCCTGGCGTGACCTGGAATATATGTAAACTCTATGCAAATGACTGTTAGTCATTAAGTGCTTACTAATGGTGTGATGACTTGTTTTGATTAATTTATTTGGAAAATGTCACTCCAGAACAGAAAGCACAAGAGTAAGTTGGCATTGTCACAGCACTGAAATGACTACGCAGATATGGGCCAGATTTCTCAAGTGACAACATTAGGAATGATTACTTCTTTTGTGTATTTGTTGTTGGTTTTGTATATTTGCTGACTGTGGAGGTTGTTGCTTTGCTGTGTTTATTAGTTCCAAAGTAATTCTAGTAAAATCTCTAGCCTGGTGTACATAATCAGTCCATCTGTCAATAAAAAGTCTTTGACTACTTCTTTTATCTTTAAATCTTTGTGTTTGTTTGTTTATGTCTCTTGTCTTAATGTTCTAGGTAAGACATCCAGCACAATATTGAATGAGAGTGCTAATGTAAATAGCTGTATCCTGTTCCTAATTTTGTGGAATTGCTTTAGAATTTTTTTCTCCATTTAGTAGAATGTTGACAACAGGTTAGTCATGTATACACTTATTCTTCTGAGAAGTGTTCTTAGACACCCAGTTTGTTCAGTAGGTTATGAACTCATGAAAAAGTGATGGATTTTGTTTAAAGCCTTTTCTGCATCTATTGAGATAATTTTGTGATTTCTTTCATTGACTCGATTTATACTTGTAGTAGGATAATTAATTTTTTTATACTGGACCATCCATATATCTTTGGAATGAAGTCAACTTGATCACAAGACTGATCTTTTTGATTTGTTCCTGTATCCAAATTGCAAGTATTTTGTTGGGAATTTTAGCAGCTATGTCCATCAGGGAAAAAGTGGTCAGCAATTCTCTGGCATTGTGTCTTTGTCCCCTCTGGAGTCTGTGTAATACTGACTGCATGCAAAGGATCTAGGCTAGGTGTTTTTTCTCTCTGATTTTACAGAGTAATTTGAGAAGCACTAGAGTTTGCTGAGGTTGTAGTGAAATTCAGCAATGATCTTCTCTATGCCTTGAGCTAGTTGGTATAGGTTTTTTAATTTTTATATTCATTTTTATTACTGCTTTGATCTCATTTAGTCTATTGAGGAACTGACTGTTTTATTGATTCTTTGTAATTTTTCAGTTTCTAGTTCATTAGTCTATGCCTCATTCTTAACTATTCCTTTCCATATGAGGGTTTGGGGTTTGGCTTATTCTTCTTTTCCCAGGGCTCTAAGGTATATTGTTGAGTTTTACTTATTTGCTTGTTTTGTTTTTTTGTTTATTTGTTTATTTTATATCTCTCTGATTCCCTACTGTTGGTAACTTAAAACCACAAAATGTACTCTTAGAACTGTTTTTATTGTATCTTATAGGTTTTTGTATTTTATATATTTATTATCATTGAACACTAGAATTTTAAAATTTCTTTTCTGGTTTCTTCGATGACCCCATTAATCATTGTGTCATGTTTCTTTTTAAATCTCCTTAAGTTTGTGAATGTTTGAACTTTCTCTTGCTGCTGATTTCTAGGTTTTCTTTTGTTTTTTTATTTTTGTTGTTGTCTCTTTTTTTTTCAATTCTGGTCACCTATAACTATATTTGTGAAGACTATTTTTCTGTCCCAATATACAAACTACTTTAGAGAAAGTTTCAGTGGCTGTTGAAAAACAACGTGTATTCTGCAGTTTTAGGATAGAATGTTCTGTAGATGTCTCTTAAATCCATTGGGTATATGAAGTCATTTAATTGATGTGTTTTTCTGATTTTTATTTTATTTTTTATTATTTTTGCCAGAGTGACCTATGAATTTATAAGAATGGACAATACAACAATGTTCAGTTGAGATTAATCTGTGTCTTCACATCTATTATGAATGTGGGTATATTTGTATTGAGTCATTTTTTTACATTTATAATGTCTTCTTATTGGATTAATTCATTAATTAGAATAGCATGACCTTCTTAGTCTCTTCAAACTGGCATTATTTTAAGTTTTAAGTCTTTTTGTCAGATATTAGCTAGTGAAGCTGTTGCTTCCTCATTTCATTTGCTTAGAATTCTCTCTTCAATTCTTTTACCCATGGTAATGTCTGTCTTTGAGTGTAGTTTGTTTCCCAGAAGCAGCAAATACATGGATTCTGATTTGTAATATAATCTTTTCATCTGTCTTTTGATTAGAGAATTAAGACCATTAATATTCAATGTTATTATTGAAAATTGAAGGTTGAACATTTATTATTTTCTGGTTTTGCTATGTTTTGTCTTTTCCTAATCCTAGTTTGTTTAACCTATTCTGGAGTCTTTGTAAGCCCGGTTTCTGGTCATAAATTCTTTTCATCTGTTTTCATCATGGAACATTTTACTATCTCCCTCAGGCATGACAGTTTTGCAGCATATAGTAGTCTGGGGTGACAGCTGTGCTTGTTCAAATCTTGAAATATATAATTTTAAACTTTTCCTGTCTTTGATGTTTCTGTTGACAGGTCAGCTGTGTTTCTGAATGCATGCCTTTATAGATGGCCTCTTGCATCTCTCAAGACAGTTTCCTTATTTTGTATTTTTAGTGTTTTATTATTATTTTACACACACACACACACATACACGAGGAATTTCTTCTCTGATTCTGTCTATTCACCTTTCAATGTAACTACAATCTGTTTCCTGTAAGTGTGCATGGTATTCTTACATAAATCTGATGAGGGAGCATTTGAATCAGTGCCTGAGTGCTTGATGTTCACTCAGCTTACCTGTCTTGGCTCAGCTAGGTATTGTGGGAAGTTAAGTCATGGAGGCCCTTTGGGCTAACTCATGAGGGACTGCTTAGTTTTCAAGTTTAAACTTGGAATGGTAGTGTATGATCTCTGGTCTCATGTGCAATAGATTTGCTAGAGTAGGTTCACAGTTTCTGCCATCATAAGAGAAGTCTAATGGACTGGTTTTACACATTTTTTTACATGAAACTAAAGTCTACATAGCAATTTTTTTAAATCAGGTATTCTGTCACAATCCAATCCAATGGCATACTAATTTGCTGCATAATAACGAATGTTGGTAAGAGAATATCTAAAATCTATTTTTCATTATTATGAAATTCTATTTCTATGAAACAGCCACCTTTGTATGTCCAGTAAGATTACTGCAGTTCATAAAATATTAGCCTCAAACATGAATCAAGTTGTTTACAAGGCTTTATTTTGAATAAACTTATGGACCTGGAACTCACAACACCAATGCCTTGTAAACAGCTTGATTATTATGTTACAGATCCATGCATACTCAGAGGACACTGAATATATTTCTGATTACTATTTTTCTAAGATAAGGAATTAGATCAGGGATATGTACATAGTAACAGCAACAGGAACAATATCTTAAGAAAGCATTTCTGGGTTATGAAGTAGTCCAGAGAGCTGGGGAGTGAGGTTGGATACTCAATGGGAATTTGGGACTTTTTGTGGGTTATTTATTTAGACCTAGCTTCTGTCATATTTGCTTGTTGCGTGTGCCTCTTACGTGAAGCCCTCAGTCAGGTTTACAGTCATTTTTGCTGCCATTGGTTTCTTTGCTGTGTAACCTCGAGGTCTCAGTGACCAACCTACTCCCAGGCCACACTTATGTGCCCCAGCCATAATATTGCCGGTGGATTTGTGACCCTGGCATTCAAGAATGCCAAAGTCTGGATATTGAGCTGAGCTCGGAAGAAAAGATACAAAGGGCTACAGCTTTAAACTCAACAAAGGAATGGAGGGAAAGACAAAGAACCTTGCCAGACCAAGAAAGTGGGGGAGATTCTTTTCTCTCTCTTAATGTGAAACCTTTTAGATCCATATTTTCCTCTACCCAAACTTGAGTGAAAAATTGTCTCCAAACTGGAAAGTGGGGACAACCTAGGACCCAAGTACTCTTTCACCAAGGGAAACACTGATTAGCCTGTCTCTCAGTTAACGTTGTATGCATTCTAGTTTTTGTCTTGGCTTTTTATAAATTGTATCATGGCCACTACCTCCCCACTAACCAAAGTACAAATAAAGTTGATGCATTTTTTGGTCCCTATTTATGTTTTCTGATTTCTTTGAATAAGCGAAGGCAATAGGGTAAGCTGACTCTGATGAGTCCTGTGGTGCGTCCTCATGAGAGAAATACTTAGAACAGTTTCCTTAAGAGAAGATTAGCTTCACTGTGCTGCTGAGGAATGTGATCAGAGAGTCCTTATATTCCTGGGAACGTCTAGAGGCTATGAAGATCTGATCAACACTTCCTAGTTGATGATTAAGCCCTATCAAAGTGGCAACTGGCATCAGGATTTACCTGGGGGTGTCAGATGCCATGATGCCCTGAAGGGCAGGAAACCTTTGAAGGTAGTCAGCATAATATGGCTTTGGTGAAAGGAAACAAACTCGGCTTCCTGCTTCCTTCAGTCCCTTGGTAGAAATGAGGCTGCCTCTGTAGCTGGCAATCTGTGAGAAATGATGGTGTCCTTCCTCTGATGCTTCATTTTCCATCACTGGGAGGTCTATGGAGGCTGTAGAGCTGACTCAGATGAGTCCTGTGGTGCATCCTCATGAGAGAAATGCTTAGAGCAGCTTCCTTAAGAGAAGAAAATTAGCTGCACTGTGCTACTGAGGGATGCGATCAGGGAGTCAAAACTGACAGGAGAGCAGGCAACACAATAGAGTAAATCACTGGTAAAAGCAAATGCATGGACGAGATGTCAAAGATGCTTTTACATCCAACCAGCAAGATCCCATTTAGTGGGATAAATTACACGCTGCCTAGTTGATGATTAAGCCCTATCAAAGTGGCAACGTTTTAAAGTAAAGCGAGAAACACATGATATACCACCGAGAGGCATGATCAATGACAAAATTTTGATCTGATGAGTGCTAATGTTCAAACTTGGAGACAGACTTCAAGCAATTTCATCTCTAAAGTCTTTAAATATTTGTAAAGCA
Source organism: Grammomys surdaster (assembly GCF_004785775.1). NCBI lineage: Eukaryota > Metazoa > Chordata > Mammalia > Rodentia > Muridae > Grammomys > Grammomys surdaster. The sequence goes on along the minus strand of NW_021620703.1, from coordinate 2,888,987 downwards.
ATGAACCTCTTCAAGATTACATTTCTAGGCCACAGGAATCTCTAACAAAGCCCAAAAACTTCAAGAAAAGATATATCTTACTATTTATTGTTATGAGCCTATCCTTACTAAAGTTAAATTTTAGGTCTGTAAAGGTGCTTAGAATACAGGTATACACCAAGGCCTTCATTTATATATAATCAGATAAGCAATAAAAAGTCCATGGATGACCTTGTTGCTTTCCAGATGGACCAATTGTCACTAAAATCCTATTCAAGACTCCACATCGCAACCTAATCCTTATGATCTGTGTCATAAGAATTCAGATGAAACACAGGGTTTACTGTAGAAGATAGAGAAGAGAGGAAGGTTGTGGTTGTTGTTGTTGTTTTATCCAGATATTAGAGCTTTTTCAAGGGTGAGCGTGGACCATGACCAAATAAACCATGATGTGAATACACATTTTAGGAAGACTTTATTCACTTTCTAAAGCATGCAGAATACAGAACTTCTTGAGGAAATGTTTCTTCCTATTGGAGGGTTTGGGCAGACCTGTTTGCTTATCTACTCACCTGCATCCTGGCAGGATTAAAATCTTCTAGTGATACACTGGTACCTTTCCTTTTAGTTGTTAGACTATTAAGAAAATGGTCTCTACACTATTGCAATTTCCACAGGAGACTGAAGCTGAGAGAAGGAAACAAGACCAACTTGTTAGAGACACTCTGGAATCTGGACAAGGATGGGCTAACAGCACATGCGATGAGGACTGCTTAGCTATGTTTAATTCTTACCATCTAGTTCGACTTAAATCTCATAGAATAGAACCATGGATGGACTTGAGAGAGAGGTTCTCTAGACCTCACTGTTCCTCTTCCCAAAGTGGCTTATTGAGGGAATCTCCTCTCTCTTATTTCACCACTTCCCGCGTCTTTATTTGGCTGGTTGAGGATGGTAGCTTGCACAGGTTGTCAGAATCCATTCTAACAAGTCTGGTACAGTTTGATCTTTATAGAAAGAATCAAAGTTTTGCCTTTCTCAGAAAGTTCCTTGCTTTTCAGTAATTTTGTAAGGTTTAGGATTCCTTGAGTGAAATTGTATCTAGTTATCCACTAGAGACCCAATAATGTGGATTCTCTGAGAGTGGCAAGGCTTTGCTCTGCTGTTGGGAGCTTACCTTGGTTAACTAGGATGTCAAGTGTCTAGAAGTCAACAGAAAGGCCTCCTGCAAGCCAGTGGCTTTCAAGCCCAGTGCCTCACAGCACTGAGCAGAACTAACAGATTTGTTAAAGAAAAAATGAAAAAGAACTCCTAAAAGGAGAGGGTTCACAAAGGGGACTACTATTTTACTTCTTAGTTAAGTGCCTTTTATGAGACATACAGAAGATGCTGAATTGACACTGAGGTAATCTGGAGCTAGATTAGTCATTCTGTGGGCAAGCCCCAAACCCTTCAGCAAAGCAAGCATGTGTTATTGATTGAATCAAAGGAATGATCCCAGGTCATGTTTATCTTCATCCACTCTCTCCACTCTTCTTTTTCTTGTTTTCTATAGCCTTTTAATTGAGTCGCCTTCTATATATCTAATGCCGGTTGCTAGTTCATTATTTGCCGCAGACTCAGCCTTTATTTACTGGGTGGAGCCAGCTCCTTCCTTCCTTCCTTCCTTCCTTCCTTCCTTCCAAGCAGTTCAGGATATGACATCTCCACCCAGGGCCAGAGATTTGACTTAGATCCCATCCCTCTGACCAATTATAAGAGCCATTAAGTTTCAGGCCTTATAATTTACCGACTGCTGGTTATGATGAAGGATTCTAGCCCTGTTTTTTAATTCTGCTAATAGCTAACAAGACACCAAGCATGAGTAGAATAAAAACAAGCCATTACACATCAAGTAATTTCAGAGTAAGTTACTCTACAGCAACAGTCTCATGCAACACTTGTAGAAGTTTCTGGTTCCATATTTAATATGTGAGGGGAAAAATGAGGGTCAGAAGTTGAATAAGTATCCCAATGTTTCAGGCTGCACAATAGTTAGGGTAAAATAGAGATAAGGTCTGCCTCTGCTCCCTGTTTGACTACACCTTTAAATGTCTTCCCTGGTACTTTTATCTCTGAGAAGGAAGTGCTAAATAAAGTCCTAGACCTAGAATTTTTTTGTTTTGTTTTATTTAACTTGCTAGGACACCTGCTATGTGTGGGCATCCCAATTCTGTATTTGTCCCACTTCCCCAGACTACCTGTAGAGTTAATGGGTAAGTGGACCACTCCTTCATGTCACACTCCACCAGAACTAAAGACTTCAAGGGTGAGTTCACAGAAGGCTCTTTGTCTCCTCTCCTTATCTGCCGGCTTACTCTTCTCTCGGCTAAGTGCTGCTACTCTCTCACCCAAGACCAAACTATAACATCTCTCCTTGCTCTGTAATCTGAATAATTGGGAGCCCTACTACCCCTCTCCCATTATAACTCTTTGTAGGAAGTATCTACAGTGTTAAACTGCAGTGGTTCCTGTTGCTGCTGAACTACACATGCTTTGTGGTTTGCTTTGTACATATGTTAGCGTACATATGTTAGCTAGGCTATTCTTTGAGAATGACTATCTCATAGAAATGCAAGTTTTGACATAGTGATCTGTTTGCATTTTTTCTACCTTCCTCTTCACCAAAGAATTCATCCTAAATATGGTGCAAAACCCTATGGGAGGATTGGAAGCCAAAAACATTTATTTTGTTGCATTTCTAAGCTTAGGTTGACACAAGCAATCAGTGTTGGTGATTTTTATTTATGTCTGTTTGGCACTATTGATATCATGCATCACTTAAACAAATCTGATCTTTTTTTTTGCCATTTAACTGATTCCCTTTCTTCCTGAAAGTGAAATATTTATCATTCTTCATTATTTTCAAATACTAAAGTGAAAATATTTTATTACAGTAGTTTTCTACTTACCAGTCTTGATTAATAAAAAAGTAAAGTTAAATTAAAAATTCCACACAATACAACTTTTCTCGGTATATAGGTTGTGCCTTCCCAAAAGTCTCTGATAAATTAAATTTTATAACTGAAAACTAGCTGTTCAATTTCTAGCAATGATATTCTGAATATTGCCTCTATATCATGTATGACTCATTACCACTGTTTTCCTTTAAAAGAATTAATTCATATTTTCTAAAATTTAACTATGTATTATAATATATTCATATATACATGAAAAATTTATTGTCTTCAAGAAATTGGGATTCTTGAGAATAAAGACAATAAATACTTTTCTCAAAATCCATCCTGACTGAAATATACAAGATTCTTCATTTTTATTTAAATGTTGCTTTTATATCCACTCCTTGGCTAATGCATGGTTATCTGTTGAGCAATGCAGCATCAGTATTTGTCTCTCAAAACTGCTTTCTCAATAGATTTTAATTAGTATTTTATACTTTAGTTTTATTTTAAGATATTTGTGAAGGCTGACTTACTCTTAATTTATGTGTATAGGTTATTTAGCTTGCATGTGTTTCAGCACCCAGTGTGTGACGTGCCCATGGAGGCCAGAAAAGGAAATTAGATCTCCTGGGACTGGAGTTACAGATGTCAGGGAGCTGCCCTCAGGGTATCAGGAACAGAACCAGGATCCTCTGGAGGAGAAGTTCATGCTCCTAATTACTGAAGTCTCACATGGGATTTCTTCTATGCTTTTTTCAAAAGGAATGTCAGGATCCCTTTGAGGGTCCTTGATCTTGATAAAAGAATTTAGCAATAGACTTAGAAAGGAACTTACTTTTTTCTCTATACAATGTGCCTTTATTGTAAGAAGTACATTTAACAGAGCACAGATTTCATATTCTTTCCTTTGAATAGGTTTTCTGTTAAAGTAAAGACATGAATTTTAAATTTGTAGTCATTCTCAGTACATTTTACACTTTTCAAAGGAGATTTTATTATTTCAAGACTTAAAAGCTTCAAATGAATAGAACACAGTAGTTTGTGTTTGAAATATATTTATGACATAGGTGAAATCTTTGTGGGCCTCACAAAAAATATTTTAGGCTTGTATATCCCAACTATGTCTTTTGAATGTACTTTTACAATTAGATATGTCTTGGCAACAGCATGTGGAAATTCCATTATCACAGTCTTCTGGTCATAAAGCCAAAGACCTCAAATTCTGGTGATTGAAGAGATATTTTAGTTTACTTTCTATTGCTCTGATAAAATACACACACACACATTCACAGACATGCACACACACATGCATACACATGTACACACATGCAGACACGTACACATATGCACACACATATGCACATAAACACACACACGCACAAGCACACACATGCACACACATGTACACACATGCACACACATACACACATGCACATATATGTACACACATGCACACACATGTACACACACACAAACACACAGAAACTTTAGAGGATGAGAGCTTTCACTCATAATTTCAGGTGACATTGCACCATAGCAAGAGAGTCAAGGTAGCATGAACTTAAACTAGCTCTTCATATCACATCTCCAATCAAGAGCAGAGAGAGATGAATACATACATGCATCTGTGCGCTTCCTCCTCTCCGAAGTTATACACTCCAGGATGCAAACCCAGAGAATAGTGCTGCACAAAGTAGACAAGTTTTCCCACTTCTCTTAATGTAAACAAGACAACCCATCACCCACAGGCCAACTTGATCTAAACAATCTCTCTCTGAGACTCTTTCCAGGTTATGCTAGATGTGTGTGAAGCTGATAACTAAAACTTACCATTGCAGACATGTTTTGAGACCATTATTGGAAAAGTCAGAAAAGTGTCAAGCTCAGTACTGGGGTCCATCGACCATGACATAGCTTCACTGTGAAGGGTAAGAGAGGTTAGGCTTTCTGAGAAGATTCACAGAACAGCTTAGCAGTCTTCAAGCAATGGCATAAGGGAAGGGACCATGTAAGTCTTGTCCATACCTCATCATATTCTTCCCATTTGCTTTTTCATTATTCTTTCTTTTTATTGTATGTACATTGATGTCTTACTTGCATGCATGTCTGTTTGAAGGTGTCTGGTCCCCTGGAACTTGAGTTATAGATAATTGTGAGCCACCATGTGGGTGCTGGGAATTGAACCCATGTCCTCTGGAAGAGCAGTTAGTGCTGTTAACCACTGAGCTATCTCCCCAGATCCTTCTCCCATTTTCTTATCACGTCTCCACTATCACGTTTCTTTTCATGTTCTGGCTTTAGGCTGATCCCATTTAGGTTATAAAGCAGGATGTTTCTCCTCAGTGAAAGAGAACTTTCCACTTGTCTGAATAAAGGAAATGACTGTTGTCTCCTTTGACATAGCATTTTCAGCCATTAACCAAGACACTTGTCAGGAGCTTACCAACCATTCACAAAGCTATTTGTATCTGAAGATATTAACTTGTCAACTTACTGGGATTCATATATCTGTAAGGAAGTCTGTGACAAAGAAGGCATCTATTGCTACATGAGAAGAATCTTATATGCCATGGATCAGAATCAGGCCAGGTGTAACCAAGTAGCTGAACGAAATATACATGTGTCCCAAATGATGTGCTGAGGTGTTGCCTAGAGTTATGCCTTTCTTGCCTTTCTTCCTGTCTAACATCCTGTATCACTATTTGCAAATATTTGAAAACATGATATATCCTCTCAAATTGAAACTCCTATTCTGAGTATCTCTGTAATGCTCTGGGATAAGTTCTTTTTTCAAGAGTTGAGTAGAAATGGTTGAATTATATTCAACAAATCTTAGATTGCAGGCTACAGCTACAGAACCTCCATCTTCACAATCAACCTCACATTGCCACGGTGCTGTGTTTACAATGATCTCAGTAAAGATACCCCTTTCCTCCCGTGTTGAATATCATACAAATCTCAATTTATGTCATCACACTGAATCATCATATGCATGTCTGTTTGCCACTGACCAGAGAGTTCCTTAATGGCAGCTACTCTGACTTGCTTTTGATTTTTTCACATTTTCTGCTTATGCAGAGATAATTCACCACAGAGATAATGAACCATTACTTATGTGCTCCCCACTGACACCAGGCTACTCCAAACTGCTGGGTGAAATCCTAATATTTAATGAGAAAATAAAAGAAGAAAATGGCCAGAGGAATGATTAGGGCTGGTTACACTGAATCTTGTCTCAGCTGTACAGCAAGACCCTGTTTAGACAGACAGACAGACAGACAGACAGACAGACGGACAGAAGCACTAGGCATTTCTGGCAAATATTTTCTACAAAATACCAGATGGTTGGGCTGCTCTGCTATCCTCCAAGCTTCTAAAACCTCTCACCAATCCCATCCTTTTTCCTGTGGCCTCAGAGAGGTTCCCAGGTCCTCTCATATCAGATTGCATTTAAATTGATCCTTTTATCTGTGCTCCAACTAAATATAATCTATTAAATTAATCTACTAAAATGTTGACAATCTAACAGTTTCAGTAGATGCTAGTGTGTTTCGTGCTGAAGAAGAAAAGAAAGTTGGTTATTTGTCCTCAGGGTGGCTTGTCTTGACCAGCATGAGCATGCTGGGAGACTAGCCAAGGCCATGGAATGTGACTCTTCTCATTACAAATATATTAAAATCAGTTGACATCAGAAAACTGAAACATAGTTAATAATGCCACTCTCCCTAATTATTGGATGTTTGTCTTTCTCTCTTGTCCTCCCTCCCATTCCCCATTGATGTTCCCATTTTTTTCCTCCTGTCTACTCTTGCTTCCATTTCTTTTCTTATCTTGCCTCCCCCTACTTCTAACATATTGTCCTGTCTTTTCTCCATACAGGTCTTTCATAGTACTCAACTGCCATAAAGCTTTCATTACTTTTGGAAACTGACCCATCTATTCAACGAAAATGAAAATGTCATTGCTGGTCAGTCATCTCCTGCTAATCTCCTTAACATCCTGTCTAGGAGGTAAGGAAAATCCTTTGTATGTTTTCCATAAATTATGTGACTATAATCTATATGCATTTTTATCATGAAATCTTTCATGTGAAATAAGAACTGATATTTTCTTTTGACCTCTGGGTCTGATCATATTAATAAATACACTTTACATACTAAAAATACCCTTATTTTTATTTTTAAATAAAATTTTGTAAGATTAAGCCTAGTTTCCAGAGTAGTAAAATGCTCATAAACCTGTTGTATCTCTAGTAATAGAAACAGTCGACATGTGACAGCATGGTTTAAATCAACACTATTTAATGTAGAATAGGGAGAGGAGGTTGGTATTTCTATCACCTGCCTACAATCAAAGATACTTCAGTGCAGGCAATAATAGTAAAATATAGCAAGAAATTTAAAAAGTAGCATTTAAATGTCTGCCTTTTGTCTTTAATACAACTCACTCACTTGCCAGTTAGCATTCATTAGGTTGAGTTAATACAGCTGTGTTTAACAGCTGATTCACAACATTTCTCAAAATTAATAAACAATGGCTCTTATGAGAATCCAGCACAATACTGAATCCAATAAATCTGGTACCTCTCTACTTGATTTTTAGGAAAAGAGTGTCCATATATTCTATGATGTCTATAAGCATATAAATAAGACCACAGCAGCTTTAAGATCTCGGCACAAAGACCATGTTTATCTCTTTTGGAGTAAATATGAAAATTCAGAGATATTTCCTACAAGCATAGACATGTTTCCTCCCCACACCCGCCAATGTGGTAGTAGTACATTTCCTGACATTCATTTTTTTTCTCAAACCTCCACCACAATGACCTTTGCTCAATGGGCACTTGTATGTTACGATTCAACTGAATATGTATCTGGTCCTTTCATTCAGTCTCTGCTGGTCTCTTTAAGGATGTACCCAACGACTATTCTATTGTATTTATCATTTACCTAGTTCACTTGTTTGTCTTATATAGGGTCTCTTGTAGTCCTGGGTACCCTGAAATTTACTAGGTGGTAAAGGATGACCTCAAACTAACAATCCTTCTGTATTAGGCTAAGTACTGGGATCACAGTAGAGCCAGCTATCATTTATTTTTAAGGAAATAAAAATTATGGATTTTGAGATGATAGTGATTTTGATAATACTGATTCCAAAATTTGGTGAAAATAATTTTCTTAGTGTCAATAGTGGGAGACAGAGGCACAGCACCATGGTTTGCCTTTGGCAGCCTTAGGCTTTCCCTCAGTCCTTCAGGCACCTAAACTCAAGTCAAACCAGATCCTTGGCTCTGAGGTTAAAAAGAACGTTAAGACAAGCCCTTATATGACAGAATCTGAGTTTATTAGAAATACAGGAAAGAGTACTTAGAGGAAATTAAATCACAACTTTGAGCACTTGTGTAGGCTTCTCATAGAACAATCAAAAATTGTCCTAATAGCAACATAGACACCGTGTTGATGGCTCTCAAGATACATTTTGAAGGGTGCCTGAGAAGAACAAAATTTTCCCTTTCTCTCTTTTTGTTAATTAAGAAGAGAGGATAGATCCAGAGTTGCCTTGGATGAGAACATAGTGGGATGAGCCCTGCTTAGTTGGTTCTGTGGGCTGTGTTGTTCTTGTAGTGTCCTCCGCCCTGGCTCCTACAATCCATGCTCCCCCACACTGGCTTTGCCTAGTGTTTGGCTGTGGGTATATGTTCCTTTCACTTGCTGCATGACTCCCCTCTGATGACAATTGGGCTAGGCACCTATATATGAGTACAGCAGAATATCCTTAGGCTTTTTCTTTCTAGTGATGTTTAGTTCTATCCCAGTCTCTGGGTTGCCCTGCCTTTGACTCCTAGTCATCCAGGCAGTGTCAGTTGTGTGTTTCCTCTCCTGGCTTGGGACACAAGTTGGATCAGTCATGAGTTGGGCACTCCCACGGGTTCTGCACCACCATTACTCTGTCATGTCTTGTAGGAAGGACAAGATTGTAGGTCTGAGGTTTTCTGGAGACTTGCCAGGTTATAGAACATGATGAGAATAGGATCTGTATCTCCCATTACCAGGAGACTTCACTGGAGTCACTTACATGGATTCCAGGGAGTTTCCACTGCACTAGGTTTCCACATTGCCCCCCCCCCAGTATCCATCTTGAATTCCAGTTGTCTCCCCCAGGACCCTTCCCCCCCTCATATATACAAACATACACACACACACACACACACACACACACACACATACACACACACACACACACACACACACACACACACACACACACACACATCCTGTGCTGCCCAACCCCTCTTGCTCCCATCCACACCCACAAAATCTATTCTATTACCTCTTCCTAGGGAGATCCATTCATTTACCCTTGATCCCTCCTTGTTACTTAGCTTCTCTTGATCTGTAGATTGTAGCACAATTGTCCTTTACTTAATAGCTAATGTCTACCTATAAGTAAGCACATACCATGTATATCTTTCTGGGTCTGTTACACTCACTCAGGATGATATTTTCTAGGTCTATCTGTTTGCTCGCAAATTTTATGATGTCATTGATTTTCACTGCTGAGTAATAGTCCATTGTTTAAATAATACTACATTTCTTAATCCATTCTTTGATTGGAGGACATCTAGGATGTTTCCAGCTTCTGGCTATTATGAATAAAGCTGTAATGAATGTGGTTGAGCAAGTGGTAGAATGACATGTCCTTTGGGAATATGCCCAAGAGTATTATAGCTGGGTCTTGAGGCAGATCAGTTCTCAATTTTCTGCTCACAGAAACTGAAGCAAAAAACATGGACCTCTTATGCTAGGTCTTCTGCTCAACGTTATGGTTGTGTAGCTTCGTGTTCTGGTGAGACTTCCAACAATGGGAGTGGGAACATGTTTTCGACTCTTTTGCCTGTAATTGGGACCTTTTCCTTTCTACGTGGTTGCCTCTTCCAGCTGTGATATGAGAGATTGTGCCCAGATTTATTGTAACTTGTTCGGCCATGTTGAGTGGATATTCCTGGGAGGCCTACTTTTTTTTCTGAAGGGAAACAGAGGAGGAGTTGATCTGGGGTGAGGGGAGATGTGAGGAGGAAGTGGGAGGGGAAACTGGTCTGGATGTAATGTGTGAGAGAATTCATCTTAACAAAATATATAGTTTGATAAGATCAATCCAAAAACTATTAGCTTAGCACAAAGAGGGGCCATGCTGATGATACTCCTAGAAAGCAGGGAAAGGACCAAGGCCTTGAACAAGTGCTAGTTGTGTTGGAAATCTTTGCTTCCAGGGACCAAGGTGATTCTCTATTCTTTGCTCCCATCCTGTTCCTCCTCTTTCTATCCTGCCACAGTTAGTTAGTACTTAAGCATTTAAAGGCAATAGTAAATATACAGAGCCACAATAATGATATGAATACACATATGTGCATATATAATCATGTATATAATGTGCGTGTAGTGTATATGAATAAATTTTATATGGTTATTGACATTTTATTATAGACAAAATAGAAATCGTTTGTTGGTCTCCCAAGTTCATACTTATTCTATTGATTGCAAACAGTACTACCACTATGTAATGTGCAAACAAGAAAAAAATTATTTGAACAGGTGTAAAGATACATCAGTCTTGTGTGAAGAGTATTTTGTCTCATTTCATTGACTCTGCCCAAGTTTAAAAACACACCTGGAAGAATTAGTTGACATAAAAATGATGTTTTTATTCTTTTTCCTTTTAGAGTTTACATGGCACAGAAGATATGGTCATGGAGGTAAGTTTTAAATAACGTGTGTGTGTGTGTAATGATATTTGATTTCTGCTTTAATCTATGTTCACTCTAAACTTGATGGTAATTACTATTGTTGAGTCACTTAGAAATCCTGTAAGGTATTTTTTTCCTTAGATCATAAAACAGCTTGCTTGATTGTTGAAAGACAATCAAGCACACACACACACACACACACACACACAGAGAGAGAGAGAGAGAGAGAGAGAGAGAGAGAGAGAGAGAGAATCCCAAGGACTAAAACACCAACCAAAGAGTACGCATAGAGGGACCCCCATGGCTCCAGTGGCATATGTAGCAGAGAACTGCCTTATCTGGCATCAATGGGAGAAAGGGCCTTGGTCCTGTGGAGGCTTGGCTTGTTGTCCCACTGTAGGTGGATGCTAGTGGGGTGAGACAGCAGTGGATGGGTGTCTGGGGGAGCACCCTCATAGAGGCAAAGGGGAGGGGAAGTGGGGTTTGCAGAGGGAAGACCAGGAAAGGGGATAACATTTAAAATGTAAATAAATAAAATAATCAATTAATAATAATAAAATATTAAAACTGCTTAACTTTTTTGCAAGCCCCTTGTTTGTTTCAAGAGAGAAAATTCAAGTTAATGCATGTGGAATCTTAAGATTTAGTGTAGTTGGGAGCTAACAGATGCTATAGAAATTTCCTGTTTGAGATGGATTGAGTGTAACAACAAGTCCTGCTGGTCAGAGTCTTCTGTGGTTATTGGTTTTGCTGAAGGAGGGACAGTGTAGCAAAGAAGATCAACTTAGATCTGCCTCTCCAGCTGGAACTTACTGGCTAAGCTTGCAGATTTTGCACAAATTAGTCAACTTCCATGAACTTCTGTTTTCAATATCCAAAAGTCACCGGATTTTTTACCGCAAGACTCTCACAGAAAACAGAGTGAATGCAGCTGGCATTGTGACTGACGGACCATGTGCCCAGTGACTAGTAACTGCAAACCTACTAAAACCACTGCAAAATGACAGAACACAAAGCCAGGAAGAACTGCTGAGCATCCAGTGTGACAACCTCCATGGCAAATTCAAATGATGCCATTTGGACTGAGAAAGATTTTCACTTATAGGTTTAAAGAACAGAAGTACAAGGAATTCTTAGCCCAAATCCCTCCTACGTTGTGAGCTGGCAATCACTACATGTAGGTTTTATAAAGATCAGTGACTAGACTTCAAGAACCTTATCATAATAGGGAATATGAAAAATATAGCAATTCTTTAAGAAAAAAAGTGGAGTTAGTATTAAAAGGATTATTTGATGGTTGAGGTGTGTTTAGTGATGGATGTTGTAGATAAGGAACCTTGAAGTATTTTAACATGTAGAAATGGTGTAAAATTCTAGATAAGCAGGGTGATTGAGAGAGACAGACAGAGAGAGAGAGAGAGAGAGAGAGAGAGAGAGAGAGAGAGAGAGAATAAACAATTGCAGTTTCTATAGGTTATTAGCAGGAATTTCATTAGAAAATACTTTATTGTCAAATAAACCATTGGAAACCCTACTGCAGAGTTAAGTATAATGGTTTATTTTTAATTGCAGTCAAGGTTTATAGTACTAAAAAAACATAAGGGCAGGCATTTCTTCGCACTGACATCATAAAACATGTCTAGCTGAGTCACTAAGAACCCATATTTATTTTTTCACATCCCTAGAGAATAGAACCCAGACTCAAGATGTTACCATAACCGTGGTCCCTTAGAACCCGCAGAATCCTTGCCTCCTTCCACTGCCGTTAGCCCCAAATGGTCCTGTGATTTTTGAAAGCCTAACTCCAGTGCCTGCCTTTAGCTGCTCTTGGCTTCTCCCCATGGCTTTTCATGTAACCTTCCCTCTGAGCATGCCAATGTCCCTCCTATTGCAAGGTAAATCTCTGAGGAAAAAATATAGATAGATAGATAGATAGATAGATAGATAGATAGATAGATAGATAGGTAGATAGATAGATAGATGTGTGTGTGTGTGTGTGTGTTCTATTAACCACTAAGCACCCTCCATTTATGTTAACCTTAAATTTGTGATGCTTTCCTTCAGGTGAAGTGCTAAGATAGTCCAGCTAACACTGCATTTCCTTACACGCCCATTTCCCTCCTCAGTCATGTCATAGGGCACCTTACTCTTCATACCTCTAAAATACTTGTGCGTTCTGACATTGGCGTGTTGGGTTTGGTTCTTATTATGTAGGGTGGTTGGAGATGACAAGAAGGCAGTTCCACAGGCTACCCCTATAGTCTCTAATAATCATCACTCAAATCTGCACCAGAGTGCTGTGCTGCCATTTGTAGGGTTCCCCACACCCTGTTGTGCTCTTGTGAGATAGACCTGTCTCATATGATCCATTTAACCTGTTGTCACAGAAAATGTCCCCTTTTTTCTCTCCTTATTGTCAACTTCTCCCTCTTTATGGCTATTGCTATCAACACATATACATTTCATATTCTGGGAGAATAGAGACACAAACCTTTTGTTCCAGCATTTGGGAGGTAGAGGCAACTGGATACCCAAGACAAGTCTGGTCTGCAAAGAGAGTTCCAGGACACCCATGCTTACATAGAGAGACCCCTGTCTTAACAAACCAATAATAATGATAATAATAATAATACATGTTATCTTCAAACTCTATACTTTTCCATCTTCTTCTCACCAATATAACAAAAATGTCCTTTCCTATGCTTGTTCTTTTCAATTCCTTGATAGATCTTCTTTGAATGTAACAAGTTTCAACAATTGCCTCTTTGCCATCCATGATGCACAAATGGTTAACACAGTGAGCCACTTCAAGCTTTCCCTGAAGTGCACAGCTGACTGCCACATATGAACAGAATACTATTCCAAGTGAAGAGGGGGCACTTCTTTCCCTCTCCCTTTCCCTCTCCCTCTTCCTCTCCCTCTCTTTCTCCTTTTCCCTCTCCCTACCATTCCCTCTCTTTCCCCGCTTTCTCCCTCATCTATCTCTGTTTAAAACAAAGAAATCTTTCTCAGACTCCTCTGAAAGAAATGTTATGGCTCTTGGTAGTCTGGGTCTTCTCCAGCTACAACAGACATTACATTTAAGTACAGTCATATATTAAGTAGCCTGGGAATATTTGTAGCCATGTCTAAAAGTTCAAGAAATGGCTCTAGGTCCAAGGGGTCTATAAATTTATGATGGACTCTCCCTGTGATGTACAGCCAGGCAAAAGTTTGTCTACATGACCTAGCCTGTGAATCCAATCTTCTCCATCCTCTTAAAAACTGGACTTATGGAAAAACTCCCAGTATTGCATTGTTAGGGATGTGAATTATTGCAACGTTACTTCTTGCTCATCAGCCTAAAGTTATGGAGGTACCAGAGTATTTAAAACCCAAGTCAGAAACACCTTGATTCTCTCGGTAAAGAAAGGACCAATAATGTCTAGAAGTTTGTGCTAAGCAATGTAACTTTTGCTGCATGTAGATAGTGGATTGACTTTCAAGAGAGCTTGAACCACTCTCAGCTTCATAATAAGAAATATTGTAAATATGATAAGGAATCTAATAATAGACTTTTCAATTTTTTGATGCCATTACTTACTTTATTTTCTAATAGATTTTTCTGAGACTCATCGGAAAACACACTTATGCAAAAATTCTATTTAATTACAGATTCAGATGACATATTTCAGAATGAAAAAATAGAGTTTATTTCAAGACAGTTAGAAAAAATGACTAAAAATAACTCTCAAGCACAAACTGCAACCTTACTTTCAATTTCTGGAAATGAAACCAGATAGCAAGATTACAGAGGACTGTCTCTCTACATGGGAAAATTGTGAGGACCCAATTTTAGTTCATGCCGTGGACTGATTATGTACTCTAAGAACATGAAAAGTCCACTCAAGGAAAAGCAATAGCATTTGATTGTCTTTCATCTGCAAATTTTACTTCAAATAACCATATGTGATCTTTTTATTTCTCAACTTTTTTAACCATATTCAATAAAGTAACTACTTCTCTGGTAGTTATGATAGTCCATTATATATTGGAAGATGAATTTTTTATTAAAATGAGTTTATATTAGGAAAAATACAGATCAAAAAAACATGTAAAATATGTTCTCTCTCTCTCTCTCTCTCTCTCTCTCTCTCTCTCTCTCTCTCTCTCTCTCTCTCCTATAAAACTTCCAAAACATCTAAACCTCTTACCTCTTACAAGCATTTTTCTACTGCTAGACTATCAAGAGACAGAGACACTCCTTCCTGAAGATGAGTGTAAATCTGCTTGAATGGGTCCTGTTATGAGTCTGATGTTGTGTTCTCTATCCATAGCAGATCTGTCTCTTGGTCTGAGTCTGCTCATACCTGTGAATTAGGGGACCACAAAGTGACCACATTGGTGATAGGTTGCTACCAAGCGCAATAATTGTAGGCAAAGACTTGATGCAGTAACTGCTATTCTTCAGGGCCAATTTCAGTCCCCTAGTAAAGTGTTCAGAATCATTCTTAAGCTCCAGAGGGATCCATTGCCTTATTCAGGGTATAAAATTCTAAAAATATAAGCACCATATGTTCATTAAACAGTATAGATCTATCCTAGAATTGAGAAAACTAAAATATTTTAAGTGTAATTTTTCCTTATGAATATTAATTTGATTTCATTATTGTATTCCACTAAGGTTTCATAGTCAATTCCTATAGAAGTTAAAAGCTAATGAAGGATTAGATAATGAACATACATCCTTTGTGCAAAATACTGACATTAAAAAGAAAAAGATGCTTTGTTTGACCTATATAACTTTAACCACAAATTTAATATTTATATAAACTCTTTGCAGAATTGCCTTTCAATTATATATTATATATAATATATTCTCATATATATATATGGCTAATACATCATAAAAGGTTAGCATCTAGCACTGTTAGAGGGTAATTTTCTTTTCAGACAGGATCTTATAGGTTGATGGTAGAGAAGATAAAATTCATTGTGCCTCTTGAGTTGCATCATCTATTCAAAAGGAATCTCAGAGCCCCAATTGGATATCTCTTGCTAACAAATGAAGCCTCTGGGAAAGGATGATGCCAGATGAAGCTGTTGGCCAAGAAGCAGCATGGGAACCCCCAAGCAACCCAGGTTATTTCCAAGGCTATTGTTTTTCTTCACAACCTGACTGTAAGGCCCTTGAAGAGAGCACCTACAAAACCCACTGAACACAGAGAAGTCAACCTGGTGCCTATCTAAAGGATTTTCACCTACAGACTAGTGCTCATGGTACTGGAGGGTACTTGGCATGCTTCCAATGGAAAAACTGTAAACACAAAACCAGCTACGAACCCTTCAATCTACAATGATGACCTGCCTTCAAAATACCCTAGTACAATGGTGGCACAAAGCTTGTGGGAGTACCAATCAATATCTGATTGGACTCAAGGCTGCTCCAGGAAATGAGCATATCAACCCTGCTTGGGTGGCCAAGAAAGAACCTGAGACTAGATCAGCCAGGGACCTAGGAGAAAACCAAATACTTGACCTACATAAGGAACATAGCAATAAAATGGCTGCTGACAGCATTCTGCCATCCCGATAGGTCAGTGCCTCGCTCTGCCATCATCAGAGAAGCTTTCTCCTGCAGCAGATGGGAACGAATACAAAGATGCACAGCCAGACAATATGTAGAGAGTGAGACCTTGGGACACTCAGCCATAAATGGGATGTCTCTGTCAAAACCCTTTCCTTGGAGGCTAAAAGAACTCGGCAGAAGAGGAACTAGAAAGAGTGTAAGAGCCAGTGGGGATGGAAGACACCAAGGAAACAAGACCGTCTAAGCACAGCATGATCAACAAACATATGAACTCTCAAAAATTGAAGCATCATGCAAATGACCTGCACAAATCATTCTTAACACAAATCTCATGCCCAGCGGTAGATGGTCAACACAAAATAAACTCAATGCCATCATTGCAGGTCCTTTGTCTTATAATACTGAGTCAGAGCATTCTGACAAAGGTTGCAAAAATCACAGGGGGTATCTTAAGTCCCAAAGCCCAAGTGGGGAGCTATTGGGCCACAAAAGGGAATGATTTAAAACAGGAGGATGGGAGACAGCCTTCTAAAGGAATTACCACCATATCTGGGTCACAAATATACAGACTTAATAAGAAAAGCAGGATGATGGTTTCACAAAGAAAAAAAAAAATCAGGCAAAGACATGGAGGCATGTGTGTGTGTGGAGGGGGGGTATGCAAGAATGTGTGAGAGTGGTAGTGTATGTGAGTGTGAGAGTGTGTGTGTGTGTGTGTGTGTGTGTCTGTAAAGGAAGTTGTAAGCAGATAACTGGCAAATGGTACATTAGGGAAACCATGAGAGACAGGCAAAAACGAGACACTTTTGATGCAACCAAAATTTCTTTTAGTTACAAGGATGTACACTATAAGATCGTCTTGTTTGTGTTTCAGTCTCTGAGGAGGACAAAGGATTTGGGCCCATTTTTGAAGAGCAACCAATCAATACCATTTACCCAGAAGAGTCACTGGAAGGAAAAGTATCACTCAACTGCCGGGCCCGGGCCAGCCCATTTCCAGTTTACAAGTAATGCGCACCTCTCACTGCTTGTTTCAGAATGGAGGGGTAGTGTGGAGAGTACAGGTGCCATTCGTGACCTCAGATCTGTAGAGAAATCTTTAAGTCTATAAGGTCAATGAACATAAATCAAAATATTGGCGTGTACGCTACTGAAAACTATGATATTTATGTACATAGTGTTTTACTTAAATATATGTAAGAATTTACTTATTCAGACGTAACACATGTAGATTTGATATCATCTAATGGAACTGATGCTTCAGAACAACCAAATGTTACATAAAAGCATTAAGTATATACCTTTGATGATAAAAAAATTTTGTATGCACTGTCCTAGATAACTCAAATTCATGAATGACAAATAATGTTTCTTAACATTAACTACATTCTAAGTTTGTATAGGCAGTTCCAGAAAGTGTTACCCTTTTTCAGGCATCACAAATCTCTATCCCTGACAACACAGAAAGTTTCCTACATTGCTAGGATTGAACCCAGACTCTCATGCATGCGAGACAAACACTCTACCAGTGGGCTGTACTTCCAGCACAAAAATGTGTCTTAAATATGTCTACTCTCTGAACAATGCAGGAGCATCTCTTCTGACATTCCTGGGTTACTTCTTGCGCTATCATAAAAACTTTATAAGGAATAAAAGTGGGTTTCTGTGCTACAGAGAGTTTATAAAATTGGACCAACAATTTAATCTTATTCAAAGACTAAAAGTTAACCAAATGCCAGTAAATTTGAATTTCTTTTGTGAAGTGTTTCCATGGGGAGGAAGATAAACCTACAAGTGTTTGATGGGGAAAATGGGACTGTAGTGAACAATTATTACCTGACTGAATTGAAGACTGTCAATTGATAATTAATTTTTGATAGTAGGCGTTCTTCCTACTTAAAATAGCCTTCCATTATTATGCAAACTTATTATAGGGAAAATATCTCTTTCTCGCCACTTAATTCTAATTGTGTTCATTTTTCTCCTGCCTCTGGCTATACTTACAAAATTACTCCCAAAGTAAAATATGAATTTAGGTATAAAATCACCATCCTGACATTAATTTTATGGCTTCAATTTCATGCATGGGAGGACAACATAAATTACAAATAACACATTTGTTCTAAAAATTATTCGGTTGCTAAAATTACTGCAATGGCCTCTGCACACGGTCATGGTCTGGCATCAGTGATAGTCTATAGAGGGAATTTATCTACAGAGAATTTTACAAGAAAGGATGCTAGATACTAAATTAGACACATTGGCTTCACCGTGTAGGTTAAGCACAGATGCCTGACCAAAGCACAGGTGCAATGATTTCTAAAGATAGTATGCAAATCTCAAGACTATTTCAGTGATACACATGCCAAAATTCTGTCCTCAGCAGCAGCCTCCAGACTAGCTTGAAGGCAACCTATCAGCAGGTGCTGTGCTCAGTGTTTCTAGGATCATGGCATTGGCAGGGTTATAGGCCTTCTCCACACAGAGGATATATGAAAGAAATGTAATCTGGCAAATATGTCATCAATTCCACCCAACAGATTTTAACCAAACTAAAACTCCAGCTTGAGCTGGCTTGACTGTCCATATATTCATATAGGGAGCTGAGGGTGGCAAGTAGATCTTTAATCCTGATAAAGGCAGCTGCATCAGACTGTAACATAAAAGCTAAAAGGGGAAGAGAAGAGCAGAGACTTGTTTGTTGGAAGAAAGGATGATTTTCAAAAGTCATGTCTACAGAAGAAATCACACTGCCCTCAGTAATCACTCACTGTGTCCGTCACACAGTTTTCTATTTGTAGTGTGTTCTGTGGTGATGGATTATTCATGGTGGCATCCTGAAAGGTGAGAGATACAACAAGGGATTTCCCTTGATACTCACCAGCCTGGTACACTTTTTTTTTTTATCAGTCTCCACCCCCAGGAAGCGAACACTGCAATAAAAAGCCCATCTAAAGGCACAGTGGTCTCAACACACATTTCCGAAAATAGACAGTGAGTTTATCCAAACACAGCAAGGCATAAAATTATATGATACCCTAAACAACCACAGCCACAGGAAGTCAAAGCAATTAACACAACTTGGACCCAATAAAGGAGGAGAGAATCCAGACAATTGAAGTTGCCTGACTAGGGAACCTGTGCTGTGATCACTCCAGATCACTTCTCCATGCCCAGGGCAAGGCTGACTCTGCTGAAATCAAAGCAAGTGATTTCAGGTGATCACAACAAACACGAACGGGACACTGTGTGTTCTTGCTTTTGAAATTAGCTACTACCCCGTAAGGATTTTAACTTGGAAATGTTCTAGTGACCTGACTTACAAACACATTCTGAAGTCATGCACTTTTGCCATTATCCTCACCTGCCTCAGAAATGTATTTGGCATCTGGCCACAGCTGCCCCCTGAACTTCAAGGTCAGGACTTTTGTTTGATGCTTTTCCTGGGACATTGCTTTAAGAGATGAACCCTGGCACAGCACAGCATATTTGTAAATTGATCTGTTACTATCATTGTAAGTGAAGATTCTTTCTACATGCATTCTTCTCTCCAACTTACTCAGAAAAAGCAGAATTCAATTTTTAATATTGTCTCCATCATAGAGTGATGTCATTAGCCACAATATTTTTCATTGACACTGTAATACATAAGAGTATACAGTGTGAAAAATATTTTCAACAAAAGTCGCCCCTCAGTAATGTGAAAAGCCACCACTGAATACGAGGCTGAAGAAAATTTGAATTTACTAGTTTATTTGTGGCTTGAATTAAGACCCAGTAATTTAAAACTGTGTGATCTCCCTCTAGTGGTAAACGTGTGTTAATTGCTGGCCAGACAGCCTGCCTTCTTTAGCTTTATTGGAAAATTGCTGTGCTATTTAACCAGATACTCATATTTTACATTTTAATTCGGCTAGAGATATGTTTTAATATTTTATACAATGTATCTATATGCCTGTGAAACTACTCAGCAAAATATGGCTGTCAAATATGCTTCTGTCTAGATAATGAAATTAGTGTCAGGAATACATCAAGTCAGTCTCAGGAATAAAACTGAGTAACGTATTTTTCTTTAGGATACTTCATTCAAGATGAGAGAATGTGCCAGGAGTTCACAGTTACATGTTTATACCTTAGCTAAATTATTATTCACGTTTCAAAATACTTGGAATCAGAGATCATTAAGAAATACCATTGATCCATGTACAATCGTCTTCCTTCACATGGAACTGGACTTAAATTCGAGTGAAGTTAGCCAGATAGTTTCCAGGCTTCATGAGCTTCAGAGTAACATTAATGTCTTTTTCTCTAGATGGAGGATGAATAACGGGGATGTTGACCTGACCAACGATCGGTACACTATGGTTGGAGGAAACCTTGTTATCAACAACCCCGACAAACAGAAAGATGCCGGGCTATACTATTGCTTGGCGTCCAACAACTATGGAATGGTCAGGAGCACCGAGGCAACTCTGAGCTTTGGGTGTAAGTAATCATAACCTTTTTAAAGGGTGGATTGACTTGAAATGAAGTTACATGTGTTTTAATTACTGATCCAAGTCTATATAAATGGTGTGTGAGGGTGGCGACTGTGGGATGGTTAACTACCTCAGCTGTTCTCTTCCCTTAAAGTCAGTTCTCCTGGAGAGATGGTTCAGAGTTGAAGAAGTGTGCCGACTGCTTTGGCAGAAGCACCAAGTTCAATTGCCAACACCCATGTTGAGTGACTCACAGTTGCTTGTCACTCCAGCTCTGTAGAATCCAGTACCCTCCTCTGACTTCCATGGATAGAAAGCAAACACACACACACACACACACCACACACACACACCAAATATCACACTCGTATACATTACACACATACACACAAACATATACATCCACGTAAACACACACTCACACACATACACATGAATAAATAAAATTAAAATTCTTGTCCTTCTGAATATGGACCCTCCCACCTTATCATTCCAATCAACGTAGTGACTCTGTGTGATTTATTAGTGAAGTCATGGCACCTGTTCATTTACAGGTGGCAGTTGGTGGTGGTGAGAAAAATATGAACCCTGTAAAGTTTTCAGTTAAAATATAGTAATTCTATGTGACCACTTGTTCTGGCCCATTCTGCCCCGTGTTTGGGGGCCACTATGTAATGGCCCAAGCTGCTGCTCCACAGGTCAGGATCTAGCAAGTGAGAGAGTGGGGAATGGGGGGGAAAGAGACATGAAGAATGGAGACAAGACAGAGGGTCTGATCAAGTCTCCTTTATTGAAAAGAAATCCTGGGTATATATACACTTTACCACGTGCCTTGCAGCGTGGATACCACATGCACCTTGCAGCTGGGGGCACTAAGCAACAAAACAAGATATGTGAGAAAAATAAGATGTTTATCAGAGTGTGCTCAGCTATTGTGGGCTGTTGAAAACAAGTCTTTTGTCAGGGTATATGGCTCGAGATGGCTGCAAAGATGATAGCCACTTTCTGCTAGGAGTTGGCTCCCAACAACCACCAAGACCTATTAGTAAACCATAAGAGTTCACCAAAAAGAATAAAACAAGGAAACAGACTAATGATAAGAACATGCCAGTGAAGAAATGTATTGAACACGAGAACAGGCTTTCGGTAGTAAGCTCAGCATAGGCAAAGTACTACGGGTCCTCTAAAATGATGTAAAAGAAACCAGAACTACATTCTGAAGCATGAATCAATGGTTCTCTGCAATCTAGCATCAGAGAAGTGATGCTAGTGTTCTCATTGAAGGCCTCATGGGGTGAGAATTAGTTATTGAGACAGTATCTGAGATATACAGAGTACTGTGTGCCTGTCCTCAGCTCCCCTGTACCTGAAAATATCTGGCTCTTCAGCATTTAACTTCTCTGGGCTGGGATCACTTAAACTGTATTTTAGTTAATCAATCATTTAAAATTTGAATGAAGACATTTTTCTTACAGGGCCCAATAATGAAAAAACATTTCAAAAATACTTCCTAGCAGAAAAGTTAGAGTTTGTTGTAAAGGATAGCTCTATATTGAGAGGTAAGCTGGGTGTGATATTAATCTCTGGTTTGTGATTTTATGCCAAGATCTTTATCCTTGCTAAATACTTTACAGGATGAAAACAATGTTTTCACTCACCAGGAAGGATGAGATAGGTCAAGAAACAGTGACATTAAAATAGTGTGGCAAAGAGTATTGTAGACAAAATACATGAATCTTAAAAATTCAGTACTTCCACTCAATATTTTTTCAAAGAAATTCAAGTTAAAGACAAAAATATTCTTCTATCACTGAAATAGAATGGGATCTAGGAAAGTGAATTTAAGATGGAATAAAATATTTGTATTTCTGCTCTACAACCAGAGCAGAAAATGTCAAATGAGCAGGTGAGGCTAGGGAAGGATTTCAGGTGCCACCAGCACGCCAGGTCCAGGATGTAGCTTTGAGCCTTCCTCTGGAAAAATATAACCTGGAGAGCACACAGGTTTCCCGAGGCAGACAGGAGGTTATGGAGAGTAAAATGTAGGTATTATAGTTTGGGTATTGATCACAAACAGAGAAAGAGAGTCGAAAAAGAGCCAGAACCAATATAAGTAAAACAAATGAAGAACTGAAGTACTTCAGGGTGAAGAAATCAAGCGAGATGCGATTTTTAACCACAACACATGGAGAAAAAAATGAGTTTAGAAAAGAACTAAACAAAATGTAAAGGATCAATGGGTTGATCACTTTCCCATTATTCAACCAGGGTCCTTTCACCGAGTGTCTGAGCAGCCACCGAAAGGGATCCCTGTGTGTTTCCTCGCTTGCTCCGGAAGCTCTCTGGCTTTGCCTGATCGCGCTGTATTACTCGAAGATTACACTTAACAAATATCTCTTTCTCTTGATCAGAGTGAACATTTCCCTTTTCCCTTTTGAAATCAGATCTTGACCCCTTTCCTCCTGAGGAGCGTCCAGAAGTGAAGGTGAAGGAAGGGAAGGGCATGGTGCTTCTCTGCGACCCTCCCTACCACTTCCCAGGTAAATGGAGATTCTCAGACAACTGTGGAATGAAATAGGAATGTTTGCGTGTTCTAGTAACGTTAACACACTAATAATTACTCAATTCATTTAACAGTCATGGTCCATCATTCATTTAAAATGACTCATTATTGGCATTTGTTGCGTGAACTTTGCCTGGGGAAAAGAACAACATATACGCGCCATAGATAGGACACTCATTGAAGAAAAGATTCCACCTGAGACTAGCTTGATGAACCAAAGAGTTTAACCGGGGTTACTTACAGGAGCATTAGAAAGGAGTTCTTTTTCATAAGCACAGGCAATTTAAGAATAGCTACTTCCTGTCATATAACGGTGGGACCTTATGAACACTTCCCCCAGAACAGTGACAAAGTTCAATCAGATATCATGCAATTAAACAAGGTCACAAAGAATTAGGCAGTACAATGGCTAAGTCATACCCAGAAGTCAACGTTCACAACATCAATTTGTAGTCATCCCTTAAAGTGGTTGTAAATACTTTCCTACTTGGTTACTTGGCCCTAATTCTAAGGATTTCTAGTCATTTCCGTTTATAAACAATACGTATGTTGGTTTATGCCCTCATTAAAGTTTCCATCATGCAAGAGAAATTATGGTAGATTTTGCAGAAATTATGTTAAACATCCAGAAATAGAGCAGTAATCAGGAATGATGTATGGTCAATCTGTTTTTTTAATTTGGCATCTGCAATAAACTGAATTATAAGTAAGCTCTAGCAATGGATAAAGATGTGATAAATTATTAATGTCTTTGGACTCACTGGTCTATGAGAGCAACTGTACACTTCAGAAAAGAAACAAAACTAAAGATTGTCTGTTAAAATTTCAACTTCGAACACCTACATCTTTTTTTTGATATGGTTAAAACAAAGGCTACTGTGCTGTATGTATATTCAGTTTCATTTTCAGTTGTTGTATCTATCCCCTCACAATGGAATAAATGTTTCATTCTCTTTATATATTAAATGTGATTTAAAATATCCATAGAAAATGAAACAACACTCTGCTGTAAGTGATTTTGTGTGGAATACACTCAATTCGTGTGTATTCATAGACATATCTACATATGATTTCGTACAAAATTATATACATATATTTTATGTAAAGTTCATGTAGGTGAAATTTTATATGCATATATGAAAATGACATATGTAGCACTAGTTACTTCTAAAACACTGGTAATTTTCTCTGCACTGTAAAAAGGATTAATTAGTAAACATGGGAGGGGCATGTTTACAGTGTTATGAGAGCCTTCAAATGAGAGAACAGTCTTTTGCTTGAGGAACTGCTGAAACCATGAGAAAATATCCCTCCTCTTCCCAGTATTCCCCACAAACAAGGCAATAGCAGTACAGTGACTTTTCCTATTTAATACTGGATGGGCTTTTTGTTTGAGGAAACATCTTGTGAGCACTTTTCCTCAAAAGGCACTGTTCATTCCCCAGGACATACCAGGGAGCAGAATAAAAGCTGCCAGTCCTCAGAGAGCATCTGTTGGGACAGATACACAATAAATGAGATGGAGACTTAGGGCGATACAGAATAATAGAGAGGGAAAGAAACAAGAAAGGGTTGGGAATAATTTAGATTTTAGAAAGGGCCTTGCTAAGAAGGGAATGTTGACTCAAACAGTAGAGAAATAAAGGAACTGAGAGTATAAGCATCTCAGAAGCTGAAAGGGCTTCTAGGGAGGTGATCAGGGGCTGAAGTTAGACTATGGGTGCAAAGCAAGCTGGAGTAGCTGCAGCAGAGGGATTGAGGAAGAAGGCAGGAAAAAAGGTAATGGAGCTCCAGGAGCTGTGTCCTGTGGAAGCCCTTATCAACGCATGCATGGCAACCCTGAGCTTTTACTTTAGCTCGATTTATACTCAGAGTGTTGTGCAGAAGAACCATGTGGCATGAATGGTTACTTTTTAAAGGAGGGTCAGAGCAGTGGTTCTCAACCTGTGAATCATGAGCCCTTTGGAGGGATGTCAAACACCCCTCTCATGGAGTCATATATCAAATATCCTGCATATCAGATGATTATATTACAATTCATGACCATAGCAAAATTATGAACTACCAATGAACATAATTTGATGGTTGGGGATTACCACAACGTGAAGTTCTGCACTAAAGTTCACAGCATTAGGAAAGCTGGAGACCACTGGGCTAGAGGAAGGTAGAACTGGAATCGGGGATGAGTTATGCAGCATTATAATGGTCCAAGTAGTACATGGAAGTCTGAGATCTCGTGAAGTATATTTTCTATAGAGTATACTAAATCCTGCATTTCATATGTCACAGTCCACTTCCTCTGAATTGAAAGCCTCTCTGGCTTTCCTCAGGGGAAAATGTTTTGACCCAAGCTAGTCTCCTTATTTAAAAGTAGTCAAAGGCACAGTTTCCGTACTGTTTCTTTAATTTGATAATAACGTTTAAAATGCAGCTGATTACATGGTTGTCTAACACAAAGCCAATGTTCAATAAGTGAGGGAGGTAAGGGGCAAAAGATCAAATAATTCTTTAAATGTATTACATGTAGGGGCTATGCGCCATAAAAAGATAAATTTGGTTAGATTTAATTCATTAATTGTATATCATAATTTACACATTTTATACATGTGAGTTTTGACCGTCCAATATTCTTGTCAATAAGAATATATAATATCACTTTTTAGTCAAGTATTTTTCTACATATAACGATACAATTTCTGCTATTGTTACTCAAAAAAAGTACAAACTATATTTTTAATAAGAATGAATTGAGAAATATTCCTCCCATTTGAAGGACAGGTAGTATTAACAAGATGATTAATAATAGACATGTGTATGTGAATTTAAAACTGAATAAGGAAGCAGTCCCCTGTGAGTTGAACATGATCATCAGGTCATCTCAACAGACTAGAGAGATTAGCACAGACACAGACAAGAGCATGAGAGCCAGGTGGGGAGCACACGAGGGGATGGGGAACATGCCATTTACTACATCTAAGCAGTGACCAGAAAGAAGCTGAGGAGATTAGACTGGTGATACAAATTATGTTTTGTCAAGGCTAATTTTTCACAAGATATGAAAACATAAAAAGTTTTCAAATCATTGCTCTTGGAAACACTCATGTTTTTCAGTGTATGTCTAGAAGAAAGCTACGTACATTATTTTACATAGTGTGCTAAATGATGCAGTTCAAAGTAATATAACGAGATGGTAAAGACATTACAGTTGTCCATAATAAACTTCTGCTGTATATGTATAGTCCAGACTCTCCTGGGGCAAGGCGAAGGCTTCTGCATCTATCTGTAAACAACATTCCTTAAACTGGTGCTGGCATTTAACTCTCGGATGTCAATTAATTATTTAGTTCAGTCTATGGTGCCAGGAGAAAATCATATTATGTTATACTTAAAGACAGATGCTTTTATCATCTGTATATGGCCAGGACCGCAAAACAAAACAAAACAAAACAAAACAAAAAAAACATTGCATAGTTGAGAGAAATGGGTTGGAGAATGGCTTCTAATCTTCAAAATGGCCTAGTCCTGAAGTTAGAGGGGCTGGCGTTACAGTTACTAAACCTTGTCAAATAATTTTAGAGTAATTATTTCATAGATCTCACAAGGCCAAAGACCATGTCTTTTATTTAGTGGAACATGAAAGATATTTACTTTGTTCAAATCATATTAATCAGAGGATGTGCACTCAGTGACTTGGAAAGGCCTTTATAGTCCAAGACTTGTGTTTACACATTTTGATGACTTAAATCTCTTAGATGTTCAATAATCACAGTGTGTTATTCTTTACCCATCTCTTACAGAAATAGTGCAATAAAAGCAATAGTTGGGATGAAATTTTTCCTTTGACTGCTGACACAACCACATTGTTCTGAATGTGCTTTGTGAGTGTGTCTTTAAAACATTCTGTCATTTAAATTTTCCTCTTTATAGAAGGAAATACACGTATCCTCTTGATTTTTTTCTCCTTTTGCAGTAACTAATGGTTAAGAAAATCATTGAAAAAATTTTTGATTGTCATTTCAATTGAGAGTAGGAAATATCACTTCGAAATAAGTAAAAGTGGATGTCTACATTATCCTACCACACGCATCAAACTACCATAAGCATCCTCTGAAGATGGTACTGTTTGCCCTGTCTCAAGATGGCATCATCTCAGAAATTTTAGTAACCTGTTAAAGACTTTAGGCAAATTTGTCTATAACCCTGTCAGAATAAAATATCCAAATAAATCTGTCAAAGCTAGCTTTAGTATCACATTAAAATAATCCCATTATGAATAGATAGAAATACCTAGAAAGTTGTCCTGGTAAGAATCACACAGAGTGAGCATCTCATGTTTTTGATCTTTTTTGAATAAACTTATCCACATACCCCCAAATGTTCCATATAATCTGTTGTATGAGAAATATGGAGGCAGAGGCAGGCGGATTTCTGAGTTCGAGGCCAGCCTGGTCTACAGAGTGAGTTCCAGGACAGCCAGGGCTACACAGAGAAACCCTATCTCGAACCCCCCCCCAAAAGAGAGAGAGAGAGAGAGAGAGAGAGAGAGAGAGAGAGAGAGAGAGA